>NC_081198.1:24012120-24324695 GCF_902713425.1 Acipenser ruthenus | reverse complement strand
ATCAAAAGTGACGTCTTTGGTACGTCCATCCTCTCAACCAACAGAGAACCCGAAAGGGAGAATTTCAAACATTATTTAGTAAGATGCGAGTATGTGACAGTGGGAGATATTTTAGGTATTTTAGAAAAAAGATGCACGTCGCAGGATTGTAGATTATAGCCTAATTCTGACTTTTCACACAGGGTCAGAGACCCTTGACTCCGACCAGAAATTATGTCGGAGCCTGAAGTATGTACTGTAAGTTTTGTACTCTAAAGTAACATTTACACTTGTCAGTAGTCAAAAGCAATAGTCTTTAAATTATTGGTTTTGGTGTACTATTTAATAGCTCTTGTGTATGTTGATATAGCTAAAACTAAAGCTGTACTATGTACATATCAATATTGAGCTTGTCTTGTTATCTTACAGCTACTTGTTAGATGTGAGACCCTTGTCTCCTTGACTCGGGGCCTCAGTATATGTTACATAGCACAGAGAACCACAGGAAGTTCAAGCAGACCATTTTAATCCTCCAATTTCCTCCACTCTAATCAGCCCTTGACTCCTCTGGTTCCAAATTAGAACCATCTCTCTAAATACCCAGAACAGGTGAGGCAGAATAGAGGTGGAAACTATCTAAATGACACACAAAGGGAATCTGTTACACAATGGGGGGTATCAGAGAAACACAGTTTGATCTTTCTGTATGAACTGCACTAGACAGTACTCAACCAGGAATGTTATCCCCCCCCATTCCAAACACATGTTGTTTAGAGATAGGGTGATGGGGTGAGCGATCCAAACGGGTTCATTAAAATGATTTATGGCTGAATGAAAAGCGAAAGGTATCTCTTCCTTTTTCAAAAACAAGTTGGCTTAAATTGGTCCCTTAGAACAAAAACCTGGATTTGATATAACTAATATAATAAGCACAGGTAATTGAAAGACTTTACTGTGTTTCAACGTATTTGCTGAACAACTAAACAAAGTTGGTTTGATATTATATGGGAATAATACAATGTTGCAGATCCTGTAAGTCCCTTTAGAAGTGTCTCCTGCCAAGTGCAGTGCGCTCAGAGTTCTGTGAACTGTCATCAGCATTATAAAGAATTGAGCAGAAAAAATGAAACGGCATACAAGTGGAGATTCACCTCAAACCAACTCTTGAAATCAGCTAGAATATTTTTTTAATACTATAGTAGTGTAATAGAACTAATCTTCTATACTATAGTAGTAAGGGCAGCAGTGTGGAGTAGTGGTTAGGGCTCTGGACTGACCGGAGGGTCGTGGATTCAATCCCAGGTGGGGGACACTGTGGCTGTACCCTTGAGCAAGGTACTTTACCTAGATTGCTCCAGTAAAAACCCAACTGTATAAATGGGTAATTGTATGTAAAAATAATGTAATTGTATGTAAACATAATGTGATATCTTGTAACAATTGTAAGTCACCCTGGATAAGGGTGTCTACTAAGAAATAAATAATAATAATAATATAACAGAAGCTAATCTTAATATGCATTTCCAGTATGATTTCAGACAGCTGTCACATCAATATCAGCGTCTACTTCCATTCATTTTATTAGTAAGAGTAATACACAGTGTCTTGCAAAAGTATTCAGACCCCTGACCAATTCTCTCATATTACTGAATTACAAATGGTACATTGAAATTTCATTCTGTTTGATATTTTATTTTAAAACACTGAAACTCAAAATCAATTATTGTAAGGTGACATTGGTTTTATGTTGGGAAATATTTTTAAGAAAAATAAAAAACTGAAATATCTTGCTTGCATAAGTATTCAACCCCTGTGCTGTGGAAGCTCCCAGTTTACACCGATGAAAGAAATTGCCCTAACGAGGACACAATTACCATACCATTGGCCTCCACCTGTGAACCATTAAAGTTGCTGTCACATTTTCTGGATAAAAACCCCACTGTTGAAGGATCATTGGTCAGGCTGTGAATCTGAAGGAAAATGAAGACCAAAGAGCATTCTACAGAAGTTTGAGATAAAGTAATACAAGGCCAAAGCAACATTGGAGTGGCTCAAGAACAAAAAGGTGAATGTCCTACATTGGCCCAGTCAAAGTCCTGATCTCAATCCCATTGAGAATCTGTGGTACTATTTGAAAATTGCGGTCCACAAGCGTCGTCCAACCAACCTGAACAACCTGGAGCAAATCTGCCAAGAAGAATGGGCCAAAATCACTCCGACACTGTGTGCAAAGCTGGTACATACTTACCCCAAAAGACTTAAAGCTGTTATTGCAGCGAAATGTGGCTCTACCAAATATTAATGTGTGGGGGTTGAATACTTATGCAAGCAAGATATTTCAGTTTTTTTATTTTTCTTAAAATATTTCCCAACATAAAACCAATGTCACCTTACAATAATTGATTTTGAGTTTCAGTGTTTTAAAATAAAATATCAAACAGAACGAAAATGTACCATTTGTAATTCAATAATATGAGAGAATTGGTCAGGGGCCTGAATACCTTTGCAAGACATATATATATATATATATATATATATATATATATATATATATATATATATATATATATATATATACTTCACCCATGTTCTGACATGGCTTTCCAGCACACACTGCTTAACTGGTACAGTAGGTGGGTTCACTTCAGACAACATAGGTAGTCACCACCACTGGGCAGGTCAGTGGGTTGCTGAGGATTCAAGAGTTCTCTGAAACAGCCTAATATGCCTTAGCTTAAGTTTCAATTTCAACAAGTTTCAACAGTTGTACTACTATGTGGCACTACAATATTTGATCGCCAGCATTTGACTACCCAAAGTTTGATTAAACCTTTTTTTTTTATTTGCTCATGATCGCTGTTTAACTGTAAACAGCAGTTAACACGTTTGTGACCTTAACATGACCAGCGCAGTGCCATATGGGATGTCAAGTTTTCTTAAACAAAATTGGGTAGCTGGTGATAAAAAGGGGGTCGCTAGTCTTGTACATCTGAGTTTTAGAAACACACTGAAGTTATTTTTGTTGTGTTTTTTTTTAATTGTCTCCAATTCTAATTCTGTGTAAACATGACTTCTGTGAAAGCTTTTCACTGGGATTTTTTTTTTTTTTTTTACAGACACACACATAATATTATTACTGGAGAGTGCACATCTCCATAGCAAATAACTTTAGCAGTACAGTAATCTGTGACCACTGTTTATAGCCTACAGTGCTATAATATATATATATATATATATATATAAGAAAAAAGAAAAAAAGAAAATGATATTTCAGGTACTTAAAAAGGTAGAATAATTGATTACAAATCAATTATAAGGACGTTTCGGACTACAAGTCCTTCTTCGGCTGAATAAAAAATGACTTCATTCTGCTGAATAAAACAATTTCAACAGTATAAACTTAGTTGCAGGAAGGACCAGTCAAGAGTTGTTGCATACCATTGATGGTCTTATTCCTCCAAGAAATTATGCTTGCTTAAATATGGTCCACGGAGTTAGAGGGCAAAGTTTACCCATAGTAAAACAACAATGTAACTGCTGCTAGTCACTTCTTGCTAGTTTATATTTTTATATATATATATATATATATATATATATATATATATATATATATATATATATATATTACTTTGTGGGGCAAGTTCTGCACTTGCTTCGGATTCGTTACATTATTTTATATATCTTTAAAATGGGCCGACACTGCGCAGAACGACAAGGAGAGTAATGAAAGCAACACTACTTTAATTACCTTATGATTTCATGTACGTGCCTTTAAAGGAAGCTGACACTGGCTGCGAAAGAAGGACTGCAACTACTGTCGTCTGATACACATAAGCTTACTTGAATTGAAAAACGTCTTAACAATGCAAGCAAATCCCTACATGGTTTGATCGAATGAGTCGTCACCTACACAACAAGCTTCAAAATGAAAGCTGAAAATGCATTTCAATAAACAAGTATATATATATATATATATATATATATATATATATATATATATATATATATATATATATATATATATATATATATATTGTCTAGCCTACTTCACTAAAGTACAAACATGCTTTGGTTATTTTGAAATACCACTGCTTCAGATTATTACCAGTGCTAATAGCAATAACATTTTATTTAGAGTTGGTGTTGAACTTAAACCCGTTCATGGCCCTGCAGCAACATGAACCTACTAACTTCCATATTGAAATAAATAAAATAAATAAACTGTCTGCCCCCCCCCCACATCAATGAATACAATTTAATAAAGAATAAAAACAAACAAAACTAACAACTACCTAGCCTATATTTAATTATTTTTTGTAGTCTTCAAACTGTGCAGTGCGGACTATGGGTCAGTGAGTTATTTTATCAATGTCGGACTTCTGCTTTGCAGTCTTCAAGAGAAGCTGACCAATATTTTGAGTCTGTTTTCGTTTTTACACACGGATGGCCGGTAACCGGCATAATTTCTCTAGATTGTAAATCAGCATTAGATGATATGTGGAGGAAATTACTTCTGTGTCAGTTTGCGCAGTCCTTCTCATCCGGCGGCGAGCACAAAATAATTCTGTGCCGAACCCGACCTTGTTTAAAAGCCCAACTGTTGTGTCAGCAGAGAGCAGGATAGATTTTAATTTGATTTTAAATGTTTCTGAAATTGGAGGGTAATATTATTACCTCATTCACAATAGGAAGCAAAATCAAGGCCCTTATCCCACGTTTTTTAATGCCCGCCCCTCCTGTCAGTCTTCTATCTTCAAAATGTTGTTTTTTATTAAGGCTAAAACAAATACAAAGTTTAACCTTGAAACCTTGTCTTGCGTCCTTCTTGAAACCGCCACAATACATATTGTGAAAGACGCTACTCGTACTCGCCACTAGGGCGTGCTTTTTCCCCCACGTATGGATCAGAAGGACATGCTGCATTCACAGGGAAGTTGCTTTTTATTTACAAGTAATTACAAACAGCACGATTATAGTCAGGACACGCCCTGTACGGGCTACTAACTAGCTCACTTCTTCGACCCTAGCTAACTGTAGGTGATGAAGAGGAGACAGTAACACAGGTATGTTGGGGAAATGGCTTCCCCTCCAGGAACAGTGAAGCACAGGTAAGGTGAGGAAATGGCTCCCCCTCCAGGAACAGTGAAGTACAGGTGGGCTGGGGAAATGGCTCCCCCTCCAGGAACAGTGAAGCACAGATAAGGTGAGGAAATGGCTCCCCCTCCAGGAAAAGTGAAGTACAGGTAGGCTGGGGAAATGGCTCCCCCTCCAGGAACAGTGAAACACAGGTAGGTTGGGGAAATGGCTCCCCCTCCAGGAACAGTAAAGTACAGGTAGGCTGGGGAAATGGCTCCCTCTCCAGGAACAGTGAAACACAGGTAGGTTGGGGAAATGGCTCCCCTCCAGGAACAGTGGGCACTGGGTGATGAGTGTGGTCCAAACAATACACAAAGTGCAAAACCAATACACAGTCCCCCTCCATATATATAGAAGTACAGGTTCAGTTACTGTTTTTTAGTATCACTTTAGTGTCTGAACAAGTTGTTGTATTTTAAGCAGTTCAATATGGTAGCAACCAACTTGCTTCTGAAGTGGCACCCAGCAATTGAATTTGGTGAACATTTTTTTCTGGCCTGGAGCCATTGACTCCTAAGACAAAAACTTTGTCTGGATCCCTGATAATTTTGTTTTAAAAAAATGTATTTTAAAGAATAAACAGGAAACAAAAGCAAAACAGTCCGTGAAGCTTATTTGACCAAAAGTGCTTTACCAGTGTTATTGCAAAGACTAGCACAAGCAAATGAGACAAGTGTGTGATTTTTATGTTTCGTGCTGAATTTACTGTATCTTGATACATATCATATCGTGAGCCTCTTATCGCGATACATAACATATCGTGAAGACACTGCCGATACCCAGCCCTAGTCTCTACAGAAGAGGGGTAACGTCTCCTGTACAGCTCCATCCAGCCACTGCTCTTTTAAGCTCTAAGATGAGTTCTCAAGTACCATTTAACTTACAACCAGATTATCACATTATAATGAATGTGTAACTACAAATGGTTCATCTTACATGGCAGCTGTTTGTTGAGTAAGTGTATAGCTTTGAAATAGCCTGTGACATACTGTTAAAATGTAATTCCATCAGGTAACAGGTGTTCAGGCCATTTCAATATAACTTACCAGCAGTTACCATGCAAGAGCAGGAACTGTTGACTGCTGGCCAGTTATTATCTCCAGCAGGAGGGCGGTAGTGGAGGTGGACAGACACTACAGTACCTATTCATCACACTTACATTGTTCCATATATCTAGAAAACCGCTTATCCAATTGTGATGAACCTTGGTGTTACTCTTATTTAGCACACGTTATTGACAGTATTCGGAGTATATATGGGGGGGGGGGGGGGGGGGTGTCTGTACATTTGGCCATCTGTATTTCAAACTTACATTTGTTGCATATATCTGGAAAACGGCTTTTGAAATTGTAATGAAACTTGGTATTAATACTATGTAGTTATTGTGCTTATTTATGGAGGTGTCTCAATCCACAATCTGTATGACACATTGTATATTTTTACAAATATCTTGAAAACAAGAAGTTATTCTACGTACTGTCAATCAGTCATTTTCATATATTTAATCTTTGTGTCTTTGTGTTAAATACCAATTTGTAATACTAATAGTAATTCGTGTTCTGTACTGCTCTGTAGGGGTGCAACAATTAATCGATGCATTGATTATTGATCATCTGTCCTTAAATTTCCTGAATTTCAATTACATATTGGTGAATTGATGCATCAAATTAGAGCCCAGTTTGAAGTCTCCTGTTGCCAGTTTGCATTACAACCTTGTGTGTGTGAGAGTGCGCTTCTTTTAGCGCTAGTACAATAGATTAGCGCGTTGCTAGGATACACACTTTAGGCCTCTACATTCAAGTTGGACAAACCAAATCAGAAGTAGGCCTATAGTATTCATGTTTTCTTGATTTAAAAATGGAGGCAATATGTTTGTTTTTTATGTTTGTTTTAAGTCTAGCAATTACCTTTTGTTTCAAAGCATGTTGTGTTTGGATTATATGGCAATATTATATAAAAAGAAGCTGAATTTAGTAAGATAGTTAAATTAGTCAGGATTTGTGAGATTCATTCAAATGTTTTGCTTTTGGACATAAAATGTTAACAGTAATGAACAACCATAGAAGTAATAGAAATTGCTTTTGTTAAAATAGTATTTTTTATTATTATTACAATGTTAAAGGGACATCTGATGGATGCACGCATATTCTTTTCAGTTGTTAACTCCAGTCCTTTGTACACCACCCATTCGATATATTGCAGTGTGATAGAGAGAGAAAGGGTCAATGCTGTAAATGTCCCTCCCAACTAGAAAGGAGGAAGGTATGCTGCCTCCTAGATCTGCCACCTCGGTGGTAGGTGGAAACCAGAAAGTAACCATATTAGGAGGGGCGCGTAGCTAAAAGTACTCAGGACAATTCCATTGCAGTCAGCTGCGGGGCAGCCCTCTATTGGAGAAACCATGGCAACGCGTTGATTGCAGGGAAGAGTTTTCTGGGTACAAAGGGGAAGCAGCTACGGCAGTACCTCCCCTTGCACTGAGAAAGTAGAGCGACCGGCCGGAGCTGGTGTTTATTTTCTGTGTGTGTATTACGTGCTTTTGTTTGTGTTTTATAGAGGAGCAGGAGGACGGGAGGCTGTAGCCGGAGAGCCAGCTTTTACCTCAGAGCACGCCCCTCACCACAAGCACAACACCGCACAGCGCACACACCACGATCCCCCTGGAGGAATAGAGCACTGTTTACGTGCACGGAGGATTATGGCTATCGGAGTGTCTTTTTGTTTACCTTTTTGGACTCAAAACCTCCTATTATTTTGCCCCAATACCATCGTTGGTAGGGGGCTTATTTATTTATTTCTGTGTGGAATTATTATTGATGGACTTTTTGTTTGATTAAATAAAGAAAGGATTATTTTTGGGAATCGGCAGTTTGGACATTACATTCTTTGCACTGCACCAGTCATCCTTACCACAGTTGGTGATCAGAAGAGGGATTAGGGATGGACGCCGCCGTATTGGGAGCAATACTGGAAGCGCAGGAGCGAAGACACCAAGAGGGAATGGCAACCATGATGGAGCGGATGCATTCCATGTTCCTGGAAGCCAATCGAGGGGGGGGGGGGGGGGGGGACCAGCAACCGAACCAACGGCACCCGTTCCCAGGATAAGGGTGGTGAAGATGTCGCTGGAGGATGATCCCAAGGCCTACTTAGTAGCCTTTGAAAGGCAGGCTACGGCAGCACAGTGGCCTCGGGATTGGTGGGCTACCCAGTTGGGCCCCAATCTGATCGGGGAGGCCCAGGCAGCCTACCAAGCATTAACAAACGAAGACGCCCTCGATTATGATCGTGTGAGGCAGGCCATTCTCCAGTGATTAGATATCACTGAAGAAACCCACCGTCGCCGGTTCCGGGAATACCAGCAACCCCCACGACTGCGACCCCGCGTGGTGGCGCAACAACTGGTGGACCATGTGACCCGGTGGCTCTGCCCCGGCACCAATAGTGCGGAGAAGGTTACTGAGCTCATTGCCATTGAGCAATTTGTGAAGGTGCTGGGGCCGGACACCCGGACCTGGGTCAGTCGCCACCGTCCCACCACGCTGGATGCAGCAGTTCGATTGGCCAAAGGGTTCAAGGATGCCCTCCCTCCCGCTCCAGTGGTCAACCTACCTGCTCCTGCCTCCAGTAGACCGCGAGCGGCGGCACCACCACCACGCTTCACCCCCACCACCCACGGACCAGCACTGCAACGTCACCCCATGGGCGGCCTCCCTCAAACACAATGGAGAGCGAGGGCGACCCCCAGCGGGGTAAGAGCAGAGTACCCCACCCTGCTGCCAAATCAGCAACGGGACACGCAGGCTCCATGGGCACCCTTTCGCCCCACCTGTTACCGGTGCCAGGAGGTCAGTCACCTGGCGCGGAATTGTCCGGCGGTCATGGAGTGTGGGATGACCTCCCATTACGTCCTGACAGCACCAGGTAAGTCCAGGGGTAATGATTGGGAGGGGCCTTGGGTTGTTAATGTACTGGTTGGTGAGGTGAGCACCCACGCATTAGTGGACTTAATTAGACGAGCTCTATTAAAGGGGGTACCTTGGTGGTCACGAGGGGTCGTGGTCATTTCCTGTATTCATGGAGATAACAAGGACTATCCCCTTACTAAATTAGATTTGACAGTAGAGACTGGCTGCATTTTGATAGCATGATTAACAAAACAGTAAAGCCAGTCTCCGGTAAGACCATGTGAGCAGCGGGGGAAACTATTGGGAATATTTTCCCCCTGCACACCGATTTGTTCCATTCTCGATTTCGTCCAAAAAAAACAAAAAGAGAGCACGAAGGGTTGAAAAATGGGAAAGAACATTAATGAAACAAGGCTGGGGTTTGGTGGGGGAAGCCTCAGGATCTGTCAAATGTAAGGGAAAGGGAGTTGGGACCCAGTGTGACCTGCGGGGGCAGGTTACTGAGGCCCCCAGTGCTGAAGCTACTTTAGCTCCGCTCGATATCCCGAAGTTCTGGGACCGAGATGTGGACCTAGCGTTGGAACAGAAAAATGATACTTCGCTGGCACACATCTGGGGGCAGATTCAGTCTATCGAGGGGAAGGATGTAGAGGATAGCCGGCTGCTTACATATTCCCACCACATTATTGTCGGGCACTTACTATATAGAGTATCCCAAGCCACAAGCACAAGTCAGATTGTAACACAATTACTTGTTCCCCAGTCTTTTCGACGTGAGATCATGCGGTTGGCTCACTATGTCCCCTGTTCGGGCCATTTAGGTATCGATAAGACTCGGGAACGAATATTGGCTCGATTTTATTGGATGGGAGTTTTTGGTGAGGTGGCGCAATATGTAGCGGAATGCCCGGAATGCCAGCAAGTAGTGCCGGGGCGGGTTCGCCCGGCCCCGCTGCTCCCACTGACCCTAATCTCAGTTCCCTTTGAGCGCATTGCTATGGACATAGTGGGTCCATTGAGCCAGTCTGACTCTGGATATATGCACATTTTGGTAGTAGTGGACTACGCAACCAGATATCAAGAGGCAGTACCATTGAGATCCACTAGTGCCGCAGCCATTGCTAAAGAGTTAGTAAATATTATATCGAGAGTAGGGATTCCAAAAAAAATCCTCACTGATCACGGAACAAACTTCATGTAACAATGTTTGAAAGAATTATACAAACTGATGCAAATTAAGTCAATCCGAACCTCTGTTTATTACCCGCAGACGGATGGTTTGGTGGAACGTTTTAATCAGACCTTGAAACAGATGCTGAAGTGGTTTGTCAACCAAGAGCAAAAACATTGGGCTAAACTCCTCCCTTACCTAATGTTTGCAGAGAGAGGTGTCTCAGAGTTCAACCAGGTTTTCTCCCTTTGATCTGCTGTATGGGAGGCAACCACGAGGTATCCTTGATCTTGTGAAAGAAGGGTGGGAGGAGCAAACAAAAACCTCTAAAAACATATGTAATTATGTTAAGAGCCCGCCTGGCATTGGTTGGTTGTTTGGCACAGGAGAACATAAAACTAGCTCAGCATTGCCAGGAGCAACAGTACAATAAACAAGCACGTATTCTGACTTTTCGGCCAGGTGATAAAGTACTGTTGCTACTTCCCACATCAAAATCTAAGTTGTATGCCAAGTAGCAGGGGCCATATGAGGTGGTTCGGGAAATTGGTAAAGTAAATTATGAAATTAGACAACCCGATCGCCGAAATAAAACCAAAATTTATCATATCAATTTGCTAAAACCCTGGAATGAAAGGGAGGCCCTATTTGTAGCTGGTGACAGTTTGGAAGAGGATTTTGGTCAGCATTAGATGATATGTGGAGGAAATTACTTCTGTGTCAGTTTGCGCAGTCCTTCTCATCCGGCGGCGAGCACAAAATAATTCTGTGCCGAACCCGACCTTGTTTAAAAGCCCAACTGTTGTGTCAGCAGAGAGCAGGATAGATTTTAATTTGATTTTAAATGTTTCTGAAATTGGAGGGTAATATTATTACCTCATTCACAATAGGAAGCAAAATCAAGGCCCTTATCCCACGTTTTTTAATGCCCGCCCCTCCTGTCAGTCTTCTATCTTCAAAATGTTGTTTTTTATTAAGGCTAAAACAAATACAAAGTTTAACCTTGAAACCTTGTCTTGCGTCCTTCTTGAAACCGCCACAATACATATTGTGAAAGACGCTACTCGTACTCGCCACTAGGGCGTGCTTTTTCCCCCACGTATGGATCAGAAGGACATGCTGCATTCACAGGGAAGTTGCTTTTTATTTACAAGTAATTACAAACAGCACGATTATAGTCAGGACACGCCCTGTACGGGCTACTAACTAGCTCACTTCTTCGACCCTAGCTAACTGTAGGTGATGAAGAGGAGACAGTAACACAGGTATGTTGGGGAAATGGCTTCCCCTCCAGGAACAGTGAAGCACAGGTAAGGTGAGGAAATGGCTCCCCCTCCAGGAACAGTGAAGTACAGGTGGGCTGGGGAAATGGCTCCCCCTCCAGGAACAGTGAAGCACAGATAAGGTGAGGAAATGGCTCCCCCTCCAGGAAAAGTGAAGTACAGGTAGGCTGGGGAAATGGCTCCCCCTCCAGGAACAGTGAAACACAGGTAGGTTGGGGAAATGGCTCCCCCTCCAGGAACAGTAAAGTACAGGTAGGCTGGGGAAATGGCTCCCTCTCCAGGAACAGTGAAACACAGGTAGGTTGGGGAAATGGCTCCCCTCCAGGAACAGTGGGCACTGGGTGATGAGTGTGGTCCAAACAATACACAAAGTGCAAAACCAATACACAGTCCCCCTCCATATATATAGAAGTACAGGTTCAGTTACTGTTTTTTAGTATCACTTTAGTGTCTGAACAAGTTGTTGTATTTTAAGCAGTTCAATATGGTAGCAACCAACTTGCTTCTGAAGTGGCACCCAGCAATTGAATTTGGTGAACATTTTTTTCTGGCCTGGAGCCATTGACTCCTAAGACAAAAACTTTGTCTGGATCCCTGATAATTTTGTTTTAAAAAAATGTATTTTAAAGAATAAACAGGAAACAAAAGCAAAACAGTCCGTGAAGCTTATTTGACCAAAAGTGCTTTACCAGTGTTATTGCAAAGACTAGCACAAGCAAATGAGACAAGTGTGTGATTTTTATGTTTCGTGCTGAATTTACTGTATCTTGATACATATCATATCGTGAGCCTCTTATCGCGATACATAACATATCGTGAAGACACTGCCGATACCCAGCCCTAGTCTCTACAGAAGAGGGGTAACGTCTCCTGTACAGCTCCATCCAGCCACTGCTCTTTTAAGCTCTAAGATGAGTTCTCAAGTACCATTTAACTTACAACCAGATTATCACATTATAATGAATGTGTAACTACAAATGGTTCATCTTACATGGCAGCTGTTTGTTGAGTAAGTGTATAGCTTTGAAATAGCCTGTGACATACTGTTAAAATGTAATTCCATCAGGTAACAGGTGTTCAGGCCATTTCAATATAACTTACCAGCAGTTACCATGCAAGAGCAGGAACTGTTGACTGCTGGCCAGTTATTATCTCCAGCAGGAGGGCGGTAGTGGAGGTGGACAGACACTACAGTACCTATTCATCACACTTACATTGTTCCATATATCTAGAAAACCGCTTATCCAATTGTGATGAACCTTGGTGTTACTCTTATTTAGCACACGTTATTGACAGTATTCGGAGTATATATGGGGGGGGGGGGGGGGTGTCTGTACATTTGGCCATCTGTATTTCAAACTTACATTTGTTGCATATATCTGGAAAACGGCTTTTGAAATTGTAATGAAACTTGGTATTAATACTATGTAGTTATTGTGCTTATTTATGGAGGTGTCTCAATCCACAATCTGTATGACACATTGTATATTTTTACAAATATCTTGAAAACAAGAAGTTATTCTACGTACTGTCAATCAGTCATTTTCATATATTTAATCTTTGTGTCTTTGTGTTAAATACCAATTTGTAATACTAATAGTAATTCGTGTTCTGTACTGCTCTGTAGGGGTGCAACAATTAATCGATGCATTGATTATTGATCATCTGTCCTTAAATTTCCTGAATTTCAATTACATATTGGTGAATTGATGCATCAAATTAGAGCCCAGTTTGAAGTCTCCTGTTGCCAGTTTGCATTACAACCTTGTGTGTGTGAGAGTGCGCTTCTTTTAGCGCTAGTACAATAGATTAGCGCGTTGCTAGGATACACACTTTAGGCCTCTACATTCAAGTTGGACAAACCAAATCAGAAGTAGGCCTATAGTATTCATGTTTTCTTGATTTAAAAATGGAGGCAATATGTTTGTTTTTTATGTTTGTTTTAAGTCTAGCAATTACCTTTTGTTTCAAAGCATGTTGTGTTTGGATTATATGGCAATATTATATAAAAAGAAGCTGAATTTAGTAAGATAGTTAAATTAGTCAGGATTTGTGAGATTCATTCAAATGTTTTGCTTTTGGACATAAAATGTTAACAGTAATGAACAACCATAGAAGTAATAGAAATTGCTTTTGTTAAAATAGTATTTTTTATTATTATTACAATGTTAAAGGGACATCTGATGGATGCACGCATATTCTTTTCAGTTGTTAACTCCAGTCCTTTGTACACCACCCATTCGATATATTGCAGTGTGATAGAGAGAGAAAGGGTCAATGCTGTAAATGTCCCTCCCAACTAGAAAGGAGGAAGGTATGCTGCCTCCTAGATCTGCCACCTCGGTGGTAGGTGGAAACCAGAAAGTAACCATATTAGGAGGGGCGCGTAGCTAAAAGTACTCAGGACAATTCCATTGCAGTCAGCTGCGGGGCAGCCCTCTATTGGAGAAACCATGGCAACGCGTTGATTGCAGGGAAGAGTTTTCTGGGTACAAAGGGGAAGCAGCTACGGCAGTACCTCCCCTTGCACTGAGAAAGTAGAGCGACCGGCCGGAGCTGGTGTTTATTTTCTGTGTGTGTATTACGTGCTTTTGTTTGTGTTTTATAGAGGAGCAGGAGGACGGGAGGCTGTAGCCGGAGAGCCAGCTTTTACCTCAGAGCACGCCCCTCACCACAAGCACAACACCGCACAGCGCACACACCACGATCCCCCTGGAGGAATAGAGCACTGTTTACGTGCACGGAGGATTATGGCTATCGGAGTGTCTTTTTGTTTACCTTTTTGGACTCAAAACCTCCTATTATTTTGCCCCAATACCATCGTTGGTAGGGGGCTTATTTATTTATTTCTGTGTGGAATTATTATTGATGGACTTTTTGTTTGATTAAATAAAGAAAGGATTATTTTTGGGAATCGGCAGTTTGGACATTACATTCTTTGCACTGCACCAGTCATCCTTACCACAGTTGGTGATCAGAAGAGGGATTAGGGATGGACGCCGCCGTATTGGGAGCAATACTGGAAGCGCAGGAGCGAAGACACCAAGAGGGAATGGCAACCATGATGGAGCGGATGCATTCCATGTTCCTGGAAGCCAATCGAGGGGGGGGGGGGGGGGGGACCAGCAACCGAACCAACGGCACCCGTTCCCAGGATAAGGGTGGTGAAGATGTCGCTGGAGGATGATCCCAAGGCCTACTTAGTAGCCTTTGAAAGGCAGGCTACGGCAGCACAGTGGCCTCGGGATTGGTGGGCTACCCAGTTGGGCCCCAATCTGATCGGGGAGGCCCAGGCAGCCTACCAAGCATTAACAAACGAAGACGCCCTCGATTATGATCGTGTGAGGCAGGCCATTCTCCAGTGATTAGATATCACTGAAGAAACCCACCGTCGCCGGTTCCGGGAATACCAGCAACCCCCACGACTGCGACCCCGCGTGGTGGCGCAACAACTGGTGGACCATGTGACCCGGTGGCTCTGCCCCGGCACCAATAGTGCGGAGAAGGTTACTGAGCTCATTGCCATTGAGCAATTTGTGAAGGTGCTGGGGCCGGACACCCGGACCTGGGTCAGTCGCCACCGTCCCACCACGCTGGATGCAGCAGTTCGATTGGCCAAAGGGTTCAAGGATGCCCTCCCTCCCGCTCCAGTGGTCAACCTACCTGCTCCTGCCTCCAGTAGACCGCGAGCGGCGGCACCACCACCACGCTTCACCCCCACCACCCACGGACCAGCACTGCAACGTCACCCCATGGGCGGCCTCCCTCCAACACAATGGAGAGCGAGGGCGACCCCCAGCGGGGTAAGAGCAGAGTACCCCACCCTGCTGCCAAATCAGCAACGGGACACGCAGGCTCCATGGGCACCCTTTCGCCCCACCTGTTACCGGTGCCAGGAGGTCAGTCACCTGGCGCGGAATTGTCCGGCGGTCATGGAGTGTGGGATGACCTCCCATTACGTCCTGACAGCACCAGGTAAGTCCAGGGGTAATGATTGGGAGGGGCCTTGGGTTGTTAATGTACTGGTTGGTGAGGTGAGCACCCACGCATTAGTGGACTTAATTAGACGAGCTCTATTAAAGGGGGTACCTTGGTGGTCACGAGGGGTCGTGGTCATTTCCTGTATTCATGGAGATAACAAGGACTATCCCCTTACTAAATTAGATTTGACAGTAGAGACTGGCTGCATTTTGATAGCATGATTAACAAAACAGTAAAGCCAGTCTCCGGTAAGACCATGTGAGCAGCGGGGGAAACTATTGGGAATATTTTCCCCCTGCACACCGATTTGTTCCATTCTCGATTTCGTCCAAAAAAAACAAAAAGAGAGCACGAAGGGTTGAAAAATGGGAAAGAACATTAATGAAACAAGGCTGGGGTTTGGTGGGGGAAGCCTCAGGATCTGTCAAATGTAAGGGAAAGGGAGTTGGGACCCAGTGTGACCTGCGGGGGCAGGTTACTGAGGCCCCCAGTGCTGAAGCTACTTTAGCTCCGCTCGATATCCCGAAGTTCTGGGACCGAGATGTGGACCTAGCGTTGGAACAGAAAAATGATACTTCGCTGGCACACATCTGGGGGCAGATTCAGTCTATCGAGGGGAAGGATGTAGAGGATAGCCGGCTGCTTACATATTCCCACCACATTATTGTCGGGCACTTACTATATAGAGTATCCCAAGCCACAAGCACAAGTCAGATTGTAACACAATTACTTGTTCCCCAGTCTTTTCGACGTGAGATCATGCGGTTGGCTCACTATGTCCCCTGTTCGGGCCATTTAGGTATCGATAAGACTCGGGAACGAATATTGGCTCGATTTTATTGGATGGGAGTTTTTGGTGAGGTGGCGCAATATGTAGCGGAATGCCCGGAATGCCAGCAAGTAGTGCCGGGGCGGGTTCGCCCGGCCCCGCTGCTCCCACTGACCCTAATCTCAGTTCCCTTTGAGCGCATTGCTATGGACATAGTGGGTCCATTGAGCCAGTCTGACTCTGGATATATGCACATTTTGGTAGTAGTGGACTACGCAACCAGATATCAAGAGGCAGTACCATTGAGATCCACTAGTGCCGCAGCCATTGCTAAAGAGTTAGTAAATATTATATCGAGAGTAGGGATTCCAAAAAAAATCCTCACTGATCACGGAACAAACTTCATGTAACAATGTTTGAAAGAATTATACAAACTGATGCAAATTAAGTCAATCCGAACCTCTGTTTATTACCCGCAGACGGATGGTTTGGTGGAACGTTTTAATCAGACCTTGAAACAGATGCTGAAGTGGTTTGTCAACCAAGAGCAAAAACATTGGGCTAAACTCCTCCCTTACCTAATGTTTGCAGAGAGAGGTGTCTCAGAGTTCAACCAGGTTTTCTCCCTTTGATCTGCTGTATGGGAGGCAACCACGAGGTATCCTTGATCTTGTGAAAGAAGGGTGGGAGGAGCAAACAAAAACCTCTAAAAACATATGTAATTATGTTAAGAGCCCGCCTGGCATTGGTTGGTTGTTTGGCACAGGAGAACATAAAACTAGCTCAGCATTGCCAGGAGCAACAGTACAATAAACAAGCACGTATTCTGACTTTTCGGCCAGGTGATAAAGTACTGTTGCTACTTCCCACATCAAAATCTAAGTTGTATGCCAAGTAGCAGGGGCCATATGAGGTGGTTCGGGAAATTGGTAAAGTAAATTATGAAATTAGACAACCCGATCGCCGAAATAAAACCAAAATTTATCATATCAATTTGCTAAAACCCTGGAATGAAAGGGAGGCCCTATTTGTAGCTGGTGACAGTTTGGAAGAGGATTTTGGTCCCACTGTCAATCCACCAGCTACAACTCATTATTATTATTATTATTATTTATTTCTTAGCAGACGCCCTTATCCAGGGCGACTTACAATTGTTACAAGATATCACATTATTTTTACATACAATTACATTATTTTTTTACACATTATTTTTACATACAATTACCCATTTATACAGTTTTTTTTTTACTGGAGCAATCTAGGTAAAGTACCTTGCTCAAGGGTACAGCAGCAGTGTCCCCACTGGGGACTGAACCCACAACCCTCCGGTCAAGAGTCCAGAGCCCTAACCACTACTCCACACTGCTGCTTTCTCTACCCCAGATGGCTTGTTCCATTTCCGGACCATGCCCTTCGGATTGCATGGAGCTCCCACCACCTTTCAGAGACTGATGGACCGGGTCTTAGCTCCCCATCATCTGGAAGGAGCATATTGTTAGAGTTTCAGCCGTCCTCCAGTCTCTGAGGGAGGCGGGGCTAACAGTCAAGCTGGGCAAGTGTGCATTTGGCAAACAGGAGACAGAATATCTTGGCTACATTATGGGTAATGGCCGGGTGAGGCCGATCGCCTCCAAAGTCCAGGCGCTGGTGGAGATGGCGATTCCGAGAACCAAGTCACAGGTGAGATCGCTACTGGGGTTAGCCGGCTATTACCGCCGATTTATCCCCGAGTATGCCACCATAGTTAACCCCCTGGTAGATCTCACCCAAAATGCTGCTCCAAAAATAGTTAAATGGACAGGGCAGTGTCAGGAGGCATTTGATTTGATCAAGAAGTGACTCTGTCAAGCTCCCGCTCTGATTTCACCAGATTTCAGCAAAGAGTTCATCCTGCAGACCGATGCCTCCCACATTGGTCTGGGGGCAGTCCTGTCCCAACAAGTTGATGGGGCAGAACACCCTATTATTTATTTGAGAAAAAATGGCTCCTAGGGAGATTAACTACTCCATCATTGAGAAGGAGTGTTTAGCCATCAAATGGGCTACTCACGCTCTTCGCTATTACTTGTTGGGGTGTTCTTTCTCTCTCATCACTGATCATGCTCCTTTAAGGTGGTTACACACGATGAAGGACAGTAACGCTCAGATAACTCGGTGGTATCTGGTGCTGCAACCCTTCCACTATACAATGAAACATCGTGTGGGTAAGGAGCATCAAAATGCAGATTTTTTTTCAAGGGAGGGGGGACCATTGGGGAATGTAGAGTTGGCCGAGTGTTCCTTCGGCATCACTCTGAGGGGTGAGATATGTGATAAAGAGAGAAAGGGTCAATGCTGTAAATCTCCCTCCCAACTAGAAAGGGCGCTGTGTAAGGGGGAAGGTATGCTGCCTCCTAGATCTGCCACCTCAGTGGTAGGTGGTAAACGGAAGATAACCATATTAGGAGGGGAGCGTAGCTAAAAGTACTCAGGACAATTCCATTGCAGTCAGCTGCGGGGCAGCCCTCTATTGGAGAAATCATGGCGACAAGCAGCTACGGCAGTACCTCCCCTTGCACTGAGAAAGTAGAGCGACCGGCCGGAGCTGGTGTTTATTTTCTGTGTATTATGTGCTTTTGTTTGTGTTTTATAGAGGAGCAGGAGGACGGGAGGCTGTAGCCGGAGAGCCAGCTTTTACCTCAGAGCACGCCCCTCACCACAAGCACAACACCGCACAGCGCACGCACCACGATCCCCCTGGAGGAATAGAGCACTGTTTACGTGCACGGAGGATTGTGGCTATCAGAGTGTCTTTTTGTTTACCTTTTTGGACTCAAAACCTCCTATTATTTTGCCCCAATACCATCGTTGGTAGCGGGGCTTATTTATTTATTTCTGTGTGGAATTATTATTGATGGACTTTTTGTTTGATTAAATAAAGAAAGGATTATTTTTGGAAAACGGCAGTTTGGACATTACATTCTTTGCACTGCACCAGTCATCCTTACCACACGCGGGTTTCAGGGTCCAATATAAATCCGCTATATATCGAGGGCCGCGTATAGCGAAAGATCCATAGAAAAACAAATAGGCTAACAAATACTGTACAACCACTCCCTCGTTTTATCGGGGGCGTCAGGGTCCAATATAAATCCCCTACGCAAACAGCTTTTTCTAATTTTTCGTATAAAAAGCAGCACACCATTTTAATTCATACTGTGGAGGGTAATTGCTTCTCATCAACTTAAGTCTCCAATTAATTTCAGGAGTCTTCCTCTCCTTTCTCAAATGCACAAATCCGCTGCATTAAAAGAACCCATTCCCAACAGGAGGCTTGTTGGTAGGGAGCTGACGTCACTGCCCTGTGACTTTTGCTAGTGCATTGCTGCCACTCGTTGGCTAAAATAAAAACCGCTTAAGCAAGTAGATATTTCATTTGCTTTGTGTTATTGTGCAATATGTGTGTATATGATAACAGTACGATATTATTGTTTGTGATGTGCAGTACAAAATAAAACTAACAGTAATTCTAAATGAATTTGCCTATGTATATTGCAGCTAAGGCATGCGCAGTTAGACTGTAAAATGGGGAGCCAACTCCAGGACCGCGATATATCCGAATCCGTAGTATAGTGAGGGGCGATATAATGAGGGGTAGGTGTATTTCTTTTTTTATAAAAGTGTTCTAATTTGAATGCAAGTCGTGCCTTTTTGTTTAACTATTATGCACAATGGTGTTTTTAGTTATTGGATCTTCTGTTAAAATTCTTCTGTTGTTTATTTTTGAAAAATATAACGTCAATGCATCGATTATTGTTGATAAATGCCTATACGATAACACTATGTAACACAATTTTTGTTCCTGGGTAGTAAGTGTTATTTCCTAATTGCTTATGCCTCAAAAGTATAGAAAATGGCTATTATTCCCCACAAACTTTGCTTTTGTGACCAGGAGTGATATTTTGAAATTTACCTATTTCCAATGAGAAAACGGGCAAATTTGTATCTTTTCGTTCACATAAAGTCAGAAAAAAACAACATATGAATCCAAATTAACACGTATTTATACTAAAGTAATACAAAAATGACTACAAAAGATTTAGAAGTGAGTAGTTTTTCGAGATTTACGATTATACTGTAAATCACTTTCACGAATCAGCCCCCAAATGTAGTCTCCCATCATGTTCTCGTTATACTGTCCTTCATTGACAGCTCATCCAGCAGCCTCAAAGCCGTGCTGCTCCATAATGGTAACAAGTAACCGTCTCTTCCCCTGGCTCACTCGGTGCACCTCAAAGAGGATTACAACAGCATCAAGACCTTGCTGGACGCCTTGAAGTACAGTGCCTTGCGAAAGTATTCGGCCCCCTTGAACTTTGCGACCTTTTGCCACTTTTCA
Organism: Acipenser ruthenus; assembly: GCF_902713425.1. Lineage (NCBI taxonomy): Eukaryota > Metazoa > Chordata > Actinopteri > Acipenseriformes > Acipenseridae > Acipenser > Acipenser ruthenus. The sequence goes on along the minus strand of NC_081198.1, from coordinate 24,304,090 downwards.
GGCTTCAAACATAAAGATATGAAACTGTAATTTTTTGTGAAGAATCAACAACAAGTGGGACACAATCATGAAGTGGAACGAAATTTATTGGATATTTCAAACTTTTTTAACAAATGAAAAACTGAAAAATTGGGCGTGCAAAATTATTCAGCCCCCTTAAGTTAATACTTTGTAGCGCCACCTTTTGCTGCGATTACAGCTGTAAGTCGCTTGGGGTATGTCTCTATCAGTTTTGCACATCGAGAGACTGAAATTTTTGCCCATTCCTCCTTGCAAAACAGCTCGAGCTCAGTGAGGTTGGATGGAGAGCATTTGTGAACAGCAGTTTTCAGTTCTTTCCACAGATTCTCGATTGGATTCAGGTCTGGACTTTGACTTGGCCATTCTAACACCTGGATATGTTTATTTGTGAACCATTCCATTGTAGATTTTGCTTTATGTTTTGGATCATTGTCTTGTTGGAAGACAAATCTCCATCCCAGTCTCAGGTCTTTTGCAGACTCCATCAGGTTTTCTTCCAGAATGGTCCTGTATTTGGCTCCATCCATCTTCCCATCAATTTTAACCATCTTCCCTGTCCCTGCTGAAGAAAAGCAGGCCCAAACCATGATGCTGCCACCATCATGTTTGACAGTGGGGATGGTGTGTTCAGGGTGATGAGCTGTGTTGCTTTTACGCCAAACATAACGTTTTGCATTGTTGCCAAAAAGTTCGATTTTGGTTTCATCTGACCAGAGCACCTTCTTCCACATGTTTGGTGTGTCTCCCAGGTGGCTTGTGGCAAACTGTAAACGACACTTTTTATGGATATCTTTAAGAAATGGCTTTCTTCTTGCCACTCTTCCATAAAGGCCAGATTTGTGCAGTATACGACTGATTGTTGTCCTATGGACAGAGTCTCCCACCTCAGCTGTAGATCTCTGCAGTTCATCCAGAGTGATCATGGGCCTCTTGGCTGCATCTCTGATCAGTCTTCTCCTTGTATGAGCTGAAAGTTTAGAGGGACGGCCAGGTCTTGGTAGATTTGCAGTGGTCTGATACTCCTTCCATTTCAATATTATCGCTTGCACAGTGCTCCTTAGGATGTTTAAAGCTTGGGAAATCTTTTTGTATCCAAATCCGGCTTTAAACTTCTCCACAACAGTATCTCGGACCTGCCTGGTGTGTTCCTTGTTCTTCATGATGCTCTCTGCACTTTAAACGGACCTCTGAGACTATCACAGTGCAGGTGCATTTATACGGAGACTTGATTACACACAGGTGGATTCTATTTATCATCATTAGTCATTTAGATCAACATTGGATCATTCAGAGATCCTCACTGAACTTCTGGAGAGAGTTTGCTGCACTGAAAGTAAAGGGGCTGAATAATTTTGCACGCCCAATTTTTCAGTTTTTTATTTGTTAAAAAAGTTTGAAATATCCAATACATTTCGTTCCACTTCATGATTGTGTCCCACTTGTTGTTGATTCTTCACAAAAAATTACAGTTTCATATCTTTATGTTTGAAGCCTGAAATGTGGCAAAAGGTCGCAAAGTTCAAGGGGGCCGAATACTTTCGCAAGGCACTGTATGATGAGTACGACTGGGACCCCCGGAAGGTGCTGATGCCACCACTGCACATCAAATTGGGCCTTATGAAACAATTTGTCAGAGCTCTAGATAAGGAGTCGGCAGCCTTCAAGTACCTTCAAGATTTCTTCCCTAAGCTGTCTGAGGCAAAGGTCAAAGCCGGTGTCTTCGTCGGACCACAGATAAAGAAGATCCTGGAGTGCAATGAATTCCCCAAGAAGCTCACTAGTAAGGAGAAAGCGGCTTGGAACAGCTTTGTCGCAGTGGTTTGGTGCTTCCTGGGCAATCACAAGGCCGAAAACTATGTGGAGCTGGTTGAGACTCTGGTGAAGAACTACGGCACAATGGGCTGTAGGATGTCTCTCAAAGTCCATATCCTTGATGCTCATCTTGATAAATTCAAGGAGAACATGGGAGCGTACTCGGAGGAGCAAGGCGAGCACTTCCACCAGGATATACTGGACTTTGAACGCCGCTACCAAGGACAGTATAACGAGAACATGATGGGAGACTACATTTGGGGGCTGATTCGTGAAAGTGATTTACAGTATAATCATAAATCTCAAAAAACTACTCACTTCTAAATCTTTTGTAGTCATTTTTGTATTACTTTAGTATAAATACATGTTAATTTGGATTCATATGTTGTTTTTTTCTGACTTTATGTGAACGAAAAGACACAAATTCGCCCGTTTTCTCATTGGAAATAGGTACATATCACTGTCCTGGTCACAAAAGCAGAGTTTGTGGGGAATAATAGCCATTTTCTATACTTTTGAGGCATAAGCAATTAGGAAATAACACTTACTACCCAGGAACCAAAAAAAAAATATATATATTGTTACACGGTGTAATCGAATACAAAATAAGGGTGCCGATTGCACCACTATTGTTCTGGAAATACTATTACCGGTATGTCACAATCATCATCTTTTACATCATACTGATAATATGATGTAAAACATATTCATGCCTTGTAATCTATAGTTCTACCAAATATTTTGGATGTATTGTAAAAAGAACTTGTCTATTCAAGGTTGTCAATGTATTGCCTCCCATCCATTGTTCTGCCTTCATTGGGGTTAGTATATGTTGAATATAAGTCGGTGCTATCTGCGAGGTGGCGGCCCCTCTCGAGACGTTATCCAGGGCGAGCGAGAGCTGGCACTCAGTACAGTATGAAGAGTGTGAAGCAGATGTAGCAGACACTGGTACTGAGTCACAGTAGCAAGAGTGAAGTAGCAATCTTATCCTGTCACTGTTCACACTCCATCAATCCACACTCTCCCCCCACACATATGTTCTAAAAGTACAGCTACGGCCCAAACTTTTGCACCACCTAGAATTATAGGACTGAGACATAATAAAATAATATATATATATATATATATATATATATATATATATATATATATATATATATATACAGACGTGCTCAAATTTGTTGGTACCCTTACAGCTCATTGAAATAATGCTTCATTCCTCCTGAAAAGTGATGAAATTAAAAGCTATTTTATCATGTATACTTGCATGCCTTTGGTATGTCACAGAATAAAGCAAAGAAGCTGTGAAAAGAGATGAATTATTGCTTATTCTACAAAGATATTCTAAAATGGCCTGGACACATTTGTTGTTACCCCTTAGAAAAGATAATAAATAATTGGATTATAGTGATATTTCAAACTAATTAGTTTCTTTAATTAGTATCACACATGTCTCCAATCTTGTAATCAGTCATTCAGTCTATTTAAATGGAGAAAAGTAGTCACTGTGCTGTTTGGTATCATTGTGTGCACCACACTGAACATGGACCAGAGAAAGCAAAGGAGAGAGTTGTCTGAGGAGATCAGAAAGAAAATAATAGACGAGCATGGTAAAGGTAAAGGCTACAAGACCATCTCCAAGCAGCTTGATGTTCCTGTGACAACAGTTGCAAATATTATTAAGAAGTTTAGGGTCCGTGGAACTGTAGCCAACCTCCCTGGGTGCGGCTGCAAGAGGAAAATCGACCCCAGATTGAACAGAAGGATAGTGCGAAAGGTAGAAAAAGAACCAAGGATAACTGCCAAAGAGATACAAGCTGAACCCCAAGGTGAAGGTATGTCAGTTTCTGATCGCACCATCCGTCGCTTTTTGAGAGAAAGTGGGCTCCATGGAAGAAGACCAAGGAGGACTCCACTTTTGACAGAAAAACATAAAAAAGCCAGACTAGAATTTGCTAAAATGCATATTGACAAGCCTCAATCCTTCTGGGAGAATGTCCTTTGGACAGATGAGTCAAAACTGGAGCTTTTTGGCAAGTCACATCAGCTCTAAGTTCACAGACAAAAAAATGAAGCTTTCAAAGAAAAGAACACCATACCTACAGTGAAACATGGAGGAGGCTCGGTTATGTTTTGGGGCTGCTTTGCTGCGCCTGGCACAGGGTGCCTTGAATCTGTGCAGGGCACAATGAAATCTCAAGACTATCAAGGCATTCTGGAGCGAAAAGTACTGCCCAGTGTCAGAAAGCTCTGTCTCAGTCGCAGGTCATGGGTCCTCCAACAGGATAATGACCCAAAACACACAGCTAAAAGCACCCAAGAATGGATAAGATCAAAACATTGGACTATTCTGAAGTGGCCTTCTATGAGTCCTGATCTGAATCCTATCGAACATCATGGAAAGAGCTGAAACTTGCAGTCTGGAGAAGGCACCCATCAAACCTGAGACAGCTGGAGCAGTTTGCTCAGGAAGAGTGGGCCAAACTACCTGTTAACAGGTGCAGAAGTTTCATTAAGAGCTACAGAAAACGTTTGATTGCAGTGATTGCCTCTAAAGGTTGTGCAACAAAATATTAGGTTAGCGGTCCCATCATTTTTGTCCATGCCATTTTCATTTGTTTTCTTATTTACAAAATTATGTTGAATAAAAAATCAAAAGCAAAGTCTGATTTCTATTAAATATGGAATAAACAATGGTGGATGCCAATTACTTTTGTCAGTTTCAAGTTATTTCAGAGAAAATTGTGCATTCTTCGTTTTTTGTGGAGGGGTGCCAACAAATTTGAGCACGTCTGTATATATAAAAATAAATAAAATATCTAAATTATGTTCACACATATATATATATATATATATATATATATATATATATATATATATATATGAACATAATTTAGATATTTTATTTATTTTTATTATAATGTATAATGTAATTATAATTGTGACATGATATTTTTATTATCATGTCACAAAAGTCTACCAGAAGCCATGATAGCGGTACAATATTTCATGTTAGATTTCAAAATGTCACATTTTTCAATTTCTGTCAGTTTTTCGTTTATGGAAAACTACAAAGCAGTATGTACTTCAATATGTTAACATAACATTATTCAGCAGATTTCATTTGACTTTATAAAGCAAAATTAATTAATTCTATAGGGTGATGCAAAACTTTTAGCCACAGCTGTACATGCTCACAGTTCAGAAAAATAATCAGTCCAGTGATTATCCTCCCTTCTTTCATCTGTCTGTTTAACTGCGGCACTGGCAAAGGTGACTGCTGCAATCTGGCCTCCAGAAGGGTTGCCATTGGATTCCCACGTTTTCTGTGCATCTATGAATCAAGGTTTTTGAGTTGCATCATGGTTTCCTTTGAGATTCGGGTTTATCATTGGGATTAAATGTTTCAAAAATGAAAATGATTGACAAAAAGGAAATACTAAAAGAAACCTAATAAATGACCAGCATTTGAACTCAAGGTCTTTACTGCAGGCTCCTCTAATTCTAAGTTAAATACAGTGCCTTGCGAAAGTATTCGGCCCCCTTGAACTTTGCGACCTTTTGCCACATTTCAGGCTTCAAACATAAAGATATGAAACTGTAATTTTTTGTGAAGAATCAACAACAAGTGGGACACAATCATGAAGTGGAACGAAATGTATTGGATATTTCAAACTTTTTTAACAAATAAAAAACTGAAAAATTGGGCGTGCAAAATTATTCAGCCCCTTTACTTTCAGTGCAGCAAACTCTCTCCAGAAGTTCAGTGAGGATCTCTGAATGATCCAATGTTGATCTAAATGACTAATGATGATAAATAGAATCCACCTGTGTGTAATCAAGTCTCCGTATAAATGCACCTGCACTGTGATAGTCTCAGAGGTCCGTTTAAAGTGCAGAGAGCATCATGAAGAACAAGGAACACACCAGGCAGGTCCGAGATACTGTTGTGGAGAAGTTTAAAGCCGGATTTGGATACAAAAAGATTTCCCAAGCTTTAAACATCCTAAGGAGCACTGTGCAAGCGATAATATTGAAATGGAAGGAGTATCAGACCACTGCAAATCTACCAAGACCTGGCCGTCCCTCTAAACTTTCAGCTCATACAAGGAGAAGACTGATCAGAGATGCAGCCAAGAGGCCCATGATCACTCTGGATGAACTGCAGAGATCTACAGCTGAGGTGGGAGACTCTGTCCATAGGACAACAATCAGTCGTATACTGCACAAATCTGGCCTTTATGGAAGAGTGGCAAGAAGAAAGCCATTTCTTAAAGATATCCATAAAAAGTGTCGTTTACAGTTTGCCACAAGCCACCTGGGAGACACACCAAACATGTGGAAGAAGGTGCTCTGGTCAGATGAAACCAAAATCGAACTTTTTGGCAACAATGCAAAACGTTATGTTTGGCGTAAAAGCAACACAGCTCATCACCCTGAACACACCATCCCCACTGTCAAACATGATGGTGGCAGCATCATGGTTTGGGCCTGCTTTTCTTCAGCAGGGACAGGGAAGATGGTTAAAATTGATGGGAAGATGGATGGAGCCAAATACAGGACCATTCTGGAAGAAAACCTGATGGAGTCTGCAAAAGACCTGAGACTGGGATGGAGATTTGTCTTCCAACAAGACAATGATCCAAAACATAAAGCAAAATCTACAATGGAATGGTTCACAAATAAACATATCCAGGTGTTAGAATGGCCAAGTCAAAGTCCAGACCTGAATCCAATCGAGAATCTGTGGAAAGAACTGAAAACTGCTGTTCACAAATGCTCTCCATCCAACCTCACTGAGCTCGAGCTGTTTTGCAAGGAGGAATGGGCAAAAATTTCAGTCTCTCGATGTGCAAAACTGATAGAGACATACCCCAAGCGACTTACAGCTGTAATCGCAGCAAAAGGTGGCGCTACAAAGTATTAACTTAAGGGGGCTGAATAATTTTGCACGCCCAATTTTTCAGTTTTTCATTTGTTAAAAAAGTTTGAAATATCCAATAAATTTCGTTCCACTTCATGATTGTGTCCCACTTGTTGTTGATTCTTCACAAAAAATTACAGTTTCATATCTTTATGTTTGAAGCCTGAAAAGTGGCAAAAGGTCGCAAAGTTCAAGGGGGCCGAATACTTTCGCAAGGCACTGTACATTCACATCAAGCTTGTTCCTTTAAGCCCGTAGGCATTGTACACACATAGCCTAAATGCGGTTGCCAGTTCACCTTTTGCTCTTAATATGGTTTAAGTACACACACAGTTTGGTTGCAAAAGGCAGCGGCAACCACACTAGTTAATCCTATTCGCAACAAGTAGTGAGTTCTGTTATTAATTCAGTTTGGTTACTTAATGCACAGCAACTGTGTGTGTGTGTGTGTGTGTGTGTGTGTGTGTGTGAGTATTAAAACTGCACTAAAACAACCACAGTCGGTGCTCATGGATTTCTGCACAAGTAATGATGTCATCATTTATCAGACACAGTGTTCCCTCTAAGCTTTTTAGATACTTAGAAACTTCCGTTTTGACTGAGAAAGGGTAAATTATCAGTGAGAAACTTTCGGCCACGCATTAGCCCTTTTAATATATTTTTGTTGCATTATACAATTTTGAAACAATATTCCAACAGTATCTCAATAATTTTACAATTTACTTTAAATTTAAACAAGACATTTACTGTGGCTCTGCCTGTGATTTTGAATCATCCTCTGATCCTATGCAGCGCTGTTGGTTGTTATCATAGATAAATAAGACTGCATGCTTAACTGGTGGCCTGCATAACATTGCTTTATACTACTGCATAAAACACTGGCATCTGCACTGCCTTCAATTGGAACCATCTTTAGGGCTACTAATTGTTCCATTCTTGGGAATACCAAATTCCGTTTTTAAATGTATTAATAATTAAATATGGCATTTGAACATAAATATAATGTTGGTAGTTAAAAGAAGTAAATTTAATAAATATTACCACAATTCTTTTTTTTTTTCAATCAGACTCTTGTTGCTGTAATAGTAAGTAAAGCACCTGAAGACACTTCAAACCTGTCATAATATTTATAAACATCACTTGGCTCATTGCTGGCATTAAAATAAAAAGGAAAACCTAAGAAATATATTACAACAGTTCAGAAAACAAATGTCCAGCACAGTTGTGAGAATCATATTTACAGTCTTCCACTAACAGTAGTTAAGTCTAAGGTGTTTTGAAAAGACCTGTTTAGCTTATTGCTGGCATTTACAATAACAATAAAAAATATGAAACAGTTTAGTAACAGTCCAGCAATGTCATATGACAGTAATCCTATGTACAGGACTCCACAGATTAAGTGTAGCATTTTACTGGCATTATAATAATAATCAGGATAAATATTTAACACTGATAAAGGCATGTTGACTGACTTGCTGCTGTAAAACAGGTTCACTGCTATGTATTACCCAATTGTAATTTAAATACTTTTAATGGAAACGCATAATTAATCCTCTCAATGGTTTCTTTCCTATTTGCAAGATTTAAAGAGGCGTGTCTCCAGACAGAATGTCTTTATGAAACCAATGGTCTGTAGTGTAGTGACTACATCCTTTACACCAGGAGTAGGCAACCCCGGTCCTGGAGTGCCACAATCTTGCAGGTTTTGTAGGTATCAATTGCTAAATTCCTGGAACACATGGTAATTCTGACCAATTAAGCCAATCATTGAATCAATTAGGGCTTGGGTTGCCCACCCCAGCTTTACAGTAAAGTGATCAATTTCCTTTAAGGATTGTATAGAAAAATAATTTTGAGTTCATTTCTTCGTCGTCAGAAAATAAAATTCAATTAAGAAACGGCCGTGGTTTAAAATTGCTAATTATAGCTTCATTAAAGGCAGGTAGCATGGAAAGAAATAAACTAAATAATGAAATACACAATTAATTTAGCGTACTTTGGGAAAGCTCCGCCTTGAGCTAAGTACATTAGGTCTTAGTTTTTCAGCATAGAATAATGCAGTGCTTTGCCATTGTTGCCATCTCATTTGCTTTCTTATTCTCTTCGTGTTTACAACTGGCATTATGATATTTAATGGTATTAACTCGTACATGATCACGCGAATTACAGCAACACTTTAAGAATACTATCGCACCATCCTCATATAGATAATCATATTTATTTTAGCTCTGTCTTATTGAAACATTGCATGGTATGTCTTCTTCAGTTACTATACACTTAAATGTGTATTTTCGACAAATGTGCTGATTGCATTTTTACCCGTTTCAAAACAATGGAGATGATTTCTGAAATGGTCGCTTTTTAAAAGGGAAACAAAAACCGTCAAAGTGTGAGTATTGCGATTTTTATTTATGTTTGCCAGAGTATGTATACTTCTAAGTAATTCAGGAATATTGTGCTTCACTGATTTTAGTATTCAATTATACGACGAGTTCAAAACTGTAAAGTTCATGAGCAGCACCGAGCAGCACTCTCTATAGAAGCAGAATCGCCAGACGCCTGCTTCGCCCACCCTGTACCAGTAGATTCGCTGGCGCCCATGTGAGCTCTGCACTAATGTGACGTGCATTTTTACAGAGGCAAATCAGTGAATCAGCTGCAAGACAGACACAAATATGCTTATGTTAATGCTTTATAAGAATGCTCTCAAAATAATAGGTTTACCTGGAGCGGCTGGAGTCTCGATTGAGGTTGATATTTATGATAATAACTTGCGAAAGTTAGTAAACTGTGAAGGGGCGTTCACACCGGACATGGTGAGGCACTGCCGCGTGGCAAAAGCAATTGTTTTCAATGAAGGCGGTCACGGGAAGCGGCACCGCAGAGCGGCCCAGGAGATAAAATATTTTCAACTTTCGCCTCACCGTGCCATGAGGTAAACTACTAGCAGCCAATCAGGGGAAAGTAGGAGGCCCTTTGCGAGGAAGAAATAAATAAATAAATAAATAAAATGGAGGAAAAGTTAGTGGTTCTGATTTCAGATTTTCCAGAGTTGTGTAATACAACATTAAGTAGGTTTGAAATCTGCCTTCATCAAACCGGAGCTGCTGTATCAGCCGATGACATTCGCCGTACCTTGTTCTTTTCTTGAGGATGTCATGGACTCACAGCGACCTTACATTTTTTTTCTTTCTGCGGTAGAGCAGGGCGATCGCAATTCTCTTTTTTTGTTTGCTGTTCATTGTTCCAGGTATTGTGTTGTCAGATGCACAGTACCAATGATTGTTGCCGGTTTTACAGTCTCCCCCACAAAAGTTTGATATGATGGGATGGCAGTAGTTGCATTTATTAATCATTTGTATATGATAGTGCTCAATAATATCAATGTATAATGATGCCTTTAACTCACACTCTCTTTGCCTATACCCAGCAAACCAGACAAAAATCACAAAGAAAGAAAGAAAATATCTCAATTTTTAAAAGCAACATGTTTTTATTTTATTTTAAACAACACAACTGCCTGATATTTTGGATAATTGTTGGGGGATTATGATGATGGTGTGTGTGGGGGGTAACATTAGGTTTTATAAATATATATATATATATATATATATATATATATATATATATATATATATATATATATATAATGTTTCGCTCCTCCTTGAAATATATATTTTTTTACTAAGCTTTGTGTCTTCTGTATAAAGAGTTTTCCCTTCCCATTGGCATTTGCTGTTTGTTGCTTGTACATGCAGCCGTGACGTAACAACAGACCGCCCGCTGACTTTCCCCTGCCGCGTTCGGTGTGAACAGTGGTCTGCGGCGACAGAGCAGTGCGCAAGGAGGCGGCATGCGTGTGACACTGATCAGACATTTCCCTGTGATAAACATGGCTAATATATATATATATATATATATATATATATATATATATATATATATATATATATATATATAGGTGCCTAAAAGCCAAGTTGTAATATTGATATTACAATATACATTTTTATTTAATCAAAGTACATTTGTATAATATTCTGTTGTAAGAAAAAAAAAACACAAAAATTGTGTTTTTGGGTTTGCAACTTAAATAAAATATGGGACAATTCGTGTCCCCAAACACGACCGCAACTCGTTTTTCCACCGATACCATAAGAACATAAGAACATAAGAAAGCTTACAAACGAGAGGAGGCCATTCAGCCCATCTTGCTTGTTTGGTTGTTAGTAGCTTATTGATCCCAGAATCTCATCAAGCAGCTTCTTGAAGGATCCCAGGGTGTCAGCTGTCCCAAGGTGTCAGCTGGTGTCAGAGTGTCAGCTTCAACAACAGCACAGTTCTGTTTCAGGTGTATTCCTTGTGCACACATTGACAACGCTTAATCAGAACAGGTGCAAACGTTCTTTAATATGGCAATTACTGTGACAAACTTGTGGTTGTTGCCTGTTTGCCAAATATGCACCTGCACTGAAACTAGCCAGAGAACTAGGAATACTTTTTAAAAAGGCAGCCAGTGTTCAAAAACACAGCCAGTGTTCAAAAAGGCAGCCAGTGTTCAGAGCGACAGTGTGTGGAAGCGACAGCGTGGGAGAAGTACAGTCGTGGACAAGTACAGCGCAGTTAGAAGCAGTTTGAAAGCAGGTTGACAGCTGCAGAACTTCCAAAAAAAAAAACAAAAAAAAAAACATGGTCTTCAAGCCAGTAATCTGTGACAACTGCATGATGTGGGAAATCCGAGAAAACCCAACAGAGCTCAACCAAGTTTGTGTAAAGTGCCGCACGATCCAGGACTTGCTTCAATGAGTAAGTCTGTTAGAAATGGAGCTGGAAGAAATGAGACAGCAACAGGAGCTTGAGGAGCTGACACACCCACAATTCATAGAAGTCTGCACCCCTAGCAGACTGAAAGCCACTAGGGAGATGGAAGAGAGTCGAAACAGCTGGGTTCAGATAGGCAGAAGCAGAGAAAAAAAGAAACTTCGTCAAACACAACCACCAGAAATCCAAACATCCAACAAATTTGAACCACTTCAACATTTAGATGACCAAAACCAACATCAAGAGAATGAAAGGAACAACATCCAGGACCCTATAAACAGTGCTGGCCAGGCAGCAAAAAGAAGGGAGGTCATGATTGTTGGGGACTCCATATTGAGAAACACAGCAAGTTCAGTTTGCAGTTTGGACCCCCTTACTACAACAGTGTGCTGCCTTCCAGGAGCCTCTGTCAAGCACATCACTGAGAATGTGGACAGGCTCCTAGAACGAACTGGAGATGACCCGGTAGTAGTCGTCCACATCGGTACAAACAACATTGGAAGACACAGACCAAGATCCCTGCAAAACAAATTCAGAGAGCTAAGAAGGAAATTAAAAGACAAGACCAAAACTGTGGTATTTTCTGGGATACTGCCGGCGCTTTGCAAAGGACTATATGGACAGCTGGAAATACAAAATCAAAATGCATGGCTAAAATCGTGGTGCACACAGGAAGGCTTCACCTTTCTTGAACATTGGAGCACTTTCTACAACAAGGACTATCTATACAGGTGGGACGGACTGCACTTAAACAGAAAGGGAACCAATCTACTCGGAGAAAGGATCCTTCAGGCGGTCCAGAAGCATTTAAACTAGAAAGGAAGGGGGTAGAAAACAAAAAAACAGAAGGGAGACCACATCAAAACAAGGGCAACAATTCAGGTAAGACCTCTATTAAATGTATTTATCTTAATGCTAGAAGTCTCAGAAACAAAATGTTAGAGCTTGAAGCTACTGCACTAACAAGTAACTACGATGTGATAGGCGTTACAGAAACTTGGTTGTCTGAGAGTGATGGAGACGAATATAATATTAGTGGGTACACACTATATAGGAAAGACAGGCAGGACAGAAGAGGCGGAGGGGTAGTGCTATACATAAGAAATAGTCTTGAAGCCCAGGTGTTAAATCAGGACAAAGAAAACAATGGAGAATCAATATGGGTCAGAATAATGGACAAAAATTCAAATGGCATAATAATAGGAGCATGCTATAGACCGCCAAATTCAGACGCTGAGCAAAATAATCTGTTATACAATGACATTAGAAATGCATGTAGAAAAGGAGAAGCCATACTAATAGGGGATTTCAACTTCCCCCGTATAAAATGGGAGAACCCGGTGGGGAGCACGACGGATGAAATTGAAATGGTGGAAATGACAAATGACTGCTGCAAATGACAATGCAATTTGTCAAGGCACCGACTAGAGAGGAGGCATGCCTTGATTTAGTCTTTTCAAATAACGAAGACAGAATAACTAAAACAGAGGTCAGAGAGCCATTGGCAAACTCAGACCACAACATGGCCTCATTTGAAGTATTTTGTTAAAACCCCAAAAGTAATGACTAAAGCTAAGGTTTACAATTTTAGAAAAGCAAACTATGAAGGTATGAAACAGAGACTAACAGAAGTAGATTGGAGTAAAATAGAGAAAACATCCACAGAAAAAGGATGGCTGTTGTTTAAAAATGTAGTACTAGAGGTACAAAACAATTACACCCCAAAAGTAGACAAATCTAAATCTAAAACAAAATGGCCAAAATGGTTTAATAGATCAATTAAAAAAAATGTTCAGAAAAAAAAGGCACTTTACAGAGCGTTTAAAAGGGACCAAAAACAAAGTACACAGAAAGAGTACTTGGAACTGCAAACACAAGTCAAAAAGGAAGTTAGAAAGGCCAAGAGAGATAGAAATCAATACTGCTAAGGGGGCTAAAACCAATTCCAAAATGTTTTTCCAATATTATAACAGCAAGAGAACATTCAAAGAGGAGGTTAAATGTCTAAGAGACACAAGTGGCAAAATCATAGACGAAGAAAAAAAAATAGCAAATATATTAAATGATTACTTTTCACAGGTTTTTACAAAGGAGGACACGGACAACATGCCCCACATGTCGACCTGTTCCTATCCAATTTTAAATAACTTTAGCATAACAGAGGCAGAAGTGTTAAAGGGACTAGGAGCTCTTAAAATAAACAAATCCCCTGGGCCGGATGAGATCCTCCCAATAGTACTGGAAAGAAACGGAAGAAGTTATTTACAAACCGCTAACCAAGATCATGCAACAGTCTCTTGACACAGGGGTTGTGCAGACAGACTGGAAAATTGCAAACGTAATACCGATCCACAAATAGGGAGACAAAACCGAACCAGGTAACTACAGACCAATAAGCCTGACTTCTATTATATGTAAACTTATGGAAACTATAATAAGATCTAAAATGGAAAATTACCTATATGGTAACAATATCCTGGGAGACAGTCAGCATGGTTTTAGGAAAGGGAGATCGTGTCTAAATAACCTGCTTGACTTTTTTGAGGATGCAACATTGAAAATGGATAACTGCAAAGCATACGACATGGTCTATTTAGATTTCCAGAAAGCTTTTGACAAAGTCCTGTATAAAAGATTAATTCTCAAACTGAATGCAGTAGGGATTCAAGGAAATGCATGCACATGGATTAGGGAGTGGTTAACATGTAGAAAACAGAAAGTACTGATTAGAGGAGAAACCTCAAAATGGAGCGAGGTAACCAGTAGTGTACCACAGGGATCAGTATTAGGTCCTCTGCTATTCCTAATCTACATTAATGATTTAGATTCTGGTATAGTAAGAAAACTTGTTAAATTTGCAGACGACACAAAAATAGGAGGAGTGGCAAACACTGTTGCAGCAGCAAAGGTCATTCAAAATGATCTAGACAGCATTCAGAATTGGGCAGACACATGGCAAATGACATTTAATAGAGAAAAGTGAAAAGTATTGCATGCAGGCAATAAAAATGTGCATTATAAATATCATATGGGAGATAATGAAATTGAAGAAGGGAACTATGAAAAAGACCTAGGACTCAGAAGTGTCTTCATCTAGACAGTGTGGGGAAGCTATAAAAAAGGCCAACAAGATATATTGTGAGGAGTGTTGAATTTAAATCAAGGGAAGTAATGTTAAAACTTTACAAAGCATTAGTAAGACCTCACCTAGAATATTGTGTTCAGTTCTGGTCACCTCGTTACAAAAAGGATATTGCTGCTCTAGAAGGAGTGCAAAGAAGAGCAACCAGAATTACCCCGGGTTTAAAAGGCATGTCGTATGCAGGCAGGCTAAAAGAATTGAATCTATTCAGTCTTGAACAAAGAAGACTACGAGGCGATCTGATTCAAACATTCAAAATCCTAAAAGGTATAGACAATGTCGACCCAGGGGACTTTTGACCTGAAAAAAGAAACAAGGACCAGGGGTCACAAATGGAGATTAGATAAAGGGGCATTCAGAACAGAAGATAGGAGGCACTATTTTACACAGAGAATTCTGAGGGTCTGGAACCAACTCCCCAGTAATGTTGTTGAAGCTGACACCCTGGGATCCTTCAAGAAGCTGCTTGATGAGATTCTGGGATCAATAAGCTACTAAAAACCAAACGAGCAAGATAGGCTGAATGGCCTCCTCTCATTTGTAAACTTTCTTATGTTCTTATGTTCTTAAAAAGTCAAAACTAAAGTCTTTTGTTTTCAGTTTTTTACTTGGCTGCAAACAGTTTTATTTTTTAAAGCACAAGCCCAGTATTGCTTTCACATACAGCAATCTGCACACCTATTATCAAACATTACATCGGCTTGTATTTTTTCTTCAAAGCATTTAATTTACTAGTTGTTATCTGTTTTAAGGGTTGCAATTATTAATTTTTTGCTGTAATAATTCAGACTTTATAACTTTAAAGGCATTTCTTCGAGAAATAAAAACACTTCCAGGTTTATGTTTGATGCACAGATTATTGTCTTTTACTATTTCTCAAAAAAGTCCAAAAAGTCCAAAAGTTTCCTCCCTACAGTCTCTCTTCAACAGCTGGACTGGAACTTTGTCAGGTCTGTTTCGTAAAAAAGAAAACCCAAATACATCCAAACTACTCACAATGCTTCAGCATATCAGTAAAAATGTATTTATTAGTCAAATATGATAAACATGATTTAATAACTGGAACTTGAATTATTAAACCAGGAAACTTTTTATCGCATTTTAATTAAAAAATTGAAAACATATTTGTAACAGCTCTGTCTGCGGATTTCTTTTGACTCTTTAGTAAGTAGTAGAACGGCACTGGGAACAAATTGAGAAACCTCATGTAAGTAGTTACAGTTCTGTTTGTTTAATTTCACTGACAAATTAAAAGAAACATTTGAAAATGTCCAACGGCAGCCCACTTCCTCCACCCTCTGACAAGCAAGCAAAATAAAATTTGTAATAGGGAACAGACAACAAGGTTTCTAAAAATAACACAGCTGCAAAAGTTTCTCTTTTTTGACTGCATGTCATGTAACTGTTGAAATATTTTAAAAAATGTCTTCTTTTATCTTTGGCACCAAATGCTCTCTAATCTGATCTGGTGTTAGAGTGTAACAGCACAATGTTAAAAAACCCATTAGTTTAAAAGGAACAGAAATCCACATCTCTAAACTGTTGGTAAATTGTTGAAAGTCGCCCTGGATAAGGGCATCTGCTAAGAAATAAATAATAATAATAATAATAATAATAATAATAATAATAATAATAATAATAATAATAATAATAAATGACAGTGTCTGTCCCTGTGTGAGAAGGATTGCTGTAGGGGAGACATCAGACCAGGAAATTAAACCAATTGCGGGGCATAACTGAGACGCAATGGCACTCAGCTTTTATTTAACAAAATAATAAAGACTTTTAAACAAACTCAAAATAAACGGCACATGGGCCAAAATAAACAAACACGGAACACAAGTATTATGCTGGTTGCAAAACCAGCACACACAGCAATTGTTATATCCTGGAGTAATAGTTTTCACAACTCACCTTTCGTTCCGCCTGTACACACTCCTCCGTGCAGCCAAAGCTGCAGATCTTTTATATTATGGCCGAGGGATTAACTGGCTATTATCTTATTAACCCCTCGGCCGTAGTTTGCATGAGTTGCGTAGCTGTCAGCTAATTCAATAATTATTTATCTGATCAGCCACGTGTTCTCATGAGAGGTACTCAATCATACAATACAATAACACATAATGGCGGACGGCATTTCCGCCTGTCCTACATTTAAACAATAATAAGGGCTTTTCGCCGTCATACATTTACACAAAAACAAATAATAATAATAAAACATATATATACCAAGGGGCAGGGCACCCCGTCACACATGCCCCCCTTGTGAGCAGCACACATGGCCTTAATGGCCACCTCACCCCTTAAAGTCCCAAAAGTCCTGGGCCAGGAACTGAGGCTTCAAGGGGCCCACGGGTGGCAATTTCGGTAGCACAGATGCTACTGATGGCCTTGCTACCAATGGCAGGACTGGTGGCGGCACTGCCGCCAGCAGGAAAACTAACTACACATCAGCTGGTTACTCCAGCCGGGATGATCCAGACAACTGCCAGGTTGAAACACTGACAGTGCTAGTGCCGGCTTCTCCTGTAGCCCCAGCAACCAGCAGCAAACGTCCTCCAAGCGATGATGAACAGGCATCCCCAGGCGACGGGGAGCTGGCCTCCCCAGGCGGGAGCTGCAGGCAGTCTCCCTCTGGCGGGGGAGACGGGAGCTGCAGGCAGTCTCCCTCTGGCGGGGGAGGCGGGAGCTGCAGCTAGTCTCCCTCGGTCACTGGAGACTGGTGTGGCTCCCTCTCTTGCGAGACAGCGGGGCTTCACCCTCTCGCGCTGGAGACAGCGGGGCTTCTCCCTCTCACGGTGGAGACAGCAAGGCTTCTCCCTCTCACGCTGGAGACAGCGGGGCTTCTCCTTCTGGCGGCAAAGGCAGAGGCAGTCTCTCTCTAGCGCCGGAGGTGGGAGCAGCGGGCAGTCTCCCCCCGGCGGCGAAGGCGGGAGCAGCAGGCAATATCCCCCCGGCGACGAAATCAGGAGCAGAGGGGCAGTATCCCTCTATCAATGGGGACTGGTGCGGCTCTGCTTCAGTCACAGGGGACTGGTGTGGCTCTTCCCTGGGCCCTGGTTTGGACATGCCTGCTTCCTGGGGAGCTGGAGTAGATGCAGATCCTCCTGATTGAACTGAAGATGGCGAGGCCCCTCTCATGTTCGCTGTCAGGTATTCCAGCACCATAACGCCGATGGATGGATGCTGGGTGGTGTTGCTGTTCCCAGACTGCTTTTTCACCCCTTCTTGCTCTTCGACCCCAGTTTCTCCTGTGCCCGTGGCACTTCAGGTGGAACCAGTCTTCAGCTGAATCCACCTCGTTCCACCAGTAGGCCTCCATCCAAAGGGGGTCTTCATATGGGCACACGTCCCACAGGTGCCCAATCTCCTCACATGCGCTGCACCACGGAGCCCCTTCCTTTGCCAACCGGAGCTGTCTCTGGTCAAAGTCTCCCTTGCTGTCCATTTTATTTCTTTTTATTTGTAATCTTTTTGTAATCTTTTTTATTTTCTATTTACAAACACTTTTCTTTTTTTCTTTTTTTTTCTTCAAAAAAACTTTTCGAAAAAAATAAAACGCAGTACTTCCTGGACTGACTCCTGGAGGCAGTGGTTTATCCCATTCGAGACATCATATGTGACAAGGGTGTCTGTAGTGGAGATGTCAGACCAGGAAATTAAACCAATTGCGGGGCGAAACTAAGACGCAATGGCGCTCAGCTTTTATTTAACAACTTTTAAAGACTTTTAAACAAACACAAAATAAACGGCACATGGGCCAAAATAAACAAACACGGAACACAAATAGTAACAAGCAGTATGTTGTTTGCCATACCAGCACACGTAGCAATTGTTATATCCTGTAGTAATAGTTTTCACAACTCAACTTTCGTTCCGACTGTACACACTCCTCCATGCAGCCAAGACTGCAGGTCTTTTATATTATGGCCGAAGGATTAACTGGCTATTAATTATTTTATCAACTCCTCAGCCATAGTCTGCATGAGTTTAATAAATCTGTGTGGATTGACAGGTAATTCAATAATCATTTAGCTGATCAGCCACACGTTCTCACGAGAGGTTCTCAATCATACAAAACAATAACACATAATGGTGGAAGGCATTTCCGCCCGTCCTACATTTACACAAAAACTAATAATAATAATAAAACATATATATATATATATATATATATATATATATATATATATATATATATATATAGCAAGGGACGGGGCACCAAGCCACACCCTGTTACTGACATGTAAAGGGTTTTTAATGGGGACATGCAAAACTATAAAAAGCTCAAATTACATTGAAACAAGTGCAGTTAAAAAAAAAAAGCAGTACTGTTAAAATGAATAGTATTTTTCAGAACGGTTATGTTTTTTAAATCTGTAGGGTAAAGTTTGGGAAAAAATATAAAAACTTTTAATTTAAAAAAGTAGTATAAGGAAGATATTCTTTTTCAGAATGGTTGTCTATTTTTTTAAATCTGTCAGCAGCTATATACAGTAAAATGCACAGACACATAAATGTTTAAAATGCAACTACTTAAAACAGCATTAGATTAAACTGAATTTGAAAATGTAGTTAAAACTGAAAAGTGACAACGCAAATGCCAAGGTCTTATCTAGCCTCCCACTGTTTTTGTGGATTTAACACATCCTATCCTGTGTTTTCAATTTCACTTCAATTACCAGGCTGTATTATCAGATGTCACCCCTAAATGCACACCTGCTGGAACTCAGCTGGCCACAACGATTTCAACTTTCTTAAATAAAGAAATTGAAAAAACTTTCAGGGGTCTAGTGAAAAATGTTGATGACAAAATATGGTAGGCACATTTGGAGGAAGATAAAAAAGGAATTGAAACCAGTGCTTTTTTTTTTACAACACAGTAAAAACTAAACTTGCGTAGCTCAGTGCTGGCTGGCGAGTCAGGAATAGCGGAAAGAGTCTTCGATATTAAAAAGACAACGTCTCCGTGTTTAACTGCACCTTGCAAGCGTTGCTCTAAAAACACAGAATGAATCTCCCTCAATGAAACAAATCCGTGGCACTCCAATGTAGCTGTCCTTGATTTGAAATTATTATGCTGACCCTCTTTTAAAGTAGATAATCCTCTTTTAGTTATTATAACCAATTTAACCTTCACTGCAGCTAAACACACAAAGATATTGCAGGGATTATTTTTGAATGTTAACTACTGTAATTAAAAAAAATAAATCAAACATATTAAACAAAATTTATTGCAATTGGTCTCCAGCTCCTTTTTTTCTCCTCCACCAGAAACTGAAACCAGCACAATAATAATAATGAAAATAAATGATATATTGCTGTACACCATTCAGTAATAATTCTAATAGTATTAATAATCATAATAACTTTCATTAGCCCACTCAGCCCAGGGCTGTACACCGCAGACTTTTACCCATGTTCATATAACACAAGATTAGTGAAATCAATGACCAGGATTGTCAGCGGGTTCAATACAATCTGGAAGACTGTTGAGAGAATTTGCAGAACTCGCCAAGGTGGAGGGGATGGTTTTACTATCGTCACATAAATAGTTGTCCAGTATTATTTTTAAAGATTTGTGCTACAGCACATGAAACATACAAGTACTATTTTATAAGAGATATTCTTTCAAAGTGCACAGAAATGTTAAATGAATATGGTAAACATGTATATCTATCTATCTATCTGTCGATCTATCTATCTATCTATCTATCTATATATTTTTTTGTGTGTTTTATGTAACTTTTTGTGTGTGTTGGTGCGTGTGTCTGTTTAGGGCAGGGGGTTGTTAAAGTAATTTTGATAATATTTCTTCACAGTTTTACCACAATAATTGGTAAATATCCCTCACTAATTAGCCAAATAGTGTCAGTGCCAAATGAATGTGCCTGCACTAATTTTTGGTACAGTAACACATACTGAATGGGTATGCATTCCAACACTATCAAATTTGTTTTGAAATAAAATGTCTTTTAAAGGCACTACCTTGTAGCAGACCCCCTTCACAACTGATACAGAGCTGATTATAAATTATTATTACATTCATCCATGTTGCATTAACTGACATTAAATTCATATTTACAGCACCTTCACCACCAAGCAGACTTTTTTTTTTATGGGGTAGCCTATTTGTTTAATTAGCAGCAGCTACTACTGTAGTTATGTGGTACATTATAAAGTTCTCAGTTATAAATACAGTTTTTATTTATTTATAAATGCAGTAGTGTGTTAAGGGTAGTGAAAGCTCTATATGATCTCTCATAGTCTGTTTATTCAGCACAATAATTTGGTTTAATGAGTTATCAAGCTTGTTAATACAACATATGTTATTAAAAAACAAACTCTGATTAGCTTTCAGAGTAGAATGATTAGGTTTTATAAATGAAAATATTCAGTTTAAATTTGACAGCTAAAAATCTGAATTGTTAACAAATATGGAAATAGTGATTATTATACTTGTAATTTACAGAAATAATTATCAGCATTAACAATCTTAGAAACACGTTGACATATTTTTAATCACATACCTTAAAAACAACCAAAAAACATATTAACAGCAAAAGGAGCACACATTAAAATGACACCACACCTACACTTTGCACATACACATTCACTTTTTTCACCTTACTTACAAACTCACTGCCAGCACTCTGACAAATGACAAACACAATGTCAACTTTGTGAACAAACGCAGAACAAGAAAACACAGCTGTCAAAAAAGTCTAACAATGCTTCAGTCTATTACGTGTATTCAGCCAAACACTTCATTTGAATCGTTAAATAAAAGTTTCAAATACATTTTTTTGGAGGGACAGAGAAAACATCTTAACCACAATTTGGAGGTTGAAAGCCAACCAAAGCATTAAAAAGCAGCAACAAGAATCAATTTGTAACCCAAACTTCCACCTTGACTTTTCTAGTCCCAGGAGAGTGAAGGGAGCAGCACTAAGCCAGCAGAGCACCTTCACAAATATCACAATACTCAGAAACAACATATCCATCTGAAATAAAATGCATTTTAAATGCATTGAGCAGCTTGGCATCTCTCCTTCGCTAGTATCGACAAGCAAAGAGGAACACAGGAGAAGTTCACGGTCCAGTTAAGAGAAGAAGAATAGAATCATTGTCCTCGGCATCTATTTTCTTTAGTTTTGGCAAAGCCTCAACTTGCAACAAGAATAATAATTACAGAAACAAATAAAGCTAGCGGTTCAGTCCATAACGGACAACATGCTAATGAACACATTTATGAGTCTTTCTGCTTCTCGGCAGGACTCATTTGTATCTTCCGTCTACAATAGACTATTGTGCATCCTCTCTCTCTCTCTCTCTCTCTCTCTCTCTCTCTCTCTCTCTCTCTCTCTCCTTCTCCCCCTCTCTCTCTGCTCAGTCTAGCAGCTACTTTCTTTTCTTCTCCCCGTGCACCAGAAATGTCAAAGGTTGTCTGGCCTCACTGACCACAACATGCAAGTTAATATACTCCATTCACTGGAACTTTTAATGTCAGCCGCAGTCGCTAACAGCTTTTTAATGATGTGAGATACTCAACACATGCCTTGGATTGGAACAACACATAAACTTATGAACAAGATTCAAAAACCTTTTCCAACATGCAAGACAACTTTTGCTAAGCAGAACACTTTGGAAAAAGCGCTTCAGAATAAACCTAATAAAACAACTTTTTTCTTTTTAACTTTGTGTGCACTAGTAACAAGTGTGTTAATCACTGAATGGAGCCGTCTGCCTGTCATCTGGACAAAGGACAGGGAGAAGTGTGAGAGTGTGAATTAAAAACACCACCACAAAAAAAAAAAATGTTAATTTGATAAAAGCCAGAGACGTTTTGTGAAAGAGGGAGGGATAGTCGAAAAGGGAAAAAAGCAGTCATAGCTGCCAACTTACCATCCACCAAGTCCTGGCCGAGATGTCGTAGCAGAGCTGCCACTTGATAGAGCCGTCGGAGGGTTTCCCTGCCATTATGCTGTCAGCAAGCTTCATCTGATGCTAACCTAACTCACGGGAGATAAGACACCTAATTGAGAAAACATTTGCACTGGCATGCTGGGCAACATGTAGCCCAGTCCATACCATATGGAATCATGGGTAAAAAAAACCTCCTTGACAATGAACCAATCTCTCTCACAGACCCTGTGGCAAGGTGAACGAGAGACGAGGAGTCATCTGCTCCCAGAGCTGTATTTAAAAAAAAAAAACTAGCAACGAAGCCTCTGCTCAACATCAAAGTGAGGCGTCTAAATGAGGGCTTCATCACTCATTTGACTCCGGACTGGAAGTTTTTTTCTTTTTAGAAGAACATTGCGATTTAATAGGACAAAGTCAGGTAGTGGACTGAGGGCTGGAACGCCACGGGCTATTAGCCTGACATTTCTGCATGACAGATGGAACTGCTTAAAGACTATCATGCAATGTTTGCTTTTGTATATTTTTTGCAGTTGAAGCGTATCTATTTAAATACTTTCAGATAAACTGTTTCTTTGTATTGTTCCCTGCACATGTATTTTTTGGGAGTGTACGGTGTTAAAATATGTAAGGGGTTGCTTTTCTGCTGTAGCTTTCAGTGGGTCAAGGAAACTGTATTCAAATTTGTATGGCTTCTGTTGTATGGTTAAAAGCATTTATTAAGGCATGATTTTAATTAGCAAACTTACTGGTGTGAATGCAACATCTGTCATTTTCTTCTTTACTGCACTCCTATTTTATAATAGCAATATCTCAAATACATTTCATAAAAACATGATGCATTTAATTTATTTAAAAATAATGGTCACGGTCGATAATACATTGATAAATATTATTATACAATACATCACTTTGAATACAGTTATTCAGTGCTTAATTTGAACAGTGTGTAATTTGTCAGACAATTGTGACAGTTACATTACAAAATCTATTTGTGGTGCCACTAAACAGGTGAATACAAATAAGATGCTCGACAGGATTTTGTAAAAGGCAGGGAAATGAGATAAATATTTGTAGCAAGTTTCAGATACTGGGAGTAGTACAGAGAAACACATTATAATGGAACGATGAGTTAGTCAGACATCGGAATGTAAATTTTGTGTGGAGATTTTTAGTAGAACTATTCAGAAGGATGCATCAGAACTGGCTGCTTTATTGAATAGCACCAATAATATATTTATTTGTTGTACTGTTTTAGCTAGTCGTGAATCAAGACAAGCTCAAATTGAAAAAAGGGTTTCTAATGAAATTAAATAAAACTATTCTGTTTTTAAGGGTCATTGGAGGAACAGTGAGTGGGATCAGTGTAATGAAATAAAGGAAGATGAAATGTTGAGAGTAAGAGAGCTGCACGTGCAGCCTCTGAGACAAGGTGCTCAGGTTACCGGGTGCTTGCTCAAACAGGCTCCTCATTGTCACTGTATCCAGAATGCATTGCAGGCTCTCATACTGGCATGGGCATACCCCTGACAAGAGAACAAAACAGCACACAACTACTTCTTTAAAGATGTTAAGCTGATAATAAATATCACTGGTACTTTTATAATGCCACCCGGTTTTTGTTGTTTTTTGTATTACATTACCAAATGTTATATATATATATATGCAAAATTTAAATACAGTATAGTTTACAGTAAGTGTAACTATTACTACTAAAAAACAGTATGAGATAAGATGCAGCAAATTGTATATATCATTTATGCTTTATAACAACATGTGAAAATTAATATCAGTTTTAAAGTATTCAATTTTGTTTTGTTCTCAAATTTTAAATTTCCCAGTTCACAGTATAATTTGCAGTATGCATTTAAAAATGAGAATAAACTGCATTAAGCAAATAACTAATTATAGTACCATTTAAAACAATATTTTAAAAAGGTATCTAAATAAATGATTTATAAATTGGTTATTACTGAAAACTGCAGAACCCCACAATCATGTTTGGTTTTACAAAGAAATCTAGTTCCAGTTTGTTTCCTTTCCAGGCGGTTCATCTCTGCTGCAATGCAGCTCAAGGAGGCATGTGTAATTAGGTGATTTCCTTAATCCAAATGGCTTTATTATACTTAAGAAGTGTATAATGTCTTTACGATTTTACAGGTAATAGAGAGCTGACATTTTCAACATTTGTTTACAGGGAGCTCTCAATCTCCTTAAATGTTTTTAAATGAAATGTATTCAACTATCTAGAGCACTCCAGCCATGGTCCAGGATAACAGCAGTATCAAAGCCATCTGTTTACAATCATTTCCCACCCTTAAAACAATGACTGAGTCCAGGTTTACCAGTCTTTGTGTTACTTTACGCAAACGCCATACTGTACACTGCATGGACATTATATACCACTGTGAACTAATCTGGGATCTCTTTTTAACATGCTGTCTAAATTAATTTTTACACTTTAGCCCAAATCATATTAAATGAAACTGTAAAGAATGACATTTTGTTTTATTATATGCCACTGTGAATTGTTTTAACGCCTTTTAACAACACACGTTTTGAGAGAAAAAAAACAGTTTATATTTTTTAAGAATTAGAATTTCTATGCTGCATTTCACTTAATAGAAACACCTTACAAAGTTTAAACTGTACATTGAACTGCCTATAATAATAATCATAATCATGATAAGAATAATAATAATAATAATAATAATAATAATAATAATAATAATACATTAAAAACATGGTTTCTATGATCTAAAGAAATATCTTTAGTAAATTTAGATTTGAAACACATGTATGTTTTAGTGTTAACATGTGTGTAGATTAGATTACATGATGTGTAAATAGATGAGGCTAAATCAAACAATAAAACAAAAAGCCATGTTGAATCTGTCCAGATGGAGAGTCGTTGAATCATGTTTCAAATTGATGTTCAATGTAATTAAATTATTACTGTATTTTAAATTGTACTAACAGTATCGGAATTCCCTCTTTTGTTAAGTTGGTGTACTGTGGTCTCCTCTGTTTTCACCTATTGCTTCCACTTTCTGTGGATCTCAGTGGAACAGATTACATCCGATAGTAAACATGTGGCTCCAGTTATAATAAAAAAAGAGTTAGGAAAACGCTAAATTACTGAGGATGTGAAATTTATGTCTGGGGTCTTCAATAATATAGACATGTTGGTTTTTTTTTGGGGGGGGGAGTACAGATCTAACCAGGATGTTTCAAACGTAACACTCAAATGTATTAAAATGAAATGCTACATACATTGTCAACTGTACACACATCCTGTTAGATTTCAGACAGTCAGCAGCACACACATTCTGTTAGATTTCAGACAGACAGCAGTACACACATTTTGTTAGATTTCACACAGTCAGCTCTACACACATTCTGTTAGATTTCAGACAGTCAGCAGTACACACATTCTGTTAGATTTCAGACAGTCAGCAGTACACACATTCTGTTAGATTTCAGACAGTCAGCAGTACACACATTCTGTTAGATTTCAGACAGTCAGCAGTACACACATTCTGTTAGATTACAGACTGTGGTTATTTGCACATCTTGTACCTTCCTATGAAAATGGCTCAACATTGTGTTAATTTGTAAATCTCCCATATAAATTGTAAAGGAAAAAAAACAACCCTTCATGTATCTCCCCCACCAGGAAAGATCTTGCTTTATTGAATCAGCATTGGACTGTTACCTGAATTAAGGGTCATAGCAGCGCCATGGCTTTCCTTTTTAATGACTATGGCACCACCATACTTGATTTAATCCAGTCCCAGGTAAATTAAGGGTGCATGCATAAAATACTTTTCCTTTTCTGTACTGGAATGTGACTCACAATACAAGCAACGATTGGCAGACTATGTGCTCAAACTATTATTTAACTAAGAACATAAGAGCATTTACGAAATGGTAAGTGCTTGTCCAGTTCCTAGTACCTGACTGAAACTTTGTCAAGTCGGGTCTTAAAGGATCCCATTGATTCAAGATCAACAACATGGTTAGGTAGCCCATTGCATCCTATCATCCTATCACCACTTTGTCAACTCCTTTAATATTTTAAAGACTTCAATCAAGTCGTTATTACTGTCAAGCATAGTAATATAAATAAAGCTAAAACTGATTGAAATGAATTACCATGAGCAAAGTTGTCCTTGGTATCCCTGTTGAGAATCCTTTAGTTCTTTGACATTTACTGGGTATGTATACATTTTTCAAGTACGGCACTGAAGATCAGAATAAATTCAAATTTTTCCTGCTATCTAATCATTTCCTGTGCTGTAGGTCTGCGGCAAAGTGGTCTGCAGTGCACAGGTGTAGAGGTGATGCAGTGCTCAGTAATAACAAACACAACATAGTTCACAGTGAAAAACAGCTCTTTGTTTGTGCTGGGTTGCTTGTATGGCAACCTTAAATAATAATACCTGGCTCTACACAACGATGTATATAGCACAGGTAAACCACGGGGTTCTTTCCCGAAATAATAATACTAATAACACTGTGTAACAATTTTTTTTTTTGTTCCTGGGTAGTAAGTGTTATTTCCTAATTGCTTATGCCTCAAAAGTATAGAAAATGGCTATTATTCCCCACAAACTTTGCTTTTGTGACTAGGACAGCGATATTTTGAAATTTACCTATTTTCCAGAACATTCCAGATAGATTCAGTGCTGAGTAAACTTGGAGTAACTTCTAGAACTTTCTAGAACTTTCCAGTAATATAAATAGTAGTATAAATACAGGGGCCTTAAGCCCACCAGTTCAGTTTAGTTCCAGCTGCCTAAGTGGATACATATCTGCATTTTTCTGAGATGGCATCAAGGTCATAGGAGACTTCAAAATGGTGGCATTCCTGATGGGTCTCTGTGGCAAAGTGCCCCATTGTGGCTGTCCTCCTCCCAGCCCGGCATGCAGGATGAGGGCTGCAGCTGTTGTTGCTGCTGCTGCTTCTGCTGCTTCCTGCAGCTCTTTCTTCCCATCCTCGCTTTACTATTTTTTTTTTTTTTTTTCACAGAACCCCCTCTCCTGGTCTGACGCTTGGAGGCGCTATTATCCCACGATGACACCACGTGTCACAAAGACGGCCAGAGTGGGTGGCGTCAGACCAGAGAGGAATACACAGACAGAGACGGTGGTGATGATGAGCTGAGTGCAATGGCTGCACTCAGCGTTTATTAACAAATAAAAAGGTTTAACAGTACAAAACAGGACACGGCACTGGTAGCCAAAAGAAACATATAAACAAAACGGACTAAACACTTAACAAACGGTGCACGGAGACAAACAAACACGGTGAGTACAAACAACTATTATATTTACGATCTTACTTTCAATTACTCCTCTCTCTCTCACCCGTTCTCCACTCCCGAACACCTAACCCTGAGTGAAAGAAACGTGCATCTATATATACTGTTGTGCTGGGATTCAATTACTAATTAATTATTCACTTGAATCCCAGCACGTGAATTAATTCTGTGCAACCCCGTGCTCACATATTACATTTAACCAGCACGTGAAGTGATTTGTGCCCTCCTCGTGCCTAAATACAAATCTACACTTTTAAATACACGTGAAACACAGACCCGTTTATATCCCGTGTACCAATCTATACACCAACATTAACATACGCACGCATATATACATACACAGAACACACAAATGCACACAGGGGCGGGGCACTTTGCCACAGTCTCCAAGGCGGTTTTACCAAGTTTCCCTGCTATCTTTGCCTTTGGGACAGCAGGGACACCAAGGCGCACTACCACAGGCGGGACTGGCCACAGCGGACTGAGTTCTCTGTGGGGAGGAACAACGTCAAGTGGGAGCCACTGGTGGACCCCCGGAAGGTGCTGATGCCACCA
This sequence comes from Acipenser ruthenus, assembly GCF_902713425.1. Classification (NCBI taxonomy): domain Eukaryota; kingdom Metazoa; phylum Chordata; class Actinopteri; order Acipenseriformes; family Acipenseridae; genus Acipenser; species Acipenser ruthenus. Next base: position 24,275,568 of record NC_081198.1, on the reverse strand, counting down.
CTGCACATCAAATTGGGCCTTATGAAACAATTTGTCAGAGCTCTAGATAAGGAGTCGGCAGCCTTCAAGTACCTTCAAGACTTCTTCCCTAAGCTGTCTGAGGCAAAGGTCAAAGCTGGTGTCTTCGTCGGACCACAGATAAAGAAGATCCTGGAGTGCAATGAATTCCCCAAGAAGCTCACTAGTAAGGTGAAAGCGACTTGGAACAGCTTTGTCGCAGTGGTTTGGTGCTTCCTGGGCAATCACAAGGCCGAAAACTATGTGGAGCTGGTTGAGACTCTGGTGAAGAACTACGGCACAATGGGCTGTAGGATGTCCCTCAAAGTCCATATCCTTGATGCTCATCTTGATAAATTCAAGGAGAACATGGAAGCGTACTCGGAGGAGCAAGGCGAGCGCTTCCACCAGGATATACTGGACTTTACCAAGGACAGTATAACGAGAACATGATGGGAGACTACATTTGGGGGCTGATTCATGAAAGTGATTTACAGTATAACCGTAAATCTCGAAAAACTACTCACTTCTAAATCTTCTGTAGTCATTTTTGTATTACTTTAGTATAAATACATTTTAATTTGGATTCATATGTTGTTTTTTCTGACGAAAAGACACAAATTCGCCCGTTTTCTCATTGGAAATATGTACATTTCAAAATATCACTGTCCTGGTCACAAAAGCAAAGTTTGTGGGGAATAATAGCCATTTTCTACACTTTTGAGGCATAAGCAATTAGGAAATAACACTTACTACCCAGGAACAAAAATTGTGTTACATAGTGTAATGACACACACTTTCTACACACACGATCACAAGTCCATAGTGAGTGCTCCTAGTGCAAGTGGTGATTTAACACAATAATCAGTGACAGCAGTAGTGCCGTGTAGTCCGGGTTTGATGCTGGCTTAGCACGACAGCTCCCGGATATTTAGCCGTCTAGAATAAAAATAACAACAGACAGATAAGACAACACTAAACACTCATGGTACGTCCTTTACAGGTGTTTCCATAACCATATAAAAGGGACAGATTGCTTCACCACATCCTCTGAAATACCCTCAGTCACGCCCCCTTTGGTAGTGAGTGCAATCATGCATCCTCCAATCCATGACTGACACATCACCTACCGCATTAAGGCGATGACTTTTGGTATTGTGACTCCGCCCCCTTTCTGGATGTCCGACTTCCAGATGATCCTGGAATGAACTAGGATTGACTAGGATGACTAAGATTCATTCGCTCTCTGTCACAAGGTAACATACTTTTTTATGTTAAATGCTGCAGATAAATGTTTTTCAAATTCAGCTATTCTCAGTTTCAGACTGAGATTTCTGCTGGAATAGTTAGTAAGCATGGTGAATAAAGATTAAAGCAGAAACAACAACACCGAATTGTACAGAGCACACACTACAGTATATGATAATCAGGCAAGGAGTGAAACATTCTGAAAATATAGACAATATAAAGTATATCAATTGTATCATTAAACAGGAGATCCCTGGGACAATGCTGCTTTGTTTCTTCACTGTACAGTGAAGCATTTTTCACTTTGAAATAACTTAAAATCTAACTTTAAGCTCCTTGACAAAGAGTAGGATGAGCAATGTGACATTTAAATCAAATACATAACCCTATTTAATTAATACGAGAGATGCACCGGTTGTGATTTTCTTTGGGCTGGTTCTCATTACCGATATTCCATATCAATAAATAGAAGATACTGATTCTGATTTTCTATATTATTATTATTATTATTATTATTATTATTATTATTATTATTAATACAACTGTAATCTAGGATTTTTGGAAGCTTTACACTGAACACAAACATGTTACCTGTATTTTGATTGGTTACACATTCTGACAGAAGTGAATTGAGCAAAGAACTGGGAAATCAGATAGTATGTGACATGTTTACTGACATGGAACTTTACAAAGTATATACGTGCACTGACGGGTGGATTTCCTAAATGAGTGGTATTTAGAGGTCAGGCTACACTAAACCCTGCAGCTTACTCAAACATTTCTAAATCTGCATTTTCAAGCTTAAAATCAGATTTTTTTACAAATTTTAGGTCGTATTAATTTTGCACTTCCATTAGAAGGGCACTTCTATACATTATGAAAATTGAAATGAAATTAATTTGAAAGCATCTCCGCATAGGGTACCATGCTTATGACACTACAGCTTGGCTACATGTTGATGTGTCATTGAAAAGGGTAAATAATAATAATAATAATAATAATAATAATAATAATAATAATATTATTATTATTATTATTATTATTATTTATTATTATTTATTTCTTAGCAGACGCCCTTATCCAGGGCGACTTACAATTGTTACAACATATCACATTATACATTATTTCACATTTTACAGATATCACATTATTTTTACATACAATTACCCATTTATACAGTTGGGTTATTACTGGAGCAATCTAGGTAAAGTACCTTGCTCAAGGGTACAGCAGCAGTGTCCCCCACTGGGGATTGAACCCACAACCCTCCAGTCAAGAGTCCAGAGCCCTAACCACTACTCCACACTGCTGCCCTATTATTATTATAATAATAATAATAATAATAATAATAATAATAATAATAATAATAATAATAATAATAATAATAATAATAATAATAATAATAATAATAATAATAATAATCAGTGATAATGACAGGGAAACGGCGATTACAAATGATGGTATTTCCTCAATAATTGCTGCTGATTCCAATTCTAATGGGTTGATTGGTGCCTCCCTAATTAATACCAAACCACTTCACACTTGCTAAAGAGAATTACTGGAAAAGTATCGCAAATGCCCTTAAACATGCATCCTCCTTCAGCCAGCCGGGAAAGCAGTGGGGCTCTTACAGAACTACCAGTCGTTGGCAGGGTTGCTCCCACATGTAGGCAATCATGTTTTTCAGCATTTAAATTGTGGTTAACAGAAGGAAGTAGTTTAATGCATACATTTAAGGTTAAATGATTGGATTTAGGTCAGATTGGAAAAACATGTTGGAAGCTATGATGTTCTCCTCATACAGTACAGTGATACAGCCGGTGGTTCAGCTCAGATGGCTACGTGAGGTCATTGTCACACTGAAGTTCATACTTCCATAGGCATGATTCTGCTTTGAGTAAGGTACAGCATATTCATTTTTTTCATTTTATCTGAACAGAGCTCAGATCTCCCCTTCAGGAACATCTGAGTAAATGTACTTTACATTCTTTAGTGTTGTATTTGGAAGTTTCTTGTTTTATTTGTCATATTCCCACAACTGAAGAATATCCATTTGATTAACAACTGGCCTTAACAAAAACCGTCTGGTCCCAATTAGTTTGGATAATGTATGCTTTCATTCAGTTTTAAAATAAATATGCATTGTATTGAAACCCAAAATCTGTTTATGATATCTTGCTGGATTGTACAATAATATTGTTTCATAAAGAGACCTCTCAAGTCACTTATGATATAACCAATGAGACTGTTTTTAAATTGTGTTTCATTCATAAGCATATCCCTGGAGACAGTCCCCTGAATAGACATAGGAATCAGGACATCAGAAATAGGCAGTTAATTATTTTTTCTATAGGTTATTATTTTGCTTTGTAGGAGTTTTATTTTTAACAACATTAATAATGATATTAAGAGAACATGTCATTATACCTTTTGTCTATGGCACTACAGCTTTTTATTTGAAATCGATATAGAATAAATAACCTTACACTGCACACACCCTACTCTATTAACACTTCAACTCCCCTCTGTATTTCATGCATATCTTTGTCAACACGAACAATTCTAACAATTCTAAATCTATGAAACATTTAAACTCTAGACTACTAACAGCTGCTCATTTAGGTCCCTTTAAAACAATTATGCAATAAAGCAGAAAACATTCAACAGAAACGAAAAATGCGATTTAATTCATTCACAATACACGTGTTGCCTTATTTTGGCAGTGTAAAAAAAGGGGGGGGGGGGGGGGGATAAAAGTCCATTGAAAAAGTCATAACATTTAAGCATTTTTTAAACATGAATTGATGAAGCAAATGAAGCACTTGACAAACCCCAGGAAGCACTACTCTAAACAAAGGCGTTTGTTTTTGTGCATTCTTCTCTCTGATTGCAGGCAGATGCCATTCTGTTGGTGGTACAGTAGTGGTGAGCTGGGGAAGAAGCACGCAGCCAAATAAATCGCTTTTTCCAAGATGTAAGAACAGGCTTAATTACCTCCTGGGAGAGTAGCTGACAGCAGTTTCTCAGCTTCATTTTCTCCATTCATATAAACTAGGATTTTGTTTTGTTTTGTTTTACCTAATTCTGAGTTGTAACTGAATTCCCAGTTTTATCAAGGGTGTTCAATATTTTTTTTAAATTCTCAACCACATCTTTGTAGACACTAAGACAGCACGCTATTGCACAGTATGACTGTCTTAAATAGGATATTCAGACAAATATATTTTGCAAACAGCTTTTTCTCATCTAGCACTGTAACAGTTTGACTATGTGTTCGAGCACTATTTAAGTCTCCTCTAATGTCTGGTCTTGATGTTCAGGTTGTATATTTCACATTAAATATTGGGCTTATTTGCTTGCTACTTTGCTTGCAGTTTAATTGTAGGGTTCATGACCAGTACTGGTTCTTTTTAATCTTACTCTTTTAACAAATGAAACATTCTCAATTGCTTTCACAGGTTTAGCACTGCTCTCAGACTCACCTAAAAGACCATTGCATAGACCAAGACTATTGCTAACTGGGATCTGGGAAACCTGCTGCAGAATTAAACATTTGAATTATACTTCAATCAAAACACGCATTAAATAGGACATATCTAGATAGGGTTACAATAATGATCCTGACCATTGGTTAAGACATGCTAAAGTTAATACTATTTCAAATATGAATTTAAAATGTGCAAATGGTGATAAAATGTGTTATTAAAAAAATAGAAAATGAGTCATAAAAGCCAGGCAATTTCATCTAAAACAATTTTTAAACATACTATAAAATAAAGCAAATAAAAATGTCATATTGTGCTTAGCAGACACCCTGGGTAAGGGCGTCTGCTAATAAATAAATAATAATAATAAATGTTCTTCCTTAAACTCATGCACTTGTTATATTTATTAGGGTTCATATTTGATCATAAATCTCATCTGAGAATTGTATCAAAACACTGAAACATGTGTCATTGAAATTATTTTAGTATTTCTGAATACTCATGACAATAGACCTGGATTGCAGAATGGGAGACATCTGCTCTACAAACAAGCTTGTATAAAAAAGAGATGCTAATAGTTTTCTTGAACCTCATTTAGTTTTTCAGTTACATTTTGATTCCTAAAAAAAAACTCAAAAGATTGTGGTTGACTAGGCCACAGGTCATTTCTGCTTCCTATCCTGTGCAGTGTGTATAGCTATCGATAAGTGTTTCATCACCCTATAGCATTAACTCATTTTGTAGTTTTCCATATACTTAATTGAAAAACTAACAAAAATTGAAAAATGTGACATTTTGAAATCTAGTTCGAAATACTGTACTACTATTATGGTTTCCGGTAGACTTTTGCGGTATCATTGTGTAGTGTCTTTGATTACATGATGTTGAATAAAAGAGCTATTTTATGTTCATATATATATATATATATATATATATATATATATATATATATATATATATATATATATATTATTATTATCTCAATCCTAAAATTGTAGGAGATGTCAGACTTGTGTCCATAGCTGTGTGTGCTTGATTAGGAGGAAAGGGTTCCAATCAGGAAGCCATGAACTGAAATTTAGGCATTTCACAGATTTCCTGAAAGGTGCAAAATATTCACAAAAAATCATTCTTTAAAAACATAAATGACAAAGAGTGGATTGGAAAATGAAAAGAAAAAATATAAAAAATGTACAAATAAAAAATGATAGGCCTGCCATTACTATACATGAATAACAGCGTTTAGTTAATTAAATCTCAAATGTTGCAAAACCACCTATAAAGCAATTAGTACAATCCTAACTACAATAAAACCGAATTATAAAATTCCTTTTAAATATTGATTTGCAATGTCAAAAAATATAGGCATGCTGAAAAAAATATGAATGTGCCTGTATATGTCTGAAAACTATAAATACTTTCCTAGTTTAAAAAAAAAAAAGTTTAAAAATATGTATTTACAGAGCAAATAAAATCAGATGGAAATTAGAAATACATATGATCCAACTTCCCCAATAAATAACACACAACAATTCAAACTAACATCGACTAGAATGTAGTCAGTGCTTCTTGCATCTTTCATACACAGCTGCTGAATTTCCAAAGACCAATCCTGAAATCAAAGAACTGCAACAGCACAATAAACAAAGCAGCAAAAATGACTTACAAAAAAGTCAAAACCAAATTGAGTCATGATCATTAAATGTCCAGTATACTGGATAAAAACATGGATATGTATGATGATAAAAATATTTCAATGGCATGGATTACGAAAACATATCTTTACTTTAAAACATTACCTCTGCAATACCTAATTCAGTGTCTGGTATACATGACCACTGGAATACCTAATTCAGTGTCTAGTATACATGACCTCTGCAATACCTAATTCAGTGTCTAGTATACATGACCACTGGAATACCTAATTCAGTGTCTGGTATACATGACCACTGGAATACCTAATTCAGTGTCTAGTATACATGACCACTGGAATACCTAATTCAGTGTCTAGTATACATGACCACGGGAATACCTAATTCAGTGTCTGGTATACATGACCACTGGAATACCTAATTCAGTGTCTGGTATACATGACCACTGGAATACCTAATTCAGTGTCTGGTATACATGACCACTGGAATACCTAATTCAGTGTCTGGTATACATGACCACTGGAATACCTAATTCAGTGTCTGGTATACCAGACACAGTAGACCAGTCATCAAAGTCTTTATGCTGAAATGGAGGAAAATAACAGTGTTACTATTACTTGACTATTAGGTGACATATTTTTCACCCGTGTTTATTATTGGTTTTGTAATTACAAGTTTATTTTTCTTTCCCAAAACAAATCAGCAAATTAAGTTTTTTATGTAATTTTGATAAATACTGAATTTTAACACGGTATGCCAAGCAGATATTCCCTTTTTCATAATACAGATAAACGTGTAAATGATATATGCACAGTTCAAAATACCCAACTATTGCATAAAGTAAACCTGAAATAAAAAATAACAGTTCAGGGTACCTCATCTGCACACAGGCAGTATTCAGGGTCTGTGCAAGCAAGGGCAGGTACTGAAACAGGTGTTGTCTCTGACTGCGGGGTAAAGGTTAGGGTTTGAGACTCATTTATACGGAAACATGTATAATTAAAAGGGATTTGTATTGGAGATGTGCATTTTCACTCTGAACTTGTCTTACAAAATAAAGAACATAAAAAAAGAACTTATGCAAATGATGAACTATTTTCCTTTCTTATTTATTCATCCACCCCCCTGTGCGCTTCAGCAGCTTCTGTGAGGAGGAGCCGATCATGGAAGCTATACAAAGGTTGAGATATTGTTCCGATGCGCTGGGTATACAATGTCAGTTCTGTCACATTTCATTATGGCATGCTGGTCTGCAGATAGATGTGTGCATTATTCTTTACTTGCCGCTGTCCTACCATGTTGCAGTCACACGGTGCCAGCAGCAACCAGCCAAGGACCACAGGCTGGCAGGAAAGGGGCTGGAGTGGGGGTGCCAGCCGCAAGGACCATCTGTTTCCTATTTCTGTGTGCTGAACTGCACTCCTGTGTAGGGTCTGCCAGCATGCCCCCTTTCTTTGTGTTTCAATGAAGTTATCTCTTCTAAACAGTGGGGGAGCTGTAACCCAAACAGAATGAGTGTGCATTGTCTCCTAAACAACTAGTGCACACACATTCTTTTCTAAATCTTTTAATTTGTTTGCTGTTGCTGTGAGGTTTACCATTCGCTATCTTGGTTTTAGGGAATATAAATCTGATATGTAAACAGGACAATGCCATTCAAAGTCTACCATGTCAAGAATAATTAGCCATTAGCAAATGTGGGTCAAGCTGCAATCAAGTGTGTTTGATAATGCAACATTGATATTCTACTTGTGCCACACCCCATCCCTCTTGTATCTTTTTTACATTGATCAAGGTATAAAAATAAACCATTCCCCCTTGTTGGGTGTAAAGGAGCATTCGTCAGCAGAAAAACAAAAGTCTTCTATGGATTGCAGTGTATCCAGATCACACTCCCTCCCACAACAATGCAGGTTTTCTGTTCAACAATCAGCACATTTTATATTTCAGTTCTTTTTACTTTTTAAAAGTGGTTTAAAGCACCCCTGTGGCCTCAATAAAGCTCTCAGAATCATGTGACAGGGTCAGTTTCTGCTGTTATATATAAAGAAAGATATAGAACCCTAATAGTATGTTAACATTATTTAGGGCTTTATCGTCTGGTAAGATCCACTGTCATGCCAAATTTTGCCCCCTGTAGTTCTAAAAGAGTCACATGGCGATTTTGTTTTGCGATTCAGAGTGAACAGAGAAAAAATAACAATATATTTGTGCGTTTGTTATTGGTATTTAAAGTTGATACTTTTCTTACTTTTATTATTTATCATCTCTGGATGCTTTACATTACATTGTTCTGCAGATGATTAAATACATAACCTTTACAGTAAAAAAAAATAAAACAAAATATGGTTTGTGACAGGATGGCTGGTGGATAGAGACTCAGAGACAGTAACTGCAGGTTTTTAATAGCTGGGGCACATGTTTATTAAACAAAAAAAATAACAAAACAAAACAGCTCACAGAGCAAAATAAAGGTTGGAACAAAACAATCATGTACCACAAAATGAACAAACAAAACCCTCACCCAAGCAGTGCTATCATGCTGCGGTTTCAAACAAAAATTCAGGACTATGTGTCTCACCAAGGCAGTTCCAGCACAATGGCACACCTGCCTCTCTTAAATACCATGTGGCCAGGGTTGATTGACAATTAATAATTCAATCAACCCCTGGCCACATTCTGCACATGTATTTGGCAGGGATAGGAATTAACCCTATCCCTGCCAACCACCACCACAAACACACCCAAAACAACCAGGGCTGGAATCTTAACTTCCAGCCCTGCCATACCTAACGCACACTTTTTATTCATATTTACTTTTAATATTTACACATAATATTTACAAACTACACATTATTTACACGTGCAGGGCTTCTGCCCTGCCACATGATTTAATTACTATCGATTATATATATATATATATATATATATATATATATATATATATATATTGTGACAAAGCACAACTCACTCGGGTTCGTTGCCCCTTTAAAAATACGACCCAGAACAATGAAATGGATTTTTAAGCGCTGGTGCGCTATTTTTAATAAACACAAAAGTAAACAAAACACACAAAATACAAAAGCAAAATAAACACCTAGCTCCTCTTGGAGCACTAACTCAACTTCCAGGAACACCCTTCCTAACACGGGACAGCTAAGCTGTTTTCCCGTCCTTACAAAACACACTGGTGTCACACCGCACTTACTTCTTCTCTGGCTACTCGGAGACAGAGCACCTCTCCTGCCTCCTTCTACTCAGCAGCCTAGAGCAGACTGACTGCTCTCCTTATAAACCCTGCACCTGGCTCTAATTTACAATCATAGCCAGGTGCAGGTGATAATTAACAATAAAACAATTAACAGAAAACATTCCGCACATGTTTTTACTGCAGAGAGGTTTTAACCCCCTCCCTGCTGTCTCACACATCCCCCCCCATGTCTTTTCAAGACACCGGCCATACCACGGCCACCTCCCTCCACCCTTAAAAGACCACCCAGCCTCAAGTCCAGCAATGTCCATTGCCGCCCTCTTCCACGGGCGGGCTTGAGGATGGGTCGGTCCTTCCGGCGCTGCCAGGAAGGGACCGCAAACCGGCGACACGGGACCCCACCGGGCTAACAGGGCCGACCGAAGCGTAGGCCGGGGCACTGGAGGATGCCGCAGTGGACACAGGTCTTCCCCTGGGAACTGGCGCAGTGATGTCCGATCACCCAGGGGGAGCGAAGCAGCTAACAGGGGGAGCAACAGCGACGTCTGGCAGCAGCCCAGCGACGTCTGGGTGCTCGGGGAGAGTGGAGCAGGTAACCAGGGGCAGAGCTGTGGCCAGTGCTGCAGACTCCTGGGCTCCAGGTCCAGCACAGGGAGGTCCAGGAAGACCGGCAGGGTGTCCAGGAGCAAGGGGTGAGGGACTGGACGCAGCTGCGCCGAACTGGACTGTAGGGGTGGTGGTCGGGGCTGTGGTGGAGGTATGCTTTTCACCTCCTCCCCTCTGGGCTCCGGAAGCGGCGGCTGCTCCCCTCTGGGCTCCGGAAGCGGCGGCTCCTCCCCTCTGGGCTCCGGAAGCGGCGGCTCCTCCCCTCTGGGCTCCGGAAGCGGCGGCTCCTCCCCTCTGGGCTCCGGAAGCGGCGGCTCCTCCCCTCTGGGCTCCGGAAGCGGCGGCTCCTCCCCTCTGGGCTCCGGAAGCGACGGCTCCTCCTCTCTGGGCTCTGGAGCTGAAGTCAGCGGGGTACCTCTTGCTTGCTCCCACTTTTGGAGTAGCAGGTCTAGCTCTGTCGGCTCCGGATCCGGTAGCCCCCACTCCTGTCTCCACTTCTTTGTCTGCTCTTTCTGAGCAGCGGTGTTGCGATTGATCATTGCAATTAATTCTTTAAAATCCATTTTCTGGGTCGTAGGGATGCCCACACTCTCTGTCCGCATTCTCCACCATATGTGACAAAGCACAACTCACTCGGGTTCGTTGCCCCTTTAAAAATACGACCCAGAACAATGAAATGGATTTTTAAGCGCTGGTGCGCTATTTTTAATAAACACAAAAGTAAACAAAACACACAAAATACAAAAGCAAAATAAACACCTAGCTCCTCTTGGAGCACTAACTCAACTTCCAGGAACACCCTTCCTAACACGGGACAGCTAAGCTGTTTTCCCGTCCTTACAAAACACACTGGTGTCACACCGCACTTACTTCTTCTCTGGCTACTCGGAGACAGAGCACCTCTCCTGCCTCCTTCTACTCAGCAGCCTAGAGCAGACTGACTGCTCTCCTTATAAACCCTGCACCTGGCTCTAATTTACAATCATAGCCAGGTGCAGGTGATAATTAACAATAAAACAATTAACAGAAAACATTCCGCACATGTTTTTACTGCAGAGAGGTTTTAACCCCCTCCCTGCTGTCTCACACAATATATATATATATATATTGTAGCGAACCAGCGGATCACTCGTGCTACCACCACCTGTCGGACCGTCTCACTAACACGGCTGCAGGAGACCCTGCTGTGACAGAACCGCCAGGCTCATTTGCATAAGTGACAGAGCGGTGCATGTTGGGAGACAATGTTGCAATTGTTTGGCACTGCTCTGCCGAACCTTGACACTTAATAAATGTACAAAGTTACTAAAACACATGTTTGTAACCTGCCCTGTCCCTCTGTACCTGTCCCGTGTGTCTGCAGTGACACTGTAAGTGCCACCCTAAGTGGCAGCGGAGTGTGTGAGCGTCACCCCTGTGTCTATGTGTTTTTTCCTGGGTTTCTCTAACTTTTCTGTAGTTTTGAATTGCTTCTAGCTGAGACTCTGGCTTCTCTTCAGTTCGAATAAATCTTTCTAAGACTAAGGCTTAGAGGGTAGTGGCATTGCCCGCTCCCTCCGAGGGTCTGTGAGAGGTTTGTTCGGGTGAGGAGGAACAGAATTTTTTTTTATTTTTGACTGGCTTTCTTCAGCTCGGCAACTTTTTGGAAGACTAATGCTCAGTCTGGTTTTGGCTTGCCCAATCCAGGCCGAGGGTCTTTCAAGATTTTGTTGACTGTTGAGAGCAGTTTTTCTTTTTCAGGCGGTTCCGGCTTTTCCAGACGTTCCTGGAGTTCGAGAGAAGGAGGACCTACCATCCAGACGACCTTTGAGGACCCTTTGATGACCTAGACGACCTCATCCCCAGCCCTTGATTGTAATCGAGATCCAGACCGAGAGAGCAGCCGGCGCCCAGCAGAGGGCGCCATCTGGGAGGAGCAGAGGGCGGCCCCGGACCCCGAGGAGGCGTCACAGCCACGATTCTTCCTACGTGGTCTCGGTGCCAAGCAGCGCCCCCTACTCCGCCAGGGAAGGACACCGTTCACCTGGGGAGGGGGTCCCTCTTGCGAGGCGTCCATCTCCTCAGGGACTAAAGTAATAGTTCCTTCAACTGCCCAGATTTGCTGCTTACGTTGTCTCTTTTCCGTAGAGAGAGACAACCCGGACGTCCAGAGGCTTCTCCCACCCCAATCGGAGGAGCCAGCTGAAGGATGGCGTTCCGGCCAACCCAGGAGACCAGGAGGCACAATGCGGTGCGCTTCACAAGAAACAAGCAAGATGAAACGGAACCAGGACTGACGAGACTGGAGTTCAGCCGGACCATTCTTCAGAGGGGTATGGGTTTTTCCCCTTCTGACTTGAATTGTTTGGTGAAATTGCCAGGGCTTAAGGAAGTGTTTGAGGTCAGTTTTAGGAACCCCCAAAAGTTACAAGAAATGTGGTCCTTTTGGGGGGAGAATAAATATCTCGCTCCATACAAAGAATTTTGTGTGGATGCACTGACAGACAGAGAAATGAAAGTTGTTACTGTCCAATTTTTCAATGAGGCTGTTAGCGACTATGATATTACAACATGGCTTAACCGCTATGGGAGGGTGTCATCAGAAGGGAGGAAAATTACAGACGAAGATGGGGTTTGGACAGGAGCCAGAAAGTGGCTGGTACGCCTTAATGTTGATCCATCGGGCATTGGAGGCGTCCGCCACATTCCAAACTCCATAGTGTTAGGGCCCAACAGAGGGCTGGTATTCTATAATGGGATGCCAAAACTCTGCAGGAAATGTGGGGAATTAGGACACCTGGCGGCCGCATGTACTGTAGTCAAGTGCAGGAACTGCGGCGCCCCCCACGAGACCAGCCACTGCAGAGAAGAGAGGCAGTGCAATTTGTGTGGGAAGAAGGGGCACCTGTTTAAGGACTGCCCCTCTTCCTATGCCAACATGGCCAGAGCCAGCAAGGCAAACACGAACAAGCCTAGGCCTGAGCAGGAAGAGGGAGCAAGTAACAAAGATCAGTCCACATCACCACCAACAGCATCCAAGACCCAGACTCCAGCATCACCATCATCACCAGCACCCCCCTCACCCCCCTCACCCCCCCGCCCCCGAGACATGTCCCGTTTTACGAGGACCCCTTCCCCCAGCCCAGAGAGAGAGTACAACAGCTACTCCACTAGCTCCTCCAGTAGCTCCTCTGATACAGAACACGAGGCAGGGAGGGAGCCCGGACCCAGCAGCGGCCCCCCCCTGAGTAGGGCCCTCTCAGCGCCAGCACTCCCCCTCGGCTCTCGTTATGACGCCATAAGGATTGAGTCCGTGGGGGAGGAAAGCGAAAACGACAGTGAAAGTGAGAGTGAGAAGGAGGGGAAGGGAGTGAAGAACCAGCAGAGGGTGGGGAAAAGAAAGGGTAGAGATGATGGGGGGAAAAGAAAGAAGATAAAGATTAAAGACAGCAAGTTGCAGGTGGCCCCCACAGATCAAAAACTAGCTAATGTCCACACAAAGTCCCCAGTCTTGCCCTCGCAGGCAGAGACGGAGGCGAGTGGGACGGCTACACTGCCGCCTAGTGGGCAGGTAGCAGCCAGCCAGGGCATCCCCAGCCAGCCTTCCCAGTCGTTGGCACAAACCCTAGCACACCTCGCAGAAGAGGTGTTCACTAATGCACCGAGGGAGAGGTCAGGGTCAACACCTTCCCTGACCAGCAGTACCTCGGTAGCAATGACCCTCTTCAAGCGAAGGGCCTCCCTTCAAAGCATCCTTGACCCCCTCCCTTGTATGGGCAAAACCAGGGGCCCCCTAGAGGTCCTCCTAGATACAGCACTGGAGGACATGGGAATACCCCTGGACGCGGTAAGCCAGAAGTCTGCTAACAGCTCCAATTCAAACAACTCCACGTACTGTGCATACAAAGACGGTGCCTTCTTGGACGAGGCAGCAGTGAGTACCTTCTCAGGGGTGATGGGAGTTGCAAATAAGCCCAAGCCCCCTCGAAGCAAGTGTAGAGCTAAAAGTAGGAAGAGTGTCCCGACCTCCCAATCATAGTCGCTATGGGGTGGACACAGCGACTCCTTTTCTTGTTAGCTACCCTGATGGCCCTGATATGTGTGTCTGTTAATGTCAGGAGCATCAGGGAGACACAAAAAAGATTTGATGTACTAAACTATCTAGCTAACTTGAAAGCAGATCTCATCTTTCTGCAGGAGTGTGGTATTTCGTCGAGCCCTGATTATAGGGACCTGAAGGAGAGTTGGACCCTGGGGGACTCCTTCTGGTCGGGCTCCAACATAGCCAGAGCCGACGGAGTAGGTATCCTGTTTAAAAACCCATTTATTACCTCCCGCAGCAGCAGGGAGGTAGAACCTGGTAGAATTCTGAGCGTGGATGTGACATACAACAACACTCCCCTCAGACTGGTCAATGTCTACGCACCCACTAACCAAAACGAAAGAGTTCAATTTTTTCCACAGCTGCGTCCACTCCTGCTGGGGAACGTACCCGTCATCGTGTCAGGTGACTTCAATTGTGCTCTGAGGGACGTAGACCGGAGCAGGCCACGCAACGACCGCTCTAGTAGAGTTTTGTCCTCCGTAATATCTGATTTCTCCCTGTGTGATGCAGGTAAGGACCTGGTGCCTCCCTTTACCTGGGTGAGCTCATCTGGGACCTCCTTCTCCCGTATAGATCTCGTCCTGCATACCAGCTCCCTTACGAAGACGGCAGTAGACACCCAGGCCGTCTTCTTCTCTGACCATAGGCTCCTGCAGGTAACATTGCAGGTCCCTCAGACCTCCCAGATGGGGTCAGGGGTCTGGAAATTAAACACCTCCTTACTCGATGACCCCTCCATAGCTGCAGCCTATAAGAGCAGGCTTGTTGAGTGGACCACTTTGCGTGACCTATTCAACTCCCCTATAGAGTGGTGGGAGATGGTCAAAATCAGAACTAAGGGTTATTTCATAGCAGCAGGCAAGAGGAAAGCAAAAGAAAGGAGGGCCAAATATAAATACCTGAATGCTGCCCTCCAGCGTCTGAGCCTGCTTCAGCTTCGGGGGTTCCCTGTAAGCGACGAGATAGCCCAGACCAAGCTAGATCTTTCAGTGCTTTGTAGGGAGGAACAACGAAAGGTCATGCACAATGCAAAAGTGCAAAAAATGGAGGAAGACGAAAAGTGTACTCGCTTCTTCTTCCAGAAAACGAGGGAGAAGCGGCACTTGATGTCCTCCATGCTCGACAGCAGGGGGAGGATAGTAGAGGATAGTGAGGGAGTGAAAAAAGTGGTAGAGAACTTCTATAGGGACCTGTATAACATCAAAGCTACAGATGACACCCTGATAGAGTGGTTCCTGAGCCAGTTGGAGCCTGACTCAGTGCGGGACGACGAGGAGGAGGAGAAGGACCCAGAACTCACGCTGGAGGAGCTCACCCAGGCGGTTAAGACCATGGACACCGGTAAGACGCCAGGTCCAGATGGCATCCCGGGTGAGTATTACCATCTTTTTTGGGACACGCTAAAAGTCCATTTAGCGGAGGTCTACAGAGCGGTCTACAGGGAGAAGCGGTTGGGCCCTTCTATGCGGGAGAGTGTAATTACTCTCCTTCATAAGAAAGGGGAAGTTAAAGATCTACGGAATTGGCGCCCAATCAGCCTCCTTTGCGTGGATTACAAGATACTAGCCAAAGCTCTGATGCTCCGGCTACAAGTACACCTCCCTTTGGTCATTGGCCCGGACCAGGCTTGTGGCGTCCCAGGGAGGTCCATCACCGATATTTTAATGTTAACAAGGGACATTCTGGCTTATTCTAGAGAACGGAACCATCCCCTCTGCCTGTTCAACCTTGACCAGGAGAAGGCGTTCGATAGGGTAAGCCATTAATATATGTACAAAGTGATGGACCAGATGAAATTCGCTCCTGGACTTAGGGGGTGGGTTAAAACCATTTATACAAATATTAGTACCCGAGTCTTGGTGAACAGGCACCTGACTGGTAAAATATCTATCCAGTCAGGGGTCAGACAGGGTTGCCCACTATCCCCACTGCTATATGTCGTGTGCATTGAACCCCTCCTGCAGGCAATTCGTAGGGATACCAATATAACTGGTTTCCAGCTGCCTGGATCCAACGGGGTCCAGGTCAAAACAACAGCATATATGGACGATGTGTCACTCATTTGCACCAACACATCGTCGGTACCTCGGATTAGTAATATCCTTGAGAAGTACTGCACGGCGACCGGGGCAGTGATTAATAAGTCCAAGAGCGAAGTCTACGTGTCTAAAAATTGGCAGGTAGATAGGGAACTGTCGGACATGTACCCTGTCAAAAAGGACAAAATCAAGATTCTGGGCCTCATTTTCGAGAACAATAGCTCGGGGGCCCAGAGCTGGACGGCGGCCATTAACCAGGTCCGTAAAAAGATTGGCGGATGGAGCACAAGATCCTTAACAATGACGGGTAGAGTATTAATAACCAAGTCTATACTGTTCCCCATCCTCTCTTATGTAGGAAAAATCTTTCCCCCAGACAGGACCACCAAAAAAGTGGTGGACCGCATTATCCACCGCTTTATCTGGGGCAGCAAGATGGAGAGGGTAAAGCGAGCCACCTTGAGTAAAGCCGACAAGAAGGGAGGTAAGGGGGTCCCGGACGTTGTGCAGCTCACCCGAGTGCAGGGGCTCACGCAAACTATCAAGAACATCCAGGCCCTGGACAGGAAGGTATGTTACATGAATCGTTTCTATTTTTCCACCTGTCTCAGGGCCTTGGGCCTCTGCACTATTGATAACACCGTGCCGTACTCCTGGGACCCCCCATTGTATTATAGAACCTTAAGGGACACTATATATAAATTGGGCTTAGATAAAGCAAAATTGGCCTCCTGGGAATACAAGGCTGTAACTAAATATCTTGCCAGTTCCCAGGAAATTGAAAAAGTAGCTACTTTCTCCCTCACCCAAAGCCAAAAAATCTGGGAGAATGTGTCTCACAGCTGCCTCAGTAATGTCCAGAAGGATATAGCATGGAACACCATCCACAGTGCACTCCCCACTCGAGCGTTCATGTTCAGGAGGGGACTAGCCCAAGTAGAAACATGCCCCTATGCAAAGTGCCGCAAGAGAGAAACACCAGCCCATATCTTCTGGGAGTGTGATGTGGCTGGCAGTGTCTGGCTCTCTGTCTCTGTCTTCCTAAACAGGTTTGCTGACACGGCCAAGATGACCGCTGAGACTGTGCTCTATGGGCCTGCGGGAGGAATCGATACCAGCACAGCTAAGTGCGTTTGGCGTATCATCAATGTTGTCAAGCAGATCCTGTGGGAAGGCCGTAACGTCTGTGTCTATCACAAGCAGGAGCTAGACACTATCACCACGACCAGAAGGGCACAAACTCTTATCAAGGACTTTGTAATTCTGGACATCCGGACCCTCGGGAAGGACAAGGCCTGCGCGGAGTGGAGGATCGCCTGACTTCAGGACGTGAAGATGGAATGAAGGAAAAAACTGGAACCGCTAGCTCCTAGGAGCGGGACTACGGGGCACCGCTAAGCCTTTTATTTATTTTGTCATGCCAGCATTCCACCCCTTTTAGCTGGCATGACCGTTTTTGAACGGTGCCCTGGCTTTATGTAGTCTTTTCGTTTCAGTTTTATGGATTTTTATTTGATTTATTTTGAATGTTTTATTTGGTTTTGTTTTGTATTTACGTATCTTTAAGATTTTTAATGTAAACTATTAAAAGTTACATTTTAAGTGTTTTAAAATTTTAGAATTTTAACTCACTGTTTTATACACTGTCCCTTTTCCCCTGTCCCTGTTTTAGATCTATAGTTTTATGTTCACTTTTGAACTTTTTTAGAGAGCACTCCCCGGCCCTCACAAGCACTGGTTTTTTATAGATGGTTCTTTTTTTCCAGTCACTTTTAAAGCAGCACAGGTTTTTTTCATGTTGATTTTAATCTGTGTCTGTTTTAACCATGTACAAAGCACAATTGTCTTGGTGTTTTTAAATGTGTTTTAAATGCTTTTAAAACAAAATGTATGTCTGTATGCATGAATGTCATCTTTAAAAGAAATGTAAAATGAATGAAAAAAATGAATGGGTGTAAATGTAAAAAATGTAAAATCTCAATAAAAGAGTATTCTAGCTGAGATCTGTTTTCTGTTACAATATTACAGTGTTTTTGGTTCCCGCAGGCAGAGATAGGATACAAACCCGGGAACTCACGTACTGAGCACAACGCAGATACTGCTGTACAAAGCCCACCCCTTGCAGGAGCAGATACTGGGCTTATGTGTTCATCTTGAGATTGTGTCACCTACCAGCCTTGACCCCTACCCCCGTGCACGCTACACTCTCCCCTGCCAGCCTGAAGTCTGCCCCTGACTTGTTCACCAGGATACAGTCCGACGAGTGCGTGCCGGGGTACCTGCGTCCTCTCCTGACACCAATGTAGCAATCTGCGGTTCCCGCAAACAGGCGCACTTCACAGGGCGAGGCAATCTGTTGGTACCCTTACAGCTCATTGAAATAATGCGTCATTCCTCCTGAAAAGTGATGAAATTAAAAGCTATTTTATCATGTATACTTGCATGCCTTTGGTATGTCATAGAATAAAGCAAAGAAGCTGTGAAAAGAGATGAATTATTGCTTATTCTACAAAGATATTCTAAAATGGCCTGGACACATTTGTTGGTACCCCTTAGAAAAGATAATAAATAATTGGATTATAGTGATATTTCAAACTAATTAGTTTCTTTAAGTAGTATCACACATGTCTCCAATCTTGTAATCAGTCATTCAGCCTATTTAAATGGAGAAAAGTAGTCACTGTGCTGTTTGGTATCATTGTGTGCACCACACTGAACATGGACCGGAGAGAGTTGTCTGAGGAGATCAGAAAGAAAATAATAGACAAGCATGGTAAAGGTAAAGGCTACAAGACCATCTCCAAGCAGCTTGATGTTCCTGTGACAACAGTTGCAAATATTATTAAGAAGTTTAAGGTCCATGGAACTGTAGCCAACCTCCCTGGGC
Source organism: Acipenser ruthenus (assembly GCF_902713425.1). NCBI lineage: Eukaryota > Metazoa > Chordata > Actinopteri > Acipenseriformes > Acipenseridae > Acipenser > Acipenser ruthenus. Next base: position 24,256,359 of record NC_081198.1, on the reverse strand, counting down.
GCGGCCGCAAGAGGAAAATCGACCCCAGATTGAACAGAAGGATAGTGTGAATGGTAGAAAAAGAACCAAAGATAACTGCCAAAGAGATACAAGCTGAACTCCAAGGTGAAGGAACGTCAGTTTCTGATCGCACCATCCATTGCTTTTTGAGCGAAAGTGGGCTCCATGGAAGAAGACCCAGGAGGACTCCACTTTTGAAAGAAAAACATAAAAAAGCCAGACTGGAATTTGCTAAAATGCATATTGACAAGCCATAATCCTTCTGGGAGAATGTCCTTTGGACAGATGAGTCAAAACTGGAGCTTTTTGGCAAGTCACATCAGCTGTATGTTCACAGACGAAAAAATGAAGCTTTCAAAGAAAAGAACACCATACCTACAGTGAAACATGGAGGAGGCTCGGTTATGTTTTGGGGCTGCTTTGCTGCGCATGGCACAGGGTGCCTTGAATCTGTGCAGGGCACAATGAAATCTCAAGACTATCAAGGCATTCTGGAGCAAAAAGTACTGCCCAGTGTCAGAAAGCTCTGTCTCAGTCGCAGGTCATGGGTCCTCCAACAGGATAATGACCCAAAACACACAGCTAAAAGCACCCAAGAATGGATAAGAACAAAACATTGGACTATTCTGAAGTGGCCTTCTATGAGTCCTGATCTGAATCCTATCGAACATCTATGGAAAGAGCTGAAACTTGCAGTCTGGAGAAGGCACCCATCAAACCTGAGACAGCTGGAGCAGTTTGCTCAGGAAGAGTGTGCCAAACTACCTGTTAACAGGTGCAGAAGTCTCATTGAGAGCTACAGAAAACGTTTGATTGCCGTGATTGCCTCTAAAGGTTGTGCAACAAAATATTAGGTTAGCGGTCCCATCATTTTTGTCCATGCCATTTTCATTTGTTTTCTTATTTACAATATTATGTTGAATAAAAAATCAAAAGCAAAGGAATAAACAATGGTGGATGCCAATTACTTTTGTCAGTTTCAAGTTATTTCAGAGAAAATTGTGCATTCTTCGTTTTTTGTGGAGGGGTACCAAGAAATTTGAGCACGTCTGTATACTGTATATATATATATATGCCATGATACCGCCGAATGCGAGGGCATTTAACATAACGAGATGGGCCTTACCAGACGATAAAGCCCTCTTATGTGGGTTCTATTGCTATTAGAAAATCCATACGTCAATATAACATAATAAATATAACATTTACTGTTTTTCTGTTTGTTTTTGTTGCGAATGAATACAGACGTTTTCCTCATTATTCCAAGAGTAGTAATGCCGGAATTGCTCAGAATTCCATCTGTGGTCTGAGGATAGCCTCCTCTCGGCTTCATCCCCTCATCAGTGGTCTGAGGATAGCCTTCTCTCGGCTTCAGCCCCTCATCAGTGGTCTGAGGATAGCCTTCTCTCGGCTTCATCCCCTTATCAGTGGACGCTTCGTGGGTATTTCCAATTGCCAAATAATAAAAGAAAACTTCTCCTTCCATGGAGCTGTTCTTCAGTTCGGGTACCTCATACAGAAAAGCGAACATGGTTTGTGAACTGTTTGTAAAACATGTAAAGAATAAAAGTACATCTAACTTTTGAGTGCATGTCCGTGTAAGTTTCAGTATTTAAGTTACCGTTAGGTCGTAACATTGATTAGCGAAATAAATTTTAAAAAAGTTTTAGAAATTAAAAATATCGAGTGTTCTATGTGTTAATCCTGATCGTGCTGTTTGTTCAATAACTTGTTCACAGTGTGTTCATACAGTTTATTCAAAGCCTCTTCCTGGGTTTGTTAGAGAAGAGAGCGCCATGCCTCTGTTATTATGATATGCTGTAATAAAGTTGCTCAAAGTAATCAGACTGCATCCAGTTATTTGATTTCAACTCGTCATTCAAACCGGAGACTAGTTTCTATTGCGGTTACTGTACTGCTGCTGACAGCAAACACTGTTCCCGTTTTTTTTTTTTTTTTTACTGTATGCTATGCTAAATGTAAATAGATATATAGGATAGTGAAGAAGCAGAATTAGTCTACATTGACAGATAACATTCAGAGGGCGTGTACAAGAACGAAGATGTTCTTTCATCAAGCAGAAAAAAGGTAAAATACACGAATACTGTATTTACGGCGGATTGAATATACATAGTTTGAAAGATAACATTCGAGGTCCTTTACCATAGATTAAAGCCCTCGTATTGACCAATCACGTTAAAGGAAATATCCGATCCATTTTCTAATTGAATTTATTTCTTGGTATTTGACCAGTTTGTTTGCAATCAGACCACAGCGGTAACTTTGTACTGCGACGACACCACCATGGCGATCTATTTATAATGACTGGGTCTCTTGATCGATTCATTGAGACACGATGAATAATTACCTTCACAGCTGTTGTATCAGAGCCAGGAAACTACTTGCAAAATACATGCTTATTAGATACCTTACGTTTTTAAAGTAATTGTAGCTAACTAAAGAATACCAGGCACTTTCATTAGCTCCATTAGTCTCAGATGTACAGGTTTTAAAGAAACACTGCAAAAGAGCCAGGCTTCTCTGCAGCTTTGGTTGTAGAACTTTTATCCTCCTCTCACTGACAGTGGTAGCAGACAGCACTGCATTGAAGGTACAGTAAGGCTGATTACACTCAATGTATTACTATTCCTTTAAGATTCAATAGATTGTATTTGTCATCCACTCAAGGCATGGTCATGAACGCATGCCAAACACTACATTTTAAAGAAGACATTTTTCCGATTCCCATTCACTCTAGGCGCAGTTAAGAATACATACACACTACAGGGGTACTGTTAGCAGAAACAGCTCTGTTGTTTTTCCTGGCATACGTCAAGGCTAAATCAGAAAGCACTGCTGCTTGCCAGGCAAAACTCTCTGTGGCTCTGTCAGCCAACACCCCCTGAGGAGTGTGTGCACTTATTTAATAGATTGTCTTTGTGGTGCATCTTACAGTTAGCTAAATATAGATGATTTATTAATGTGCTTTATAGTTATAGTTTTTCTATTCTTTTAAATTATATCAATTACCTTTCTATTTCTGTTAAAATTCCCTTTATGGGTTATATACCATTTTCAGAAACTAGAGGAAGTGCTTTTAATATATACCCTGTAAATCATCTGACAATGCAACATTTCATCTGTCAGTCCCACCTACTCTTTCTACCAAAATAGATATATCTCGAGTAAATGGGGCTGCAGAGTTCAAAAGTCACGTTGTCTGACTGAAGGCTGTTCCACTTAGGATTCTCCAGACAAGCTCAGACCAAGTCTTGCTATCGTTGCATGAGGATACGGCTGTACACTCCTGTTGTTTATACAGGTGTAAAACTTCAACTAATTACAAAGGGATAATAACACGGACGGTTATTGAAAAATAGCTATCAAACTCCTGTTACTGAATAATACAACCCTATTTGAGCAGTGATCCAGAACAGGGTCCTTATTCTCAGCTAACCATGATCGAACTCTGACTACCCAAAGGGATAATCCATTCCGAAAGTTCAAACAGGGCTTCGATACGGGTCGCTGTGCCTCTAAATACCACGCTGTGCCTGACTTCCGTCAGATCGTTCTGCACCCTGCAGGGCTGGCACAGAGGAAGAGGTGTCTTGGCTTTCACAAATGTGACCAACTTTCCAACCTTCATTTGAGCATGATCACCCAGCCCCAGCTTTTCCATGTGTCATTAACATTCCTACACAGATCAAGTCTTCTGCCAAAAGTACAGGGGCAGCAACACAGGGATCTCAACTGCAAGAGGCCAAGCAGCCTGTCATCTCTTCAGTCGTTCACTCAAGTGTGAGAGCCAGCATTCTAGTGCCATCCTCTGCTACATCTGAGCAGGGCTTTAGGAATGGGAAAAGGCATTAAATCAGTACATACACATACATAATCTCATAACCACATGATAGCTGAAATGTTAAAAAAAAAACACAAATACAACCGGACTCTAGCCAAATGCAATCTGAAGCGTATAGGAGGCTAGGAGTGTATGTTAAAATTCGGGTTCGGACGTCGCTTCGCTGGCTTCAGGACTCGCACCTCTGCCTGCTGGTGCAACAGCCCTGTCACCAGCCTGTGCTCTAGTCGCCCCTGCTACCCCATTTGGGCCCCCTGTAACCGGGTCTCGGTCCCTGTGAGGAGGCATTGGAAGGTGGACTGACCCCCTCTCCAACCCGCCCACAAGAATTTATAGGGAGAAAGATGGACTTGGGGGGAGGGGGTTGATGTTTTAGGGAGGGAGGTGCCATGTGTGCTGTGATCATTAGGCGAGGTATGTGGCAGTGTGGCAGGGTGACAGCCCTGCCGGTGCCTGGTGTGTGTGGAGAATATTGGGTGGAATATTGCATTAAATTTCTCCCTGCAAAAACACGTGGGAATTAGGCTCCAGCCACGTGTATAAAACGGGTGATCACAGGTGTTAGAGAGGTAGTGATGGTGAAGGTGCAGTACGGTACTGTGTTGTTTGTTGTTTTGTGCAGCTTCCTGGTCTTTGAGTCTCATTGCCAACGCTACCCGGTCACAGGTCCCCATGTTTTAATAAGATGCAGCTTGATTCTCCAATTACAGGGAGGTTTATCTAGTTAATCTGTGGCAGAACCAGGATTTTAAAATCAGATGTTCCTTTCTCCAGTCCCCTCAAGCTACAAAGCTAAACAACCTCAATTAAAAAGAAAAAGAAGTACATCGTTTACTAAACTATTTGGGGTTTTTTGCAGTTCCTATTTGACTTTTTTGTGTAAATGTAGGTCTTATGAAAGGTGCTTAATAACAGCACTAGCTGTAGACAGCAGAAAAGCTTCACTTCAGCACTCTGCAAGCATACCTCCTGTCCTGAATACCGCTGTCACTCACTCCTGGGCCTCTCTCAATCAGTGTTGTGAAGTAGACTCATGTGGTCTATTATCCACTAGGGACTAGTCTAAGATTTCCAAACACATTTCCGTTGTGAAACCTGAGCAGGATTCAAAACGAGCGTGAAAGGCACGAGAAACTACCACTAACTTTATAAGCAGTGTGTGTTTTCTATACAATGTGCCTGTATGGATCACCCATGCCACCCCAATTGGTTCACATAGAGTTTATCGTATGCCCATGAACCTATGATGCCTTAACGGCCGTCGCCAGTTCACAAACGTGGGCACCAATGCATTGCTACATCAAAACTTATACACATTCGTTATATTTTACTAAATTGCACTGGCTCTTACTTGTATAAATATGCTGTGGTTGATCAGGTCTATGTAGCGCAGACCTGTCTATGCCACAGCAGCGCCTGCTTTCAGGACTTACACATAGAAAACACTACAAACATAATTAAAAGAGAAGGAGACATTGTAATATGAGTATACATTATTTCAAGGAACACGTGTGTGTCAGCTTACCTGTACTGAGCATTAAACTTAAATCCTGTCCCGCAATTCTAGAAAAGGTGTCCCAGTGCTCTATCTAGCTCTAAGAGGGCAGTCCCAACTCTCTATCCATTAGTCTTGTGAAATTATTGCCAGAGAACATATTTATCAACGGCACAAGGTTTCAAAAGTTGAGTAGGTAGATGTTCTCTTCTTGCAGCAATTCCACCCACAACAGCTCTGGAGGTTAATGAACATCCTCCAATCCACAGCACAGAACAGCAACTCCACAAAGCTGGACGAGAACCTGCGCACCCTTGTGTGTCTAAAGCTGAGGGAACATGAAGCCACTTTGTTCAGACTAGGTTTCAGGCCACTGCATGGCACACCAGGGGAGACTTGGGGTTTGATACAGCAAAGTTGTCTCAAACTAGGTCTCCAGGTCTCCTGGAACCAGGTTTCAAGCCACTGCTCCTGAAAAAGTGGCTTTGTGTTCCCTCAGCTTTACCCTGCACACTGCACAGCCATTACCAGGTGAGCCAACATGTTCCTATTGTGACTCACCAATGTAATCATGACAGTATGACCATACACAGATTGGTAGCTCATGAAAGTGCCTTATCAGTACCAGGGAGCAACTTATCAGGACCAATCTATTTGTTCCAATATTAATTGTTGAGATTGCTGGTGTTGTATTATTATTATTATTATTTATTTCTTAGCAGACGCCCTTATCCAGGGCGACTTACAATCGTAAGCAAATACATTTCAAGTGTTACAATACAAGTAATACAATAAGAGCAAGAAATACAATAACTTTTGTTCAAGTGTGACAAACCACAATTCAATAATACAGCAGATAATAGTGATAGTTACATCAGGATATGATTAAATAGTGATAGTTACATCAGGATATGATTAAATACAAAATACTACAGGTTAAACACTTGGCAGATTACAGTATTCTGAAGTACAGGATTAAATGCAGTAAAATAGGGGGCAGATAAGAGCAAAATAAAGCACAGTTAAATGAAGGGTGATAGTGTCCCAGGATACAAACAGATGAGTTCTACAGGTGCTGTTTGAAGAGGTGAGTCTTAAGGAGGCGCCGGAATGTGGTCAGGGACTGGGCAGTCCTGACATCTGTAGGAAGGTCATTCCACCACTGCGGCGCAAGGGTGGAGAAGGAGTGGGCTCTGGAGGCAGGGAAGCGTAGCGGAGGTAGAGCCAGTCTTCTAGTGCAGGTGGAGCGGAGAGGTTGAGTGGGGGTGTAGGGAGAGATGAGGGTCTGGAGGTAGCTGGATGCAGTCTGGTCAAGGCATCTGTAGGCTAGTACAAGAGTCTTGAACTGGATGCGAGCGGTGATCGGGAGCCAGTGGAGCGAGTGGAGTAGTGGAGTAGCGTGGGCGAAGCGAGGCAGAGAGAACACCAGGCGGGCAGCAGAGTTCTGGATGAGCTGGAGCGGACGGGTGGCGGACGCAGGGAGGCCAGCCAGGAGGGAGTTGCAGTAGTCTAGGCGGGAGAGTACCAGGGCCTGGACCAGGAGCTGGGTAGCGTAGTTGGTGAGGAAGGGTCGGATTCTTCGGATGGTGCTCAGGAAGAATCGGCAAGTGCGTGCCAGATTGGAGATGTGCTGGGAATAAGAGAGGCAGGGGTCCAGGGTGACTCCAAGGTTCTTAGCGGAGGAAGAGGGAGAGAGTGTGGTAGATTCCAGAGGAACAGAGATAGAGAGATCAGAGGAGGGGGAGGAGGAGGGAAAGAAAAGGAGGTCAGATTTAGAGAGGTTGAGTTTGAGGTGATGCGAGTGCATCCAGGAGGAAATAGCAGACAGACCGGTAGAGATACGGGAGGAGATGGTGGAGTCAGAGGTGGGGAAGGAAAGGAAAATCTGAGCATCATCAGCTTAGAAATGATATGAGAAACCATAGGATGCGATGAGGGGGCCCAGGGAGCGGGTGTAGAGAGAGAACAGGAGAGGACCCAAGACTGACCCTTGGGGGACTCCAGTTAAGAGAGGGTGAGGTGTGGAGGTTGCTCCACGCCAGGTTACCTGGTAAGTGCGGTTGGAGAGGTAGGAGGAGAACCAGGCCAGAGCAGTGCCAGAGATCCCCAGGTCAGCGAGAGATGATAGTAGAATAGAGTGATTAACAGTGTCAAAGGCAGCAGAGAGGTCGAGGAGAATTAGGACAGAGGAGAGAGAGGCAGCTCGGGCACACTTAAGTGAGTTGGTGACAGACAGGAGGGCGGTTTCAGTGGAGTTGTAGCTGCTAGGGTTTCTTCAGAGAAGTACCCTGGGGGTGTAGCCTGCTAGGGTTTCTTCAGAAAAGTACCCTGGGGGTGTAGCTGCTAGGGTTTCTTCAGAGAAGTACCCTGGTGTTATGCTTTCTCACTCATGGTATTTTTCAGACTTTTCTGTAAAGAGTCCAACTGGCTGCAAATGCTAGCCTGAAGAATTGAGACGTACAGAATCTGACAAGAAACAGACCTGATGAAATAATTAAAGTTTAAAGTTACCAGAGTATAGCTTTTCTCCCTGCAGTCCACTGTAAAAAATGTGCACCACAAAACCTGAAAGAGAACGAGGTCTTATAATTTTCAAGCTGATTCTTCTCAAAACTTGCAAGTTTGCCATTATGACATTAAAAGATCAGGCGATCCTTCAATCTTTATAAATATATTTGCTGACCACTCCTAGAAAAAAAATTAAAAACAGGCTAACCAAACAGAAATAGGCCTTTCATTTCTGGAAAAACATATACAGTATGTGATATATACAGTACGTCATCAGTGTTTTATTTATATATTTAATTTTACTATTTTGGGGGTTATCAATTAACAGATTTATTTAGAACTAGCAGACACAAACTATGAAACTGAAGACTAAGAGAACTACATGTATTTAGGCTAGAACAAAGAAGGATTAGGGTTGATTGGAGTTTAGAAATCTTAAAAGCAGTTGACAAACCCTAACCCACGGGATCCCACCCTTTTTTCCCTGAGGCCCACCTGTTCAGCTGTATTCGGCACTGCAGCCCACTATTAGCACTTCTTAAGAACAATTACAAATGAAATACATGTTTAAACCTGTAACACTGTAAATAAATGCAATCTCAATAGTTTTTCATTTGAATCTTATAATTTCTTAATTAGAATTCTATAGTTAATTTAGTTACACACACACACACACACACACACACACACACACACACATATATATATATATATATATATATATATATATATATATATATATATATATATATATATATATATATATAATTTAGTGGTATATATCATGGGTAATTTATATATATTACCCATGATATATACCACGCCTGGGGTGGTATATATCATGGGAACTGCACGGCCCGTCGTGGTTTATGCCGCTTATAACATGGTGTGGCAAAGTGGTAATTAGTAGCAGGTGTATAGCAGGTGCAGTGCAGATGCAATAATTCCAAATAACAAACAGACAACAAAGTACGGGTGAAATGAGGGTTTTAATGATTAGAAATCCAATTGTCTGATGACCAGCCGGAAAACAATAATGAGCTGGCAATACACAGCAATGTGTATTGCACAGTAATGAAAAAGGGTCGCAGTCCCGCAAACAATAAACACGGTACAAAACACACACAATTAGACACACACGATCACAGGTCCAAAGTGAGTGCTCTCAGTGCTTGTGGTGAAGTACAATATATTACGTGCTATTGGTGAAAACAAGTGCTGTGGTGATCCGGCTTTGTGCTGGCCCCTGGCAACAGCTTCGGATTTGTTTAGCCGTCTAGTGCTATTTAATGAAACAAACACAGACAGTTACTAAACAGAAAACACCAACAAAACCCTCACAAACTCTTTATTTCAGTTTGGGGATATCTCCCGGTCCTTCCAGTCTCCTCGTAACACTGAAACCCAAGTGAAGGAAAAGATTTACAATTCTCCAGCCCCTTTTATGCGTTTATGCATGACCCCATGGTAAACGATTACAGCTGACTCTATTGCTTGCAGCTGCTACCTCGTTTACCTTCCAGGTCAATACATTCCCGCATCGGAGTCTCGTCTTTTTCCAGGCTGACTGACCACCCGACCCAGGGAATAAACTGTCAGACCAACCTGTCCAAAGCCATTCCCTTTCACAACTTAGTACCCTCACAGGTCGAGAGGTTTACAACCAGAACTCATTATATTTCCATTACATATCCCACCTCTCAGAGTGGAGCCGAAGGAACACTCGGCTGAATCTATCTTTCCCATTACTTCCCCCTCCCGGGAAAAATAATCCACATTTTGGTGATTTTTCCCCGCACGCTGTACCATATGGTACATGAAGGGCTGCAATGCCAGATACCACCGAGTTATCTGGGCATTGCTGTCCTTCATTGTGCTTAACCACTTGAGTGGGGCGTGGTCTGTGACAAGATCAAATGAGTGTCCCAGCAGGTAGTATCGTAAAGAGTGAGTAGCCCATTTAATGGCCAAACACTCCTTTTCAACTACGGAGTAGTTGCGTTCCCGAGGTAGCATTTTTTTTACTGATGTACAGTATCGGGTGTTCTACTCCATCTACCTTTTGAGACAAGACAACACCCAAACCCACATCCGAAGCGTTGGTGTGGAGGATGAATCTTTTGGTGAAATCTGGTGTGATAAGAGTGGGGGCCTGGCAAAGTCTATGCTTAATAGTATCAAACGCCCCCTGACACTCAGCTGACCACTTAATTAAATTTGGAGCACTCTTTTTGGTGAGGTCAACTAAAGGGCTAACCACTATGGCATACTCGGGGATAAAGCGGCGGTAATAACCGGCTAATCCCAGTAGTGACCTCACCTGAGTCTTCGTTTTGGGGGTCTCTACTTCAACCAAAGCATGGATTTTAGTGACTACAGGACTCACCCTTCTATTCCCCATTAAAAATCCCAAATATTGAGTCTCTGTCTTGGCAAACGCACATTTTCTCAAGTTAGCTGTTAGCCGGGCTACCCTTAGAGACTGAAGGACGGCTGCAATCCTAGCCAAATGGTCTCACCAGGTGGAGCTGTAAATGACCACATCATCAATATACGCTGCTGCATATTCATGAAGTGGGCGTAAAACCTGGTCCATCAGTCTCTGAAAGGCAGCGGGTGCACCATGTAGCCCAAACGGCATGGTTTTAAAGTGAAACATCCCCTCTGGTGTTGAAAATGCAGTTTTCTCTCTAGAACTGCGGGTTAAAGGGATCTGCCAGTATCCCTTCGTCAGATCCAAAGTGGAGATAAACCTCGCCTTACCCAGTCTGTCTAAAAGTTCGTCGACCCGAGGCATAGGGTAGGCATCGACCTTGGCAATAGCATTTACCTTCCTGGCATCCACGCAGAAGGTGCCGTCTTTCTTAGCCACTATGACAATAGGACTGCACCACTCGCTCCTGGAAGGTTCAATCACCCCAAGCTCGAGCATGTCCCATACCTCTTTGTGAACGCCACTTCGTCGACTTTCTGAGAGCCGGTAAGGTCTCTCCCGCACGATGACACCTGGTGGAGAGATAATGTCATATTCAACCAAATTAGTTCTGCCGGGCAAGTCAGAAAAAACATCGCTGAATTCCTCAATAAGCTTACGCAGCTCCAGTTTCTGATCTGGAACCAATTGTTCCCCCATCGGAATGATTTTTGTGCTAGGAGTCTCTGGACAGGGGCCTAAATCATCTATTATGTTGCCTGGGGCTATAAACAAGACCTCCCTTGACTGCCAGGGCTTTAATAAATTGACATGATAAATTTCACGTTCATTATGGCGATCGGGCTGTCTAATTTCATAATTCACCTTTCATATAGCCCAAATCACTTCATATGGCCCCTGCCATTTAGCACATAACTTGGATTCTGATGAGGGAAGTAGCAGCATTACCTTGTCTCCTGGTCGAAAGGTTTGAATTAGTGCATTTTTGTTGTAATGCTGCTGTTGTCGGTGCTGAGCCGATCTGAGGTTGTCCTGGGCCAAACGACCGACCAAATCTAGGCGATCTCTTAGTAGGAGCACATGCTGCACTACATTTTTGGATGAGCCTTTGTGCTCTTCCCACCCCTCTCTCAACAGACCGAGGATGCCGCGAGACTGTCGGCCGTACAAGAGCTCGAAGGGGGAGAACCCTGTCGAACTCTGCGGCACCTCTCTCACTGCAAAAAGGAGGTAGGGAAGGAGCGATGCCCAATGTTTTTGCTCTTGCGTTACAAACCATCTCAGCATCGACTTCAAGGTCTGATTAAAACGTTCCACCAACCTGTCCGTCTGTGGATGATAAATTGACGTCCTGATGGGACGTATTTTTAATAATTTATATACCTGCTGTAACGTTTTAGACAGAAAGTTGGTTCCATGATCAGTCAAGATCTCCTTGGGGATCCCTACTCTAGCCATAATCTGTACTAACTCGGTGGCTATTGCAGCGGCACTAGTGGACCTCAATGGAACTGCCTCTGAATATCGCGTTGCATAATCTACCACCACTAATATATGTGTATACCCAGAGTTAGAAGGTAGCAAAGGGCCCACTATGTCCATTGCAATGCGTTCAAAAGGAGTGGAAATAATCGGCAGTGGAACCAAAGGGGTGAGGCGCACTCGACCAGGCGCTACACGCTGGCAGTCTGGGCATGTGGCTACATATTTCGACACATCAGTATGAAGACCTACCCAATAGAATCGAGCCAATATCCATTCCCTTGTCTTGTCAGTTCCGAGGTGCCCCACAAAAGGGATATCATGCGCCAGCCTCATGACCTCGGTCCGACAAGACGGGGGAACCAATAATTGTGTTACAGGCTGTCTTGTGCCCACGGCTAGATTTACGCTATGTAGCAATTGCCCCTTGATACTGAAGTGTGGATATACTAGCGCCCCAGTGCCATCAACATCCTTACCTTCAATAGACCGGACCTGCCCCTAAGCGTGCACTAGTGACGGGTCATTATGTTGGCCCCACACTATGTCCGCGCTTGAGTACCACATGTCCGGTATATTGAGAGGGGCTGGAATAACCTCTGCCCTAGTCGGCCCAGTAACCTCGCTCTCTCGGTCACACTGCATTCCGACTCCTTTTGACTGGCGTTTGTTACCATTCAAACATTCTCCCACCAGACCCCAGCCTTGTCTCAGGGATGCTCCCTCCCATTATGCGGTCCGTCTCTCCTTATTTGTCTTTCTAGGACGGAAAATAGGAGAAAACATTTCAGCTTGAAAAGGAAACACATCACAAATTCATTCCCTTTTCTGTTCTTCTGCCACGTTTACGTGTGCGGTTGAGACTGCCATTATTTGCATTAATTCTTTAAATTTTGACCAGTCTTGGCCCAGAATAACTGGGTATGGCAACCTTTCCGCCACCCCTACAACCAGGTGACGTTTTATCGGTCCTACCGATAAATATTCTTTTAGTGTGGGGTATGCCGCCGTGTCTCCATGGATACAGGAGATGTATGCCACCTGACCTCGTGGCCACCACGACACACCGCCCAAGAGAGTTGTTCTAATTAAGGTTTGCTCACAACCCGTGTCCACTAAGGCGTGGGTTTTCACATTGCCTAAAACCACATCAATCAAACAAGGCCCCTCCCGACCAATTTTCCCCACACTTACCTATCTCAGGTGCCCAATTACATGCGGCTACGTCACAATCCATGGCAGCGGGGCATGACCTGGTGGTGTTGGAGGAGAGAGAGGTGAGGGTCGGCTATTCCGAAGGGCAGGAGCCGACAGTTTCCCGGTCCAGGCAGAAACTAGGGAGTCCTCGTAATCCTCGGCCAGTTTCACCGCGGCCTCCAGGGTGTCGGGGTTGTGGCGCTGTATCCAAGCCTGGGTATCGGCGCCGAACACATGGCAGAACTGTTCCACCACTATTGCTTCCCCCATTTGCACGTTGGTTTAAGTCTCGGGGGTCAGCCAGTGCACCATGTGGTCACATAACCGCTCTGCAACCACCCTGGGGTGTGTCTTCTGAGATCTTCGGTACTCCCTAAACTGAACCCGGTGGGTCTCTGCCGTTATGTTGAGGCGGCGGAGAATGGCCTGTTTGACCAGGTCATAGCTGGCAGCGTTGAGGTCGCTCATCGCCTGGTAGGCTGCCTGAGCTTCCCCAATCAGGCAGGGTCCCAGCTGGCTTGCCCAGAACTTCCGCGGCCAAGCCGCAGTGGTAGCCAGCCGCTCAAACGCCACCAAGTACGCCTCCGGGTCGTCCTCCGTCGACATCTTCATCGCCCAAACCTTCGGTGCCGACATCGCTGGTGCTGCGGTAGGGGCTGGCACTGTGGATAATGCCAGCCCTACCCGTTCAATGAGCGCGGTGTAGTGCTCCTCTCTCCTTTGCATCCTGTCTGCTCTCCAGTGCCTCCAGCAGCTCCGCTAATGCGTTGCGATCCATCCCACTTCTAACACCACGTGTGACAAAGTGGTAATTAGTAGCAGGTGTATAGCAGGTGCAGTGCGGATGCAGTAATTCTAAATAACAAACAGACAAAAAAGTACGGGTGAAATTAGGGTTTTAATGATTAGAAATCCAATTGTCTGATGATCAGCCGGAAAACAATAATGAACTGGCAATACACAGCAATGTGTATTGCACAGTAATGAAAAAGGGTCGCAGTCCCGCAAACAATAAACACGGTACAAAACACACACAATTAGACACACACGATCACAGGTCCAAAGTGAGTGCTCTCAGTGCTTGTGGTGAAGTACAATATATTATGTGCTATTGGTGAAAACAAGTGCTGTGGTGATCCGGCTTTGTGCTGGCCCCTGGCGACAGCTCCAGATTTGTTTAGCCGTCTGCTATTTAACAAAACAAACACAGAGTTACTAAACAGAAAACACCAACAAAACCCTCACAAACTCTTTATTTCAGTTTGGGGATATCTCCCGGTCCTTCCAGTCTCCTCGTAACACTGAAACCCAAGTGAAGGAAAAGATTTACAATTCTCCAGCCCCTTTTATGTGTTTATGCATGACCCCTTGGTAAACGATTACAGCTGACTCTATTGCTTGCAGCTGCTACCTTGTTTACCTTCCAGGTCAATAAGTTCCCGCATCGGAGTCTCGTTTTTTTCCAGGCTGACTGACCACCCGACCCAGGGAATAAACTGTCAGACCAACCTGTCCAAAGCCTTTCCCTTTCACTACTTAGTACCCTCACAGGTCGAGAGGGAGATTTACAACCAGAACTCATTATATTTCCGTCACACATGGCTACCTGTCATTTGTGTGAAGAAAAAATATTTAAAATAATTAAAACACAATTGAATTAAGACAAAACCAGAAACATTTATTGTGTATACATCCGCAGTGTAATATAGTCCCAAATGTAATATTATTTAATTCATTGTTTGCTTATTTAAAATACATTGCACACGTTAGTCTATTGTGAGTTTCTGCATCGAAAGTGCCATCTCACTAGTTACTAGAGGACTGAGCACAAGCTGTAATGATGGGCGGAGTTTCAAATGACACTAAGGAAGTAAGGAGATCAGCTGCCATGGAGACTGAAGCCAGATCTTGAAGTGAGTTTGTGAACTCGTTATATGCGAGGCACACATATTCTAGTACATTTTCATGCTTTTGGATCTCAAAATATTTTTTTGTTAGTTGTCGGACACCCTCGCGTCCAAGTCGTGCCAGATTAATTTGACGATCGAACCAGACTTTACACACCAATCCAACCGCGGTGTCAGGGGACAGTACCTCAGTTTCCCGCAGACGCTTAAAATCCAGGCCGGTAATTCTGGGGGTAGTGTCTGGCCTTGTCGTTACCTGCTTTTCTAAGAGTTTTCCTGACTGACAGGAATACGTTCCTGTTCGTTTTAAACTCACTGTCAGCAGAGATGTTAAAAGTTCTACTGTTAAAAAATGTATTTAGTCCAGCTCAGCATTATAAAACTGGAGACTGAATACAGTCACTGGCATAAAATGTTGTTGAGATTTTTTGGACTTATTTCCATGAAATGAATGTCCATATTTTTTTCTTTAAGTACATTAATCAGCCCATGCTGTATTTTTTGTGTGTTTTTTTTTCAAGCTTTGTTTTTTTTTTATTTCATTTAGTTGTTCCTCATCTACTGTTATGTGTCTACTCTTGCTGGTGCACTTATTTCCTTTATTTTTTTCAGATGGACGGCTGTCTTCACTCAGAAAGCTGGTGTTGTACCAGTTATGTGGAGTTTCATCCCCAAATATATTAAAGGAAATAGGTCAAATGCCACTCATTTTTGGCTGTGGTTTTGTAACTAATAACAAATAAAATGGCAGTTTATCATGGAATTTAGAATGTACTGGTGCGTAGTGATTTATTTAGTGTGAAGTGGCTCATTAGTATGCAAGCCGTGCGATACGCTATATATATGCATGTGATGGTCATGTGATGCTGTTTAACCAATCATAGATTGTTATTTTTCCAAATATATATATATATATATATATATATATATATAAATATATATATATATATATATATATATATATATATATATATATATATATATATATATATATATATATATATACAGCTCTGGAAAAAATTAAGAGGCCACTGCAAAATTATCAGTTTCTCTGGTTTTACTATTTATAGGTATGTGTTTGGGTAAAATGAACATTTTTGTTTTATTCTATAAACTACTGACAACATTTCTCCCAAATTCCAAATAAAAATATTGTCATTTAGAGCATTTATTTGCAGAAAATGACAACTGGTCAAAATAACAAAAAAGATGCAGTGTTGTCAGACCTCGAATAATGCAAAGAAAATAAGTTCATATTCATTTTTAAACAACACAATACTAATGTTTTAACTTAGGAAGAGTTCAGAAATCAATATTTGGTGGAATAACCCTGATTTTCAAGCACAGCTTTCATGCGTCTTGGCATGCTCTCCACCAGTCTTTCACATTGATGTTGGGTGACTTTATGCCACTCCTGGCGCAAAAATTCAAGCAGCTCGGCTTTGTTTGATGGCTTGTGACCATCCATCTTCCTCTTGATCACATTCCAGAGGTTTTCAATGGGGTTCAGGTCTGGAGATTGGGCTGGCCATGACAGGGTCTTGATCTGGTGGTCCTCCATCCACACCTTGATTGACCTGGCTGTGTGGCATGGAGCATTGTCCTGCTGGAAAAACCAATCCTCAGAGTTGGGGAACTGTGGGAGGGTAGTGGGTGGAGCTTTAGGGAAGGACCAGAAATGACAGTACACAGGAGCCGGAAGTGTCGTTTAGTCCTTGGAGCCCTGTACCATCAATGGTACAGGCAGGATTTTATTTTAACAAACAAAAATAGAACAGTCCAGTATTTCAGAAAATAAACAAGAAAACCACCTGGAATACCAGCAATGGTAAACTCAGGTTTCAAATAAAAAGAATAAACAAAAATGTCTCGTTACAAACAACAATAAAGGAAGCACTGGGTTTCTCCATGCTACTGCAGTGGGTTTCCTCTCACCGCCTCTTGGCCCCCTTCCACGGATTACTGGCTTGTCCTGGGTTTCCTCCACTGTGGCAATCCACCAAAGTTCCTTAAAGTTTCAAGCTTCTGCGAATTACAGCAGTTTGATAAAACAAAACAACAACAAAGCACAGCACGTGTTTTCAGTTCAGGACAGGGGGCCGAATGGCAAAACCATACTGCTTAAATACTGCCAAGTCCCACCCCTGCAATCAGCACGCTGCCTCACGTCAGCCAATCGATGAGAACAGCACAGCTGATTGCAATGATGGGACCTGACGGCCGCATGGTTCCACCTTGGTCCAAGATGGCCGCCTGACCCGGAACTTCCTGTATGGTCAGAGTTCAGCCTCCTGACCCATTCACGGTCAAACCTACACAGCGCTGCCGGTGGTCGGGAGGGCGAATTACAACAGGGACTCCTTTCACTCCTGTCACACATCCCCCCCCTCAGAGTGGAGCCGTAGGCACACTCGGCCAACCCTAACTCCCCTAAATGACCCCCCTCCCTTGAAAAAAAATCAGCATTTTGATGCTCCTTACCCGAACGATGTTTAACAGTGAAGTTAAAGGGTTGCAGCGCCAGACTCCACCGAGTAATCCGGGCGTTCGTGTCCCTCATCATGTTTAGCCACTTAAGAGGATCGTGATCTGTGACAAGAGTGAAGGACCGCCCCAGGAGATAATATCGAAGACAGTTTGTGGCCCATTTAATGGCCAGGCACTCCTTCTCAATAACTGAGTAGTTGCGCTCCCTTTGAGCCATTTTCCTGCTAATGTATAGCACGGGGTGTTCTACCCCATCGATCTCCTGGGACAAGACGGCCCCCAGACCGACATCCGAGGTGTCTGCCTGGAGGATGAATTCCCTGTCGAAATCTGGTGAAACTAGTGCAGGGGCTTGGCAAAGTATCCGCTTTATCGTGTCAAACGCTTCCTGACACTCATCTGACCATTTTACAGTGTTTGGGGCGCTCTTCTTAGTGAGGTCAATCAAGGGGCTAACAATGGTGGAAAACTCGGGGATAAAACGGCGATAATAGCCTGCCAGCCCCAAAAGTGACCTCACTTGAGCCTTGGTTCGTGGGACCGGAGTGTCCACCAAGGCCTGGACCTTGGAAGCCACTGGTTTCACCCGACCATTACCCATGCTAAAGCCAAGATATTGGGTCTCTTGTTTGCCAAACGCGCATTTGCCTAGGTTGACTGTTAGCCCCGCCTCCCTCAAAGACTGCAGGACAGCCGCCAATCTATCAAGGTGCTCCTTCCAGGTAGAGCTAAAAATAACCACGTCATCAATATATGCTGCCGCATACTGATGATGGGGACATAACACCTTGTCCATCAGTCTCTGGAAGGTAGCTGGGGCCCCATGCAAACCGAAGGGCATGGTCTTGAAATGAAACAAGCCATCCGGGGTAGCAAATGCGGTTTTCTCCTTGGAGCTGGGTGTTAACGGGATCTGCCAATATCCCTTTGTCAGGTCCAGAGTGGACAAGAACCTCGCCTTACCCAGTCTGTAGAGGAGCTCATCCACTCGAGGCATGGGGTACGCATCGAACTTAGAGATAGCGTTCACCTTTCTAAAGTCCACACAGAAACGAGTGGAGCCATCCTTCTTAGGTACCATTACCACAGGACTACACCACTCGCTCTGGGAAGGCTGCACTACTCCCAGCTCGAGCATACTGGCCACTTCCCGGCGCATTACACCCCGCCGACTTTCCGGGATCCGGTAAGGCCTCTGACGCACCCGAACACCTGGCGGAGTAATAATGGCATGTTCAATAATGTCAGTTCTACCGGGCAACTCAGAAAAAACATCACTGAATTCCTCAATCAATTGACCCAGCTCCTGTTTCTGACGGGGAAGTAACTGTTTCCCCATCGAAATCTTAGTTGTTTGACCAGATGGCCCTGCCTCAGGACCAAAATCCTCCTCGGGGCTATCATTAGCAATAAACAGGGCTTCTCTGTCTCTCCAGGGTTTTAACAAATTTACATGATAAATTTGGAGTGGTTTTTGATGGTCGGGCTGCCTGATTTCATAATTCACTCTCCCTATAGACCGAACCACCTCATAAGGCCCCTGCCACTTGGCAAACAACTTAGATTCGGCTGTGGGAAGGAGCAGCAGTACCTTATCTCCAGGTCGAAAAGTCCGAATTCGTGCTTTTTGATAGTACTGGTGCTGCTGCTGCTGAGCATTGCGCAGGTTCTCTTGAGCCAAACGACCGACTAATTCTGAGCGATCTCTTAGCAGTAGTACGTATTTGACTACATTTTTAGAAGTAGAGGTTTGGTCCTCCCACCCTTCTCGCACGAGATCGAGAATGCCTCGGGGTTGTCTCCCATATAGCAGCTCAAACGGGGAGAACCCTGTTGAACTCTGTGGCACCTCTCTTACTGCGAACATCAGGAAGGGGAGGAGTTTTGCCCAATGTTTTTGTTCCTGGTTCACAAATCGCCTCAGCATCTGCTTCAGGGTCTGATTAAACCTTTCCACCAGGCCATCTGTCTGCGGATGGTACACAGAGGTCCTGATGGGACGGATTTTCAAAATTTTGTATACTTCTTTGAGGGTATCGGACATGAAGTTGGTTCCCTGATCCGTCAGAATCTCTTTGGGCACCCCTACTTTAGCAATGATCTTAACTAGTTCTTTAGCAATGGCAACGGCACTAGTGGAGCGCAGTGGCACCGCCTCTGGATATCGAGTAGCATAATCCACCATTACTAGAATGTGCGTATTTCCAGAGTCGGCGGGATGCACTGGGCCCACTATGTCCATGGCTATGCGATCGAAGGGAGTACAAACCAGGGGCAGTGGGACCAGCGGGGCCGGGCGAACCCGCCCCGGCGCTACTCTCTGGCAATCGGGACACTCCGCTACATATTTCCTCACATCCACGTGGAGTCCCATCCAATAAAACCGGGTCAGTATTCGTTCCAAGGTCTTTTCCCGCCCCAGGTGGCCAGAAAAGGGAATATCATGTGCCAACCGCATGACCTCCCGGCGGAAAGACCCCGGAACCAATAATTGGGTTACAGGCTGTCCTATGCCCGGGGCTTGGGATACCCTATACAGCAAATGCCCCATCATGATGAAGTGAGGAAATGTGAGCGGCCCGCAGCCTTCAACTTCCTTCCCCTCGACAGACCGAACCCGCCCCCGGATGTGCACCAGAGTGGGGTCGTTACTTTGCTCCCACTCTAGGTCCACACCCCGGTCCCAGAATTGCGGTATGCCGAGCGGGGCCACAGTAGCTTCTGCTCTAGGGATCTCAGTAACCCGCTCCTGCTGGTCACACTGGACACCCACCCCCTTCTGTGTTCGTTTGACAGGCAAAGCAGACTCTCCCACCAATCCCCAGCCTTGCCTCATTAATGCCCCCTCAAGTTTCTCGGCCCTCCGCTCTCTTTTAGTTTTATGGAGCCGGAACCTGGAAGTAAATATGTCGGCCTGCAAGGGGAAGATCCGGCCAATTGGATCCCCCGTTGCGACCACCTCTTCTACAATAGGTGGCCGAGCCGTATTGACCTTAACTTGTGTATAGTAAGGCCAATCTCGAACCAAAATTACTGGGTATGGCACCTTTTTAGCGACGGCCACGACTACATGGCACGTCCCACTTTCCACAGTCATTCTAACTTTAGTGGTAGGATACGCCTTGGTTTCTCCATGAATACACAAGATGGTCACAGACCCCTGTGGCCGCCAGGGCGTACCCTCCAAGAGAGCAGACCGAATTATAGTGTGACTACACCCTGAGTCCACTAATGTGTGGGTACTCATATTACCAACAACTACATTAATAATGCAAGGCCCCTCCCGACCCCTTCCCCTGTACTCACCACCCTCTGCGTCCGGACATCGCAAGGCCACGTCACACTCCATTGCGGCAGGACAGAATCTCGCAATGTGTCCCACCTCATGGCACCGGAAGCAGGTAGGGGAAGGCAACGCTGTGGGAGATGGCTGCTTGTCCCTTGGTCCACCACTGGGGGGGGGGGTCCAGGGATTCTCTCTGGCCCAGCTGGGAGCTAACCTCGGTCTCCACTTTGGAGTCGAGGCGCTCAAAGGGACGGGGAAAACTGAAGGCCTCGCTGCAGTCCTTGGGTGCGCTGGTAAAGGGCGATGTTTCACTGGGACTGCTGGGGCTGGACTGGGGTCCACCCGAAGCAGTGAATCCTCGAAAGCCGCCGCCAGCTCGACGGCTTTGTCCATCGTCTCGGGACTGTGGCGAGCGACCCAGGCTCGAGTCTCCAGTTCCAACACCTCCAGGAACTGGTCGACCCCCACAGACTCCATGATTTGTTGGGTGGTCCATTCAGTGGGACGCAGCCAGCGGGTCAGATGGTCCCAGAGTTGCTGGGCCGCGATGCGGGGCCGGGTTCCCTCTGGACGCTTGTAGGTCCGGAAACGCCGGCAATGCGTTTCCGGGGTGATATTGAGGCGTTGGAGGATAGCTGCCTTCACCTGGGGATAATCCTCCGCTGCCACATTGCTCAGGGCCCGGTATGCTGCCTGCGCCTCACCAGTCAGACAGGGGGCGAGTTGTGCCGCCCAACATCTGGCTGGCCACCCTGACACTGTAGCCACCCACTCAAACGTGGTCAGGAAGGCCTCCGGGTCATCTTCTGAGGTCATCTTTTGCAGCCGGATTTTGGGCGTCGGCTGCGCTGGTCCAGCTGCTGCGGCCGGGACCTGGGCTTGGGCCTGGGCCTGGGCCACTACCAGGTTCTGAATGGCCAGACACATGGCCGCCATCTTGTCAGCCATCGCGGTCAGATGGGCTGAACGCTCAGCATCCCTCTGAGCATCCCGTTCTTCCCGACGCTGCTCTACACCATCACGGTGTCTCTCCTGATCCTCCAAGACGGCTTGCAGGGTGTGCCGGTCCATGCTCACCCCACTTCTGACACCACCTTGTGGGAGGGTAGTGGGTGGAGCTTTAGGGAAGGACCAGAAATGACAGCACACAGGAGCCGGAAGTGTCGTTTAGTCCTTGGAGCCCTGTACCATCAATGGTACAGGCAGGATTTTAATTTAACAAACAAAAATAGAACAGTCCAGCATTGCAGAAAATAAACAAGAAAACCACCTGGAATACCAGCGATGGTAAACTCAGGTTTCAAATAAAAAGAATAAACAAAAACGTCTCGTTACAAACAACAATAAAGGAAGCACTGGGTTTCTCCGTGCTACTGCAGTGGGTTTCCTCTCACCGCCTCTTGGCCCCCTTCCACGGATTACTGGCTTGTCCTGGGTTTCCTCCACTGTGGCAATCCACCAAAGTTCCTTAAAGTTTCAAGCTTCTGCGAATTACAGCAGTTTGATAAAACAAAACAACAACAAAGCACAGCACGTGTTTTCAGTTCAGGACAGGGGGCCGAATGGCAAAACCATACTGCTTAAATACTGCCAAGTCCCACCCCTGCAATCAGCACGCTGCCTCACGTCAGCCAATCGATGAGAACAGCACAGCTGATTGCAATGATGGGACCTGACAGCCGCATGGTTCCACCTTGGTCCAAGATGGCCGCCTGACCCGGAACTTCCTGTATGGTCAGAGTTCAGCCTCCTGACCCAATCACGGTCAACCCTACACAGCGCTGCCGGTGGTCGGGAGGGGGCGAATTACAACAGGGACTCCTTTCAATCCTGTCACAGGAACATTGTCAGAGCAGAAGGAAGCAAGTTTTCTTCCAGGACAACCTTGTACTTGGCTTGATTCATGCGTCCTTCACAAAGACAAATCTGCCCGATTCCAGCCTTGCTGAAGCACCCCCAGATCATCACCGATCTTCCACCACATTTCACAGTGGGTGCGAGACACTGTGGCTTGTAGGCCTCTCTAGGTCTCCGTCTAACCATTAGACGACCAGGTGTTGGGCAAAGCTGAAAATTGGACTCATCTGGGGGTGCTTCAGCAAGGCTGGAATCGGGCAGATTTGTCTTTGTGAAGGACGCATGAATCAAGCCAAGTACAAGGTTGTCCTGGAAGAAAACTTGCTTCCTTCTGCTCTGACAATGTTCTCCAACTCTGAAGATTGGTTTTTCCAGCGGGACAATGCTCCATGCCACACAGCCAGGTCATTCAAGGTGTGGATGGAGGACCACCAGATCAAGACCCTGTCATGGCCAGCCCAATCTCCAGACCTGAACCCCACTGAAAACCTCTGGAATGTGATCAAGAGGAAGATGGATGGTCACAAGCCATCAAACAAAGCCGAGCTGCTTGAATTTTTGCGCCAGGAGTGGCATAAAGTCACCCAACATCAATGTGAAAGACTGGTGGAGAGCATGCCAAGACGCATGAAAGCTGTGCTTGAAAATCAGGGTTATTCCACCAAATATTGATTTCTGAACTCTTCCTAAGTTAAAACATTAGTATTGTGTTGTTTAAAAATGAATATGAACTTATTTTCTTTGCATTATTCGAGGTCTGACAACACTGCATCTTTTTTGTTATTTTGACCAATTGTCATTTTCTGCAAATAAATGCTCTAAATGACAATATTTTTATTTGGAATTTGGGAGAAATGTTGTCAGTAGTTTATAGAATAAAACAAAAATGTTCATTTTACCCAAACACATACCTATAAATAGTAAAACCAGAGAAACTGATAATTTTGCAGTGGTCTCTTAATTTTTTCCAGAGCTGTATATATATATATACAGTATATAAAAATACATCATTGCTCCGACTGCCCACATTTTAGAAACTCCTGTCCTGACCAATGCTTTAAGAGCAACACAGAAGCCAGGACCAGATGACGTAGTTGGAAATGAAGTGGAGATAGACTGAGAGCAGAGGGTAGAAGACATTTCTTTACAGAGAGGGGTGAGGGGATAGAATGGGTTACTTAGTCATGTTGTTGATGCTGAATCATTGAAATCCTTTAAGACCTGACTTGACAAAGTTTTGATATTAATCAGTTACTAGGAACCGGAGCACTGATGGGCTGAATGACCTCCCTTCGTATATTCCTGTTGTTCTATGTTAATTGAGCCCCTTACCTTGATGTTGCCAGTAATTCTGTGTGTTTCTAATGCATTATCTGTGCTAAGGTGCGCTGGCCTGAGTTCAGAAGCTAGCCTTCAGTTCAAGGTGCCAGCAAGAGACATGTATTTGAAAAAAAAACACATTGGAAATGTGAAAAAATGCCAAGTCATCAAAAGTGCCCAGCCATTTAAAATGGAGGTATCAAAAACACAAGCCAAGTTTCAAGAAACCGAAGGACGGCGCACAAGGAGGTTAAGAGACTTGCTCATCAGGAACACACAGAGTGAGTTAGTGGCTAAGCCGGGATTTGATCCGGGCTCCTGGTATAAAACCCCTTTCTTTAAGCACTGTCCCAGAATGTTACAGTATGTTTAACAAAATGTTGTATAACATGACATTGCAATATCAGATTGGAATGCAGCACTGTAAAATGTAGAACTATTTGTACTTACTGTACAGCTGGCCCAATTGGTTCGGCGGGCCATTCCTCGTCGAATTTGTGTGTAATTCAGAACTTTGCGAAGCATGCATTAATCCCATAGAAGAATCAGCGATCAATTGTAATGTAATACAATGGACAGATTGGTGATAGACTGAATAAAACAAGTATTTTCTTAAAACAACAGGAAAGATAACCACATAATAGGCCTAATATTTATTTAGTTATAAAATATGCTGAATAAGATGTCTGTGTTATAAAGTGCCAGCACAGCTTTTCTTCAGTTCATATACTGTATCAAAAGGGAGAGACAGAAACGGAAGATAGACTGAGAAGTTGTTTACAGTTTGAACAACAACGGTACTGTATTTACTGTAGAAATGTTGCATGAATCACTAGTATAGGGAATTGGGGGACATGCTGTAGGAGCGTTATATCCGAGGCATTATATTTAAGTTCGTTAATCGAGAGTCTTATAGCGAGGGAGCACTGTGTGTGTGTGTGTATATATATATATATATATATATATATATATATATATATATATATATATAGTGGCAGACAAGGGGGAAAAGGAGAGCAATGTAGTCCAGGAGGAGCCAAAAGACTACATCCCCCAGAATACCATGGGAGAGAGCCACGATGCAGTGCATGTGGCTCTATTTGTGAATGAATGCCACCTGCCTAATTTAAAAGAAAATGTTTGTTCTAGGCAGTCTCCAGTCTGTGTGAAGAGAGGCTGTCACAGTGAAGAGACCTGTGTGGTCTGGGAAAAAAAGGTACTGTGTGGACCTTTTCTGTTTGTGGTGTGTTTTTTAAACACTATTTTGTTTTTACCGGAAACCGGAAAACGGTGTAGCTGTCCTGTTTATAGTAGGGATTTTCCTTAAAAGTTTAGTTAGCATTAAAAGGCATACAACATGCCTTTTAAACCCGGGATAATTCTGGTTGCTCTTCTTTGCTGCTCACCCTTTTTGTAGCGAGGTGACCAGAATTGAACACAATATTATAGATGAGGTCTTACTAATGCATTGTAAAGTTTTAACATTACTTCCCTTGATTTAAATTCAACATTTTTCACACTATAGCCGAGCAACTTGTTGGCCTTTTTTATAGCTTCCCCACATTGTCTAGATGAAGACATTTTTGAGTCGACATAATCTCCTAGGTCTTTTTCATAGATTCCTTCTTCAATTTCAGTATCTCCCATATGATATTTATAATGCACATTTGTATTGCCTGGGTGCAGTATCTTACACTTTTCTCTATTAAATGTCACTTGCCATGTGTCTGCCCAGTTCTGAATGCTGTCTAGATCATTTTGAATGACCTTTGCTGCTGCAACAGTGTTTGTCACTCCTCCTAATTTTGTGTCGTCTGCAAATTTAACAAGTTTGCTTACTATACCAGAATCTAAATCATTAATGTAGATTAGGAACAACAGAGGACCTAATACTGATCCCTGTGGTACACCACTGGTTACCTCGCTCCATTTTGAGGTTTCTCCTCTAATCAGTTATTTCTGTTTTCTACATGTTAACCACTCCCTAATCCATGTGCATGCATTTCCTTGAATCCCTACTGCATTCAGTTTGAGAATTAATCTTTTATGCTGGACTTTGTCAAAAGCTTTCATGTAGTATATTGTACAGTGCTCGAGTCCTGGTGGAACGCACCAAAATGGAGTTCTGCCACCTTTTTTGGAACCTTTTTGAAAGCAAATTATTTTCGAATTTGAACACACACATGTGAAAATGTATCAAAGAATATCACTGTTGCCTCGTTCTGCATGTTGAGACAGCAAACTCGCGCTGTCTGTGTGTGGTCACAGACTCACGTCAACCTCTCTGTGTGCTCATTGGAAAAGACAATAACGGTGGATGGGCAATAACAACAATCTGTTCATGTTTATTTGTTCAATCTATCTGCAGAACTCCACTGCACCACTGATAGTAATGTCTGATAAAAAGCGTAATGGGATACTGTCCTAGTTTTCTGTCGTTAACAAGAAGCCGAAAAACAACTTTGACAGCTAAGTTAAATTTCCAGATTTCCACATAAGTGCACTCTACTGTACTTATTAACAATAAATACATAAAAACAGCAGGGGTCTAACTGTTACAGTATGTACACTTTAGTACTGTACGGTATGTGCATGTTTGTTATATAAATTCATGAAGACCTTTTTAGTTAATATATGTTTGAAACACTAGTCTTACCATATATTAAAGTTAAGAAAAGTAACATTTATTTAGTGTTTGTGACCACTGATTTATATACACAATATTTAGAAATTACAGAAGCAAATGTAAAAAAACCCATAAAATATCAATTTATTTAACTTTTACTCATTATATACTGTGGGAAGAGGGATATGATTTTTGTTTCTAGTATGTGCTGACCATGATTTACACTTACAGTCACTTCCACATATGCTTCAAGCCTAGTAATTGTTGGTAGCTGCATGCAGATATTTGCCTAGCCATGTTATATCATCTTCAATTTTGAACAATACCAGTTTTTATTTAATTCAGTAAAAACATTTTACATTGTATGAAGAGTTAAAATAGTAAATGTGAATTTATTGATAAGAAACGTAAGTTACAAATTATAGGTGTAATCCTAGTTAGACAAGCTGTTAATAAAGACATGATACTGTATTAGCGGTTATTTAATTTTAAACATCATAAACTATTATGTTTAAAATTGTTTTGGGGGAAATATATAAGTGTAAAACTGTAGGACCAACAGCACTATGGAATACAGCCTGCTGTTTTGAGAATAGTATTGAAACTTGTTTTCAATGAACTGATATGCATGTGCATACAAATAAAACACACACACAGTGTACATAACGCTTCAGTACCGCTGTCAGATGTGCTTTGCAGAGTGACATTATATACAGTGCAAGACTGTATATCGCTTTCAATTCGAAGATGACCGCCAAGGCAATACTTTTGGGATATGCCTGCTTGTCAAGTATTTGTTGAGCATTTTATATCAAAGCTGCTGATATTCCCCTCCATGGAGTAACGTCCTTGAAGGATGAAGGACCCGAGATACACTGCTCTAAGAATCATTCTCTGGGTGAACATTAGTGAAGAGGGGCACTCGTCTAGAACACAATCTCACGTTAACAGGACCAATCTATCTTTTAAAGACTAAAGTCGAACATGCATTCATCTTTACTTCAGTCTCTTTCATTACTTTACTCCCTCAAACATCCCTTTGAAAACGCTGATACATCCTTTTGTGGAAGACCGGAATGGAAAGGAAGAAATAATCGGCCAGCTAAATATCTCCTCTAATGACCAATAACGAGAAAAAAGGTTCTCAAATTCCCATTGCCTTTCTGATAATGGCTCCATTGTTTTCACCCTGGAGCAGAAAGTGAAACCTATTTAACAAGTATAGTCTCCCCAGAGCAGGTAACCTGAAAGATGGCATTATGTCCCTTTAAGAATCTCTGCTCCTATCATGCCCCCGTCTAGCTGACTTTCATCTACTGGACAATCATTCAATACATCGCATGTCTAGTCTTTCCATCATAATAAACAAGGGTATGTGAAAACAGAAAATAAAAACCTCAGTACATATATATTGAATTCTGCTGCCAAGAAAAGCTTCTCAAGAAACAGATCCACGCTTGCAGTGGCGTGCACAAGTTTATATCAGATTACATTTCATAAGATTAATTTTAACAGTAACATATTAACCAGTCATCATATTACTTTTCAGAGACAAAAGTACACTTTTTTCTTGGAAATCTTCTTGAAAATCTCACAGCTTGGAAATAACAGAATTTTTAAACCTTAATATTTAGTACAGTACTAGGTTAAAGTATGTTTGCCAACCTTTCTGATGCACTTCCTGTGTCACTTCTCCTGGAGAGGGAAATTGTCACCACCCCTGCAGTGGCTTCTTTCCTGTCAGTAACCAACCTGTTGCTTCCATTAATGACTGACATTCTTTGCAGCCAGTAAAGCCCATTTTCACACTGGCATGCTTACCCAGGTCATGACCCGGTGTCATGTGGGTTGGCTACATGATTTTACATTGCTTTTGAAGAAGCAGGGTCGACCTAGGTGACAGAAGCAAATACACAACACACGTAGCAATGCCCCGGAAACAGCTTGTTATGGACACATCCATCCAAACTCCAAGTTTCACACTACGGAGGATTGTGTCACGGTTAGCCAGAACCTGGGTTGGGACTCGGGTAGGAGTGCCAGTGTGAAAACGGCTTCAGATGCTTTGACCCTTAAGACACTGCTGCGGTGAAATGACACAGGAAGTGAAGCAGTAAAAGAGTTCTTGGCAGGCAAGGCAAGCAAACTGAGAACTTTCTTTAACCAAGTACCAGATGTCATAATGAAATGAAAATGAAAACACATGTTTTCTAGACCGTATTTCTATGAGTCTCAAGTCCGAGTCCTTGAAACAAACTCAAATCAATTTTTATCAACAGTTTACCTAATGGACGTTGTCTGATATCCCTCAGGAAAGGTATTTGCATTATCTATTTGCATGCCTTTTTCAACTTGTCTGTCACTATCTTCTTTTCTTTTATTTTATAGATAAGCTTCAAGTTCAAGTTCAAGTTTGTGGACGTTGGTTTTCATGTTGATAGAAGCCGTAAGCTGGACTATAGAGCCAGTATAGTGTTAGAAAGAGGTACATTGTCAGAATGTGGTACGCATATCAAAACATGACCTGTGTAATGTCAGAAAGTGGTACACTGTCAGATTTGGGTAAGGTGCAATCAATTGCGATCTGATGGGTGTTTTCCTATTGTCAAAAAAAGGTACATTTACCATCAATTATACATATTATTTTTGCAAACTTAAACTGGAAACAGGCAATCAATTTCTCTAAAAAGAAAAAAACAGTTCACAAGAAGTCCACCGCAAAGTTGCGCAACTTAAAAAAATGTACAAGACCCAATGTATTGCATATGATAAATATGTGCATACTATTTTCATACTGGTGGAAAAACATGATAAATTACATTAAAAATGACATAAAAGACTGGAAAATATGATAAATTACATTAAAAAATATGTAAGACACGAAAATAGCATAACATACCAGTTTAGGCATGTGCGAGCAAGCGCAGTGTGTGGAGTACCACTTTTTAACATGTACCTGAAAATAACACTACACCGGTAAGAAATTAAAGTTACTTTCACCTCTGACTATAGCATCTACTTTGACTTTAATTTGGGTAAAATCTGCCAATCTGATTCAGACATTGCCAGAACTGTATATATAGACTGTGTTCTTAAATAGTAAATTTAGTATTATTTTTATTATTTGTTTTGCAAAACAGAAAGCTATTTCACTTTCATTGCATTTGCACTTTTATTAAGTTTGTAATTCAATGATGCATTTACGAGATTGTGCTTCAGTTCACTTGATTCCAGATAATGTATTTTTTTCTCTTTTCTCTTTTACACAAAAACATATTTATGTATTTCCCCTTTGTTTAGGTTCATAATGGAATAAAAAAATGCAGTTCACACAGACAGATTTCTAGGTTGACGCTGCACAGCGTATTGTTAATGTGTTTTTCCCGCATCCATAATACATTATTTTCATTTTGGTAAATAAAATGGTATTAATAGGGCCCTGTGTTTTACTTGACCTGCTTTCTTAGGCTGCACCTCATTCCTCCCACCGCATGGTTGTCGTGTAGTCTGTTTAATTAAACCACTTATTGATTAATAATCTCCCGATTCCTTTAATCATCTCAATTAGTCATTCTATTTGGTGGCAACAGCAGCTACGGATATTTATTTTGTCATGCATCCCTTTATTACTAATACGTCCTATTCAATATTATTTCTTAGAATGTGTAAATAAATAATTTAAAGTTTAGTCATGCATCCCTTTATTACTAATATGTCAGATTCAATATTATTTCTTAGAATGTGTAAATAAATAATTAAAAGTTTCAGTTTACTAGTAGGAACACATCGTCAACAAAATATTTAAAAAAAACAGCACTGATTCCTGGAACAATTTATATAAAATACTGAAATCATAACAGCAATGCTGTAACATATATATATTACAAATATAATAATAATAATAATAATAACAATAATAATAATAATAATAATAATAATAATAATAATGCAAGGTTGTTGGCAAGCAGCACATTAAGTGTCACTTACAGTTTGGAATTGGTAACAACTGACAAATATATTTTAGCCTTTCGTGTTAAATTGGGAAATAATTCTTCAGCTTTAATCCAAAATTCATTCAGTCATTCTACTGCAATTTTCTTTTGCATATGGTAGGTATTTGTTCATTTCTGATTTACAGTCAGCATCAAATCCTGGAATAGAATATAATGGGAGGGCTTCCAGATCCAAACTACACACTTGTTGTGGGTTGAATATCCGTACTGCCATTAGCAAGTTATGAGCTGGTTGAAAAAAACGTGGTTTCTTTTTGCATTGATCCAGGTTGTAGTAATTAGTCAGTTTTTCAGAAACGTCATGGAAGGTTTTTACACAGTTTGTTTATTGCGGCGTCTGTGCTGTGTACCTCTTGTGCCATTGTTCGGTATGTATTTATTAATTCTGCAACTTTCTTAGATGTTTGATGGACTCTCACTTCACGGCTTTCAAACCACTGAATCAGATCCACCAGTCCCTTGGCATGCATCACAATTAGGGAGAGTTGAGATTTTAAACTTTGCACATCTTTAAGCAATTTCTGGAGGTCCTTTAACACTACAGTGTTCGATGAAATGTGCATTTCCTTTTCCACGAAGCCTGCGTAAAAAGGGATGTATTTGGAATGATATTCAGCAGCAGAATACCATGTGTCCCATCATGTTATGCATGGCTCAGGTGGCAACTTTATGGGTAAAGTACAGCC
Source organism: Acipenser ruthenus (assembly GCF_902713425.1). Classification (NCBI taxonomy): domain Eukaryota; kingdom Metazoa; phylum Chordata; class Actinopteri; order Acipenseriformes; family Acipenseridae; genus Acipenser; species Acipenser ruthenus. The sequence goes on along the minus strand of NC_081198.1, from coordinate 24,225,199 downwards.
TTTTTGTTGGATTGCTTCTGTCAGGTGGTCTTTAAGATATCGTTTTCTGCTTGGGCAAGGTTTAAACAATTTTTTTAACGGTTGCAATCAGCTTGTCTGCTTTCGGAAAATTATTTGTCCAGATATTGCTGCCAAGGGCTATTATGTGGGCATTAATGTAAAGTCAAATGTACTGAATTTGGCAGTAACTCTCGAAGAATGTCATTGTATGCCTTGATCATGTACCTGGCATTATCAGAGACAAATCCAGTCACATTATTAAAATTAACTTCAAATGTGTTTAAACATTTCACGCCCTGTGCCACCGATGAGTAATTCACAGAGTGCAGAGTAACTGTATCGGCTAATATTACTTTCAGTTCGAAGGTATTCGATAGTACTTGGAGAACAAACAAAATGTGCAAAACATACTGATCTTTTGCATTCATAGACTCGGCAGTAACTACAGATACACTGTCAGACATCTTTACCAGTTGTACAATTTTCATCTTGTGCAACTCAGCAATTTGGGGTAGATATTCCCTTCTCAGTTGACCTGCTGTAGGAATTATTCCCGCATTTATTACGTTTGTTCAGAAATGCATGCAGTTTGGATTATCATTTTTTTTCCAGGGGAATATTAGCACAAACAAATGCCTCTGTCAAATCGAAAATAACATCTCGTTGGCGTTCATAATTTTCTTTCCACTTATGTTTTTTACTGGAGGACGTCGTCTCATAGCTGTCAATCTCAGCCTTTCGTTTTCTGTGTTTTTCTGATGATAAATGTCAGTCTGTTGACTTTCGAGTGTGGTCCAAAGATAAATTGCATGTGCAAAATAAATTATACCCATCGGTGTACAGAACACCAGGTGGATATTGTTGCGTGCGTTCGTTCAATGAAATGCTTTTGATTGCGATGTCTTTGACTCCATGTTTAGGTCTCTTGATTTTTCTTTAACGCATCAATTTATTCAATTACCATTTTACGGAAGCGTCCTAGTGCCAATGAAAAAAAAAATGAAAAAAAAATCTCCTAGCTAGGAGAAAAAAAGTCCTACGTAGGACTTTTTATCTCCTAGCTAGGACTTTATATCTCTTAATTAGGAGAAAAAAAAGTCATAGCTAGGAGATAAAAGTCCTACGTAGAAGGTTTTATCTCCTAGCTATGACTTTATACCTTCATCGTACCACGATGGAGCATTCAAAAAACAATGGAGGAAGCCGTGCGTCTCTATTTTGAATTTGGGATGAGTTACACAGAAATTCTTTCCTCTCTAGCTGGATTAAATAGAATAGTGATAAGTATGCGAACTCTAAAACGGATGTGCACACTACACTGATATTATAGAATTTGCTTTATTTTTGCTTGATGAGACGCAAAATTCCGGCAAGCTTGACGGATACAAAATGATACATCTTAAATGTATTCAAAATGGATATGTGGTGATTCAGGAAAGAGTTCGTCAACTCATGCACGTAATAGACCCTGAAGGTATTGATCAACGCAGGCAACACCGTCTTTGTAGAAGAATGCATCACAATTTGGGACCAAATTTTCTTTGGCACTTAGACGGTTATGACAAGCTTAAGCCCTATGGCATCTACATCAACGGGGCTATAGATGGCTTCTCCCAATACATTATCTGGCTAGAAGCTTACAAAACAAACAGTGATCCTAAAGTTGTGGCTGGGTACTTCATGGAAGCTGTAAAGAAACATCAAGGTTGCCCAGCACGATTAAGAGCAGATAGAGGTACAGAAAATGGCCACGTTAAGCAAATGCTTATGTTTATGAAGAGAACGGGACGTGATTCGTATGTGGACAACTGTTGCTTGGAAGGATCCAGCAATTGCAATCAACGAATCGAGCAATGGTGGGGCTTCTTAAGGAAACACAATGCACAATACTGGATGGATTTCTTTACTGAAAGATATGGGATGTTTCACTGGCGATTTCCTTGATAAGGCCCTCATTCAGTTCTGCTTTTTGGATCTCGTACAGGTAAGCTATATCTTAATAATTCACATATATGTTAATTTAAAAAAAAAAAGGTAATTTAATAAAACTAATATTTGCCAGATGTGTTATGCCCTTTTGTAAAACACTAGAAGGGGATTCCCTTTACACGCAATTGTATTTAGCCAGGCCCAACGTGGTTTTCTGGTGCAAAACAGTGATTTGACCCGCTAAATTCAAGCCTTATTAGATAAATAGATTCATGTACTTACAATAATAATAATGCGAATAAGACACTAAGTGATTGATATATATGGCAATCCCATATATATATATATATATATATATATATATATATATATATATATATATATATATATATATATATCCCATAAAACCACCATTTCCTCCTGGATGCACTCGCATCACCTCAAACTCAACCTCTCTAAATCTGACCTCCTTTTCTTTCCCTCCTCCTCCCCCTCCTCTGATCTCTCTATCTCTGTTACTCTGGAATCTACCACACTCTCTCCCTCTTCCTCCGCTAAGAACCTCGGAGTCACCCTGGACCCCTGCCTCTCTTATTCCCAGCACATCTCCACTCTGGCACGCACTTGCTGATTCTTCCTGAGCAACATCCGAAGAATCCGACACTTCCTCACCAACTACGCCACCCAGCTCCTGGTCCAGGCCCTGGTACTCTCCCGCACAGACTACTGCAACTCCCTCCTGGTTGGCCTCCCTGCGTCCGCCACCTGTCCGCTCCAGCTCATCCAGAACTCCGCTGCCCGCCTCTCTGCCTCGCTTCTCCCAATCAACTCCACTACTCCGCTCACTCCACTGGCTCCCGATCACCGCTCGCATCCAGTTCAAGACTCTTGTACTAGCCTACAGATGCCTTGACCAGACTGCACCCAGCTACCTCCAGACCCTCATCTCTCCCTATACCCCCACTCGACCTCTCTGCTCCGCCTGCACTAGAAGACTGGCTCTACCTCCTTTACGCTCCCCTGCCTCCAGAGCCCGCTCCTTCTCCACCCTCGCTCCGCAGTGGTGGAATGACTTTCCTACAGATGTCAGGACTGCCCTGTCCCTGACCACATTCCGGCGCCTCCTCAAGACTCACCTCTTCAGACAGCACCTGTAGAACTCCTCTGTTTTTCCCCTGGGACACTTATCACCCTTCTTTAAATGCACTTTACTTGCTCTTAACTGCCCCCTATTTTACTGCATTTAATCCTGTACTTCAGAGTACTGTAATCTGCCAAGTGTTTAATCTGTAGTATTTTGTATTTAATCATATCCTGATGTAACTATCACTGACACTGTTATCTGCTGTATTATTGAATTGTATTTTGTCACACTTGTACTTGCTTGAACCAAGTCATTGTATTTATCTTGCTCTTAATTGTATTATTACTTGTACTGTGATACTTGAAATGTATTTGCTTACGATTGTAAGTCGCCCTGGATAAGGGCGTCTGCTAAGAAATAAATAATAATAATAAATGGGCCAGGCTAAATTCAATAGCCCCAACGTTATAACACTGTTAGGCCTACGTTAGTGCGTTGTGGGATTGAATGGGGGGGGAGGAGGTGCTGTTTTTATACACTCATAGTTCAATGTAGAAATTATATGAATCAGGATGAGGCTGACACTCAGGTACAGGGTGATTTATTTTCTTGTCTAATCGAACATTAGGGACTTTCACAGGTTAAAAAGTATCTCGGAAGATAGTGCTGCTCCGTTGCTAGGGTCTCCTTTTCTCTTAACAACCGGGTCCGCCTAAGGCAGGGGTGTCAAACTCCAGTCCTCGAGGGCCGCAGGGTCTTCTGGTTTTCATTTCAACTTTAGCTCTCGATTAACATAATTGATCTAATTATTTGTTGAATTTGACATATTTAATATTTTTCAAGGTCTTTTACAGTTGATGGTTTTAAAAATGCACTTGATTGAAGGTACACTACCTATGAAACATTTTGAAGCCTGAACAGAAGTGTTAAATGTGTCCACTTAATCAAATAATTAGACCAATTAAGTAATTGAGAGCTCAGGAAGAACGAAATCCAGAAGACACCACAGCCCTCCAGGAACTGAGTTTGACACCCCTGCCCTAAGGCAACCCCACCAGTCCAAACTACACATTATTCTAAAACGGTAACTAAAACGGTACAGCACTCCAAATAATAATTAACTTAGAAACATTTAATTGTTATAATAGTAAAAGACACAAAACAGAATTGACGTATGTCAAAAATGTAGTATTAATGGGTGCATTATGTAAACTGCTAAGTTAAAGTTTATTTTTATTTTTTATAAATGAAAAACGAGTTCTAAAAAGCATACTGTTCTGTGAGATTGTGGTTGCCGACTTTATTATAGGTAAGTTAGGTATACATATAGGCAGATATGTACATAGGTAGCTATACATATACAGTATATACAGATCAATAGCTTATTTATTTGCTGAGATCTAAGTTACTGTTTTAAACACAACTCCCGCAAATGTCCCAGATTTGGCTAGTGCATATTGATCACTATAATCTGGAGACATTCTTACACTAAATATCATAGTAACATAACAATTTCGCAATTCATTGGTCAAAATATCTGTATGACTAATAAATCTCATTGAAACTCAACAGGAAACCCGGTTCAGCTTTTTATTATTATTCTTATTGTTTATTTTGTATTTTTATGACTATCAATACTAATTAACATGTTTGTGCTTCAGGCGGAGTTGGATGCAACTGTGAATCTGTGGAACAGCCATCGCATAAGACCATCGAAGAACCACAAAGTACCAAGCGGACGACCAGTCGTAATGTACACATGTAAAGAACTGTATGGAGAACAAGACTATTTATGCAGTGTAACAGATGATGAGGTAAATGCTTGTTTGGAGGAGTGTACTAATAAAGGACTCTTCACCTGCGATGAGACAGTATTTGAATTGTGTTCTTTGTTGATGGAAGAAGAAGATCGGCAGAAGCCACATTGTGCAGAGGAAGCTGCTCTGTTGTATCATTTTCTTCGGGACAAAATTCTTTAGGGATTATCTTGAATGCATTTTATTTAATGCTCATGCATGGAACATCATTGCTGCTACACATCATGGGACTGGGCTGTATTTCAAAATGAACTAGAGAATGACCCATTACTTAAACAACTACATTCAAAACAAACTAAAATCCATTTAACAATAATGTTTTTAATAACCTATTGTAACAGCCATCTCTAAAACAAAATTAGAGCTTATATATTTCAAAATTATTACAGTTGTTCTACATTTCAGGCAGTAATAAACAAAAAAATGTACTCTCAATGAATTGTCAGTACCAACTCTACTGTTTTGTCAACGTTCAGTAAATCAGAGCCGTGCAGTAGCGAAGGAAGAGGCGTAACTTTCGGTTATCCAACTCTTTCACATACCTTTTTAAAAATTTGCACACCTCGTTCCCATGCTCAATGACAGTCAGGTAACAGTAACATGCGGAGAACTCCTTTGTTAGATGGATTTAGCTTAGCGTAAATGTCATCCAGCGTCTCCTTTGCGATACAAAGTTCTTGCAGAATGTCCCTCTAGCAATCGGAAACAAATGTTGGTGTCTGGATTATTTCCTTGCCTGCAATTTCTAGCAGGACTGCTAGAAGATTACTCTCCTTGATCCTGGTCCGGCAGTCGTGTGTGTTCAGCGCTTCAATCACATCCTCATGGTCGACACTGGAAAAGTCTACAAGGGCACTTTGAAAGATTTCTTTATCCTGAACGGCAATGAAAGCATAGAAGTCATCAAGTAGTTGCTCATTGGAAATCGCAAGTTCTGGGAAAAGGCAGTGATGAATAAATGTTTTTGATAGCTTTATTGGCTAGTACCCCATGGTTGTCCAGCTAAAAGCAAGCACTCTGCCTATGGCTTTCCATTCTTCTCTGCCTAAGTCATGACGGAGACATGGAACCTTTACATCTCTCCCAACAGTGCATTTGCTATAGAAATCCTCCCAGAATTCTGTCAGTGTATCTTTTAATACACCCCCCAAATCATGTGCGTTTTCAATGTCACCATTTGGCAAAATGTGTACTATGTTTATTTGTTTGTTTAAGATGATGGGATCCATGAAATTACTGCAAATCTCAGTGAAAGCCATTGGGCCGCGATGAATGATCATTTCAAATGCTGTGACAGGAATGGTATCTTCCAATACACTGCTTGTGCTGTTAGAAGTCATCACAAAATTGAAATGAATTTCAGAATCACTTAGGTCATCTAGCGTAACATTGCCAACTACGAAACTACCGACTACATCAATAGCACTGCTAAGGATATCACTCTCTGTCGACTCTGAGGGTTTGTGATACTCAGTTGAAACTCTGCATGCAGCAGTTTCACTCTGTGAAACTGTTGAAATCGGCATACTTTCAGTGGTACAAACAACACTATCATTGCTGTGTGCTGATGTTGAAGCCACTGGGTTTCCCTTACCAGTGGATGCTCCAATATTTTGGCATTTTGTCCCCTGGCTGTCATCAGGCATGCACTCTGAATCGCTATCACAATTAACTGTATGTACGTAAAATGTCACAATGCCTGTCTAAAAATTGCATAACAATCTGCAACAGTGATGTTGTCTGGGAGAGTTGTTTCTTTAAAATCGAGAATGTCGAATTTGAATTCACTGATATGACCCTTTGTAGACAGTCCATTTGGAAAAAATATGTCTTTTCCAAGCACAAGTAATTCTTTTTTTTTAGCAGACCGCACTACATCAATCTTACGGGTCCCACCTCCCTGACGTTTTCTGACTTGTTTTTTTGTTATGGATCCATCAAAACTCAACTCGTCGAGTACGTTTTCGCTCTAATTTACCCATAGCGTTGCATTCAAATCGTTCATCTGTACTGGTAGATGCTTCGTTTTCTGAAACTGTCAGTTCTGTTGTCAGTTCTGGCTAGTTTGCTCTTTAAGACTTCAAAAAGCTGTGTACGTCTGGTGCTTTTCTTCTTAAAAGACTGCTGAGATGAAGCACAGAAATTCCTCAGTGCAACTCTGTCACCAAACTTTTCAATGTATTTAGCCAGTGTTGGATCATCAATTCCCAGGACAGTTTCTTCATCAACCTTCAAGAACAACAAAGGCACAAATATTAAAACAATATATAACCAAATAATTATTCATAAAAGGTCATACATTTTAATATTAGAATATACAGCTGCCTCCAGTATTATTCACACCCTTCATAGACTAGAATAAATGTAAGTCTACATTCAATATTTGTTGCATAAATGAATGAAAACATTAATATTTTCAGACATTCAGTATTGGACTTCGCAAAAAAAAAATTTGTCTAACATATTTGTATATTATTTCAAAAACTGAAGGTTCAAAATTATTCACACCCCTAAACATAAATGTTTTTGCAATATATAACAACGAGAGTCTGACAATGTTTTGTCAAATAAGGAATAGAAATATACATCGCCAATAAAATAATGTGACAATGAAGGTTTAAAATTAAGGTTACAAGGTCAATTATTATTATTTTCCTTTCATTTGATTTTAATACATTCATTAAAACAGTTCCTTTTTTCTAATGAAACTCATCAACTTCCTTGAAACTGGGTGTATTTCTTATTAATTAGGCATATTTCCATCTTTTATAAAAAATAACAATAATCATGACAATCAAATGGCATTAAAATATAGACAATACCTTATCTTCTCTCAGTTTGTCCAGGACAGACTCCGGCACTTCACGTGAACGTAGAAATTATAGGATTTTGTTACTCATTGTATTTCATTACACTGTGAAATAAATTGAAAAATAATATTTAGCTTTCAAATAATGGATTTTTAGTTTAAAAACCTGTTTTGTGTTTGTCTTTGTGTTTGTCTTTTTATTTGGCCATCGTGCCCTTTCGTTTTATTGTTTAATTTTCACTGCACTTTCTGACTCTTGAATCTCCATATCCTGGTTAGCCTGTCACAGTCAGTTTTTTTTTACTTTGTCTGGATAATAAAAAGTGTGGAAATACTATAGAAAGCCACTCCAGCAATTTTAACATATTTTATTTTGCATACTTTTATTTTGAAAATAGTTTTTTAAAACAGACTTTCCTTGTGTAGATCATCCAGTAAACTAACAATATAACCACTCGCATAAAACACCTTAAGTAAATTAAAAGTTAGTTTTACCATTAAGCGTTCTTTAAACTGTGCAGGGGGTTGCAGAAAGCAGTGCAACACACTGAAGTGCACTAGTTAAGGGAAAATGCATCCTTAAGTGTTCCCCTTAAACTTAAGGTGTTTTATGCAACCAGACTAAATAAGAGGCAATTTAGTAGCATCGCATACCCTATTATCCTATGCAGGCCATCTATCCTACTGATATAATCTAGTGGACACTCGCACGGTAATAGAATCCAATGCAGGACACTCACGGTGTAGCAATAGAATCCTACACGGTGTACAATGTAATGTTACCGACCCATACAGGACACGGTGTACAATATAAATGCTATGCAGGACACTCACGGTGTACAATATAAATGTAGGACACTCACGGTGTACAATATAAATGTAGGACACTCACGACAGTATTCCAGCAGAGTACAGTTTCTGCACACATATATTAACAATCACGTAATACCACGCCAAATAATTCTAGGTGTATGTAATTATTAATAATATTCATAACTGCAACAATAATAGGCCTAATATACACATAATTAATACCAAGAGTTTAACAATAAAATGATTAGCCATAATAAATGGAAATAAGCTAAACACCACTTTCATTATCTCAAATATGAACCGATTTAGTTTTTGGACACCGCAGGCCACTCACGGCAGTGTCCACTCCCAGGCAGTAGTACGTTTACCTGACAAAGTGTTTTCGGAAAACTGGTTTTCTTAAAACGTCAATTTTCTGTGTTTAGATGATTAACGATAGAAAGTCTAATTAGAATTCAACTGCATGAATTGAAGTTTTCAGAAAACGCAGGATATTTTCGCATGCAAAGTACTGTAGTACCCTAAATACGATTTGAACAGACCGGACATTTTCTCTGCGAGTACGGATACCAATTAAATCCAATAACAAGTGCATTATCGAAGTGTCAGGTCTTAAATTCAAAGATTATTATTATTATTATTATTATTATTATTATTATTATTATTATTATTATTATTATTATTATTATTATTTCTTAGCAGACGACCTTATCAAGGGCGACTTACAGTCGTAAACAAAAACACATTTCAAGAATCACAGTACAAGTATTAATACAATTAACAGCAAGATAAAATACAATGACTTTGGTTCTAGCAAGTAGCCTACAAGTATATAACAAAATACGATTCAACGGAGCAAATGTATCCATGCAGACTGACTGCATATTATTATTATTATTTTATCTGTTTTCTAAAACCACGTGCAGGAATGCAGGTCAACGTTTGGACATGTGCAGTACGCTATCAGAATAGGTTTTCCGAAAAGTGTGTTTACATGATATACATTTGGTTCGTTTTCGGAATTGAATCAGAAATTTCTATGTGCTGTTTTCCGAAAACTGACCTAAGGAATATTACGATATATTTTCCGAAAACTGTTTACATGACTTTTGATATCGGAATTAGTTGTTCTAACCCCAGCTGGAGGAGGGCTCAAAAACTGCCGCTGATCTGACATGTTAGTAGGCCTAATATTGCCGATAAACCACCAACTGTGGTAAGACAGTTTTGGCTTGCGCCGATTATAATTATATCACGTAAAATCACAAAATATTTTTATGAGAAAAAAAGTTCTAGCTAGGAGATAAAAGTCTTACGTAGGACTTTTATCTCCTAGCTATGAGAAAAAAAGTCTAGCTAGGAGATTAAAAAGTCCTAAGTAGGACTTTTTCCTAGCTAGGAGATTTTTTTTTCATTTGCACTAGGACGCTTCCGTACCATTTATACTCATCATAATTAGCTTTTATTTTTCAAATTAGTCAAAGCGTAATATGTTGATTTCTTAATTGTGAATTCGATTACTATAACTGGAGTGACTGCAGGGACATCTAGGGGATGACAGTTGAATTACAATTGAAAAAAACAGGTCGCGTAAGACGCAGGACCTAGGTATTAACTTATTCTGTCATTCTGTCATATCAGTCTGATACCAGTACCAGTATAATTAATTGTGGAGTGATTCGGCAACATTGTGCGTCCTGTAAATTAATTAAAAATGGGTATCTGCAACCGCATTTAGTCTGGGAGTTAAAGTGACTTCTGGTATTTCCTGTGGATTCCGACCATGGTTCTACATTCTTTCAAATCAGAAGATTGGGAATCAACAACAACAAGCCCTGGGTCACGGTTTGACTAAAACTATATTCTTTTCCTTGACTCTTTTAGTGTGAAAATTATAAGAGAACTAACTGGAAGTGCAATACGATAACATTATCATAACTATACTGCGCGACGTGAAAGTACCGTGTCTCTGATCTGCGCTAAAGTACTGTTTTCATATTGGTGTGTTTCCCTCCCGTCTCTATTGTTTCCTTTTGACTGTATTACACATTTTTTCATGTGTTACTGTTTATTGTCTTTTTCATTGTTTGTGCTAGCTATTCCTTTTATATGATGTGATCCTTCACAATATTATTATTTTCTCCTTCTAAAATCAATGCAATGCTTGCTTGCTTCTTTTAATGCTTTGATGCTGTTTATTAGCTACAGGACTCCTGTTGCCCTGCTATTATAAAAAGCTATTACTGCTTATTGCTGTGCTATTAATACTGCTTAACATATTAATACTACTTAACAAATAGCAGCGCTGTTGTTAATTGTTTTTTTCTACTACTGTCTTTCTTTGTTGTTGTTGTTATTATGATTTTGTTTTCTTTTATCTGAAGGCTACATAGGTACTTACACGTAATTGTGTGATCATTTCTGTTGTTTTGAATTGCATGTGCCTATGTTTTTTTTATTTGTCTTGTGTGTATTGCTCTGTGGTCATACTTGTATGCACAATTAATTTATTTTGGACTTTCAAACTAAAAAATAAATCCAAGTCCAGCATAATATAGTGTTTACGCATTACACAAGGTGCATTTGTCAACAAATGTTGTATACTGTCCACTTATCACCTCTATCCATACTGTCAGTACATGTGTCTATATTCTGTCCCTCTTTAATAGTTTAGTCTTTATAAACAGGTTGCAGGTCAGGAGACCAATCTGTCTGTTTTCGGTACCTGTGTCCTGGTGAAGGCTCTAAAGGCTCTCATGCCTATTAACGTTTCTGTCAACTTCTTTGGTAGGGATTTTCCCTCCTGGCATCAAAAAACAGACTCAGCTGCCACAGTTGATTGCAGTGAATTCAGATAGCGTGTAAACTGGACCAGCTCTAGACCTGCAGGACACTATAAATTGGCAAACCGTGTCTTAGAATGCCAGACATTCTAAGCACAAGCCATCAAAGGGCCAGTCTAAGCTGTGGCAGTCAGAGCGAGGACCTTTTTCAAATCTCTCCCAGTGGCTACTAGAGGCCTCATTCCAACATGAGCTGTATTTAAGTAACATTATAAAGGTGGTGTTGTTTTAATTAGGTGATCTACTCTTTGTGATTAGTACCTGGTGAGTGTGGTTAAATTGAATAAAGTTGATTTGCAATTTGATTGGTTTCCACACACCGTTTTGTAGTTGTGTGATCCCGTTGAAGTGCATTGAAAGTATTGTATTGCTTAAGTATTGTCTTTAGTGCAGTTTAGTATGATAGACAACTAGCCTATTTGTGTGCCAGCACGAAACAGCAGCCAACCAAACAGCCTCTCTACCAAAGAGCCGGGAGTCTAGCTGTGGGAGTCTAGCTGTGGGAGTCTAGCTGTGGGAGTCTAGCTGTGGGAGTCTGGCTGTGGGAGTCCAGCGAGGAGAGGCCTGCGAGGAGAGGCTGTTGAAGAAAATCTGAACCTAGCAGCTCTCTGGAAGACGCCAACTACTAGACAGGTCTGTATCCTCCCCCCACCACTCCTGCTCCCACTACTACTGTACTTATCTGCCTCACCTGACCTGCTATGACAGTCTCTCACATCCCTGTTATTCTGTCCTCTCAATCCCTGCTGCCCTAGACCTCTACCACTCGCTCCTCTCCTCCTTCTCCTCCTTCTCCTCTACTCTCTTCTCTGCTAAACACTCCTATTTCCAATCTATTATCCAATCCTCCACTAACAACCCCCGGAAACTATTCTCTACCTTCTCCTCCCTCCTCAATCCTCCCCTCCTCCTCCTCCCTCCTCTGTCTCCTCTGATGACTTTGCATCTTTCTTCTCCTGTAAAATCTCTGAAATCAGTAAACTCTAACACCTCTCCCTCCCCCACCCCTTCCCATTCTAACCCCAAAACTCTCTGTCTCCCCTACTAACTCACCCTCCTTCTTCTCCTTCTCTCCCCTCTCAGACTGACCTCCCTCCTCCAGGGCCACAAACCCACCACATGCGCCCTGGACCCCCTCCCCACTCACCTCTTTCAAGCTGCTGCTCCTGCTCTACACCCCTTCATCTCCTCCCTTCTCAACACCTCTCTCCTCTCTGGCCTCTTTCCCTCTGCCTTCAAACAAGCCTCTATCACACCCCTCCTCAAAATGGTTTCATAGATCAATTAAAAAACTGTTCAGAGAAAAAAGGCACTTTACAGAATGTTTAAAGGGACCAAGAACAAAGTACACAGAAAGAGTACTTGAAGCTGCAAACTCAAGTCGAAAAGGAAGTTAAAAAGGCCAAGAGAGAGATAAAAATTAACATTGCCAAGGGGGCTGAAACCAATTCCAAAAAGTGTTTCCAATATTACACAGCAAAAGAACATTCAAGGAGGAAGTTAAATGTCTCAGAGATACAAATGGCAAAATCATAGATGAATAGAAAAAAATAGCAAATATATTAAATGATTACTTTTCACAATTTTTTACAAAGGAGGATACGGACAACATGCCCCACATGTTGACCTGTTCCTATCCAGTTTTAAATAACTTTAGCATAACAGAGACAGAAGTGTTAAAGGGACTAGGAGCTCTTAAAATAAACAAATCCCCTGGGCCGGATGAGATCCTCCCAATAGTACTCAAAGAAATGAAAAAAGTTATTTGCAAACCGCTAACCAAGATCATGCAACAGTCTCTTGACACGGGTTGTACCGACAGACTGTAGAATTGCAAATGTAATACCGATCAACAAAAAGGGAGACAAAACCGAACCAGGTAACTACAGAGCAATAAGCCTGACTTCTATTATATGTAAACTTATGGAAAATATAATAAGATCCAAAATGAAAAATGTCCTGTATGGTAACAGTATCCTGGTAGACAGCCAGCATGGTTTTAGGAAAGGGAGATCGTGTCTAACTAACCTGCTTGATTCTTTTGAGGATTATTATTATTATTATTATTATTATTATTATTATTATTATTATTAATTTCTTAGCTGACGCCCTTATCCAGGGCGACTTACAATTGTTACAAGATATCATATTATTTTTACATACAATTACCCATTTATACAGTTGGGTTTTTACTGGAGCAATCTAGGTAAAGTACCTTGCTCAAGGGTACAACAGCAGTGCCCCCACCGGGGATTGAACCCACGACCCTCCGGTCATGAGTCCAGAGCCCTAACCACATTGACAATGGATAATTGCAAAGCATATGACATGGTTTATTTAGATTTCCAGAAAGCTTTTGACAAGGTCCCGCATAAAAGATTAATTCTCAAACTGAACGCAGTAGGGATCCAAGGAAATGCATGCACATGGATTAGGGAGTGGTTAATATGTAGAAAACAGAAAGTACTGATTAGAGGAGAAACCTCAAAATGGAGCGAGGTAACCAGTAGTGTACCACAGGGATCAGTATTAGATCCTCTGCTATTCCTAATCTACATTAATGATTTAGATTCTGGTATAGTAAGCAAACTTGTTAAATTTGCAGACGACACAAAAATAGGAGGAGTGGCAAACACTGTTGCAGCAGCAAAGGTCATTCAAAATGATCTAGACAGCATTCAGAACTGGGCAAATGACATTTCACGGACGGGAGCTAGGACAGCATGAAGAATATAGGTTAGTATTTAGAAGCTTAGCCTCAAGGGAATGATGATGGCCTGCGGGCCAGGTGCGCTTGTTTTGAACTGTTGGTGGCCTGTTGGACAGGGAAGGTTTGAGCTGTTAGTGGCCTGTGTGCCAGGGCAAAGGACGGTATACTGCAAGAACCTCGTACTGCAGAGGTCAGCACCATGGGCCTCCAGGACCCCCTAAAAACAGAAAAATCCTCTGACTCTGCGGAGAATCCTGGAGACACTGCCTCATGGACTGGGCCATGCTCCCAGAGGATATAAAGGTTAATAACCTGGTGTGAGACAGCGGGTTGTGAGAGACAGCAGGGAGGGGGTTAAAACCTCCCTGCGAGAGAAACATGTGCGGAATGCAACTTTTTGTTTGATTGTTTCTGCTTTTTCAGTTAATCAGTTTTGTTAATTGTCTTATTGTTTTGTTTAATTGTTTTATTATTTAATTATCCCCTGCACCTGGGTAGTAATTAAGAATGGGAACCAGGTGCAGGGTATTTAAGAGGAATACTCAGTTTACTCTGGGCTGCTGAGTAGAAGGAGGCAGAAGGAAGGTGCTCTGCTTCCGAGCAGTCCTGAGAGTAAGTGCTTTGTTAAGAGTGTTAGTGTTGGTTTTGTGTGTCAGGTAAACGGCTTAGCCGTCCTGCAAGTTAGTCAGGGAAATACCTGTTCAGTAAGCGCTCCAAACGGAGTTAGGTGTTTGTTTGTATTTTGTTTATTTTGTATTTGTTTTAGTTTTGTGTTTATTAAAAATAATAGCGTGACAGCGCTGAAAACTCAATTTCTGTGTTTCTGGGTCGTATTTTTAAAGGGGCACGAACCCGAGTGAGTGCAATCGTGTTACAGTGGAAAGATGGAAGGAAAGAGAATCCCTCTCTCCAGGAGCTGCCCTCATAGAGGTGAGGCGAGTCATCCAAGGCCAGGCATTGGAGTGTGCCCGCAGCGGTATCTGAAGGATAGAGTTTTGCTAGTATTTGGACTTTAGCACTTAAGGATTATAGATGACTACAGCTCTTACTGGTACCTTGAAAGAGAAACAATAGAGTCTCTGGGTGAGACTAGAAAATAACGCATGAGCTGCGAAAGAACAGTGTGGCGAGGACCCCCCTTTTTAACAAAGGCATGAGTAGCTGCGGCTGACATGAGGCCGGGGAAGTGAGACTCACTAACCCCCCAAAAGGATGGACCACCGGCTCCAAAGACAAACAAAAGACTGTGTGCCAATGCACAGCATAAAACAGTGAAGAGGGACAAACGAGGACAAAGAGAGAGATAGCTAGTAAAACGGGCTATGTGGAACCCTCCGCTCGGAAGAAACCTCTCGTGGTCCTGGCGGAAAGGGTGCTCCCACTCCGGGCATACTATCAATTGATTGGTGAGCTGCTGAGATGTCTAGAGGAAGATAGCAAATGTAGGAGTGGACTGCTGCTGATCACCAGTGACCCATAGCTTTTATAAGGTGATGACTAACATTGGCTTTTGCTTCTGATGAGGCTGTGCCGATCCTAAATGAGTGCGGGGTATAGAACTGGGGAGAGAGACCTGCTTTGGAGATAAGAGAAGAAAGGTGAGTTGAGAACCAGTGTCTTGTAATGACATTACGGGAACAATCGATAAACAGGGGATCTAGGGGACTGAAGTGTTTTTTGATGGATAGGAACCTGGACAAGGAAGAGTAAGGGCAGAGGTGGGAGTTTATCTTGGATAATTGAATAAATTGTCCTTGACGAAGCTGGTCGGTCTTGGATGAGCAAAGGAACAGAATGAAATGATTATCGGGAATTACTGAAAGATCACAAGAACGAAGACCTATAGCTGGGAAACTGGATAGTGATGGTACTGTGAATTGTGCACTCCTTAAAAATCCAAAGAAAGCTGACAGGCACATAGCTTCCATCACCAGGTCGTCAAATGGGTTGAAACATACTGAGTGCAAAATTGAAATGAATTGGGAAAGGATGTCTGTAGATATGAGTAGTCTAGATGGAGATGAAGGGGGAAGGTTTTTGGAAATTCCTCTGAGTGTAAGGTGCACTGCGGGGATGGAAAGAAGTGTCGGCGAGGGGATGGACAAGCTACAGTAATGAAATTGGTTACCTGAGATGTAGGATTTTATAGATGCTAGCAAAAGATGAAGAATGTCTCGTGTGTGGACGATGAATGCTACAATCCAATTTTCATCAAATGGGGTAGGGGATATTCGGTTCTGAGCGCAGAATGAAGAGAATGATCAACCTGTAGCGTAGGAGGACCTTGTAGATGGAGAGAGTGCTGATGACATGTATTCTCTTGCAGATGAGAGTAGATTGGAGAGCGATGCATTTAGTTGAATATAATATGGTGGAACTGGGGGACCTGAAGAGGGATTGGAGCTGCTGAACCAGACTGTGAAACTTGGTGATCTGTAAACGAGATAAAGCATTGGCTGTGTTATTGAGAATATCTGGAAGATGACAAGATTGTATTGTGTAGTTGTAAGAAACTGAAATCCATATGAGACGGCAGAGAAGCTGCATGATGAGGGGGGAGGAGGATCTGCTTTTATTGATGATATGCACAGTAGATTGATTGTTGCTGACTAATAAAATTGATTTACTAGACCAGGAGTGCCCCCAGAGGTGAGCTGCTGCGACTATAGGGTAGATTTCGAGAAGAGCTGATGATTTGAGATGCAGGGAGAGATTTTGAATTTCATGAGGCCAGCTGTCATAAAACCATTCATTGCCTTGGACACCTCCAAATCCTAGGGAAGAAGCATCGGTATACAGACATAAATCGTGAGGGGCAGAGATGAAGTCATCGTAGAATAGCGAGAGTCCGTTCCAGTGTTGCAGAAGAGTAAACCACATGTTGGTGTCTTTTCTGGCTTTTGGGGAGATTTTGATATGGGAATCCAGGTTTTTTTGCTGTTGAGGAAAGGGCGAGAAGGCGAGAAATGAAAGTCCTGCCTTGGGGAATAATATGGATTGCACAGCTGAAATGGCCCAGTAGAGATAGAAGGTTGCGCTTGGAGACTGATTTTGCTGCTTGAAATTTATTGAGGAGAGAGCAGATGCAGGCTATTTTATCAGAAGGAAGGCTGGCTTCAAATTTAACTGTATCTAAATTGATTCCAAGAAACTCGAGTTGGGAAACTGGACCAATAGTTTTATCTTCTGAATTCTTGTAGTTCCCTAAACAAAATGGAAACTCTAATTTTGTGTGTTGCCAAACAAAAATTACTTTATGATAAATTCAACAAAGATTACAAAGACTTTGAAAAAAAAGAAAACATATGAAAAGACATTGCCATGGACTTGGGCAAGAATGATATGTATTATAAAACATGAAATTATGAACTGATAGCACACATAAACACGTGGATTTTGTGCAGTATAGGTTATTACAAGCTGTGACAGGATTGGCAGAGGTTGAGACTCCAAGACAGTTTAGAAGTTCAAAATAAAGTTTTTTAATAAACAAAAATAATCAAATAAATAGTCACAAGGGCCAAACAAAGAGGTTTTAAACATAAAATAAACACAAAACAAAAAGCAAAACTTACAAAAATAAAGGTTTCCAGGCTGGGCGTTGCCTTCACTGGATTCAAACACAAACCAACAGAAAAACAGCACACACAAAACACTGGCTCCTTCTCCTTCCAGAACTCTCCTCTAATGGGAGGCTGAAGCCTCATTTTATGCCAGGTGGCTCAGTCCTTAATTGAATAATTCATTAGTTGATTCTCCCACCTGAAGCAATCAATCTGGGCAGGGAGGAGAATTTAACTCCTTTCCTGCCAGTATTTCTAAGGGCAGAGCCCTGCTCTGCCACACAAGCATATACTTTTTATTCATTGTAGTCAGGGAAGTATAGAAACAATGGCCTAACCTGGGGACACATATCAGAGAAAGAAGCGTGACAGGGCAAGAGTGGTCAGGGCTTAACAGTCAGAAAAGAGGGGCAGTACATGAAAGTGATCGAAAATATTTTTGGTAGCTCATTGCTAGCTTTCCAACTTACCGGTATATATTTATTACAGAAGTGAGTGTTTGAAAAATTAAATATTGGTCATATGGTTCCTGATGCTATAACAACCGTGTTGTGTAATATTTTTTTATGTATTGCGTAACAACATTATTGTAGATCTAGTAGAAACGTAATAATTAGCAAAAGTTTTAACTTCCATCAGCGTTTGCTGATCATTAAGTTTGTACTACATTTAACACTATTTGTGTTCAAAGTTATGTAAGAATTAACAGAATTGTATTTATTTTTTATTAAAATACTGAAACTAGGTATATTTATTACATATCCTCTACTGCACATCAGCGCTCTGAAGTACGATATTAACGCAGCTAGTGTGCAATGGATTGACGGACGACTTTTTCAGGTGACGGATTCTAAATGACGGAACGGATCCAGTGTGCAAAGGCCTTAAGTCTTAACTGAATTAAACTAAATTAAAATAAAATAAAATAAAACAGCGCTCAATTAAATAAATTACCTGTTAGTTTAAAGTTTATACAAAAACCAGCCCAACATATCCAACACAGTATTGGCTGTGGTACAACTACTAATTTACATTAACGCATGGCACAGTATTTGATGTATTAAATTAAAAGACTTGCTTTGGCTAACTTCAGATTACATGCAAACATTTTCATTTATTGTCAATTTGTTAAATTGAAGTAGCCTTTAAAACGTTACATTAATACATGCTTGCAAAAAAATAGCATTAATACCAAGTGTTACTTTTAGTTGTATTTCACAACAAATACATATTATAGCAAACGGGTGTGATTAATCGATTAAAAGAAAATGCCAAGATTAAAACCCCTAATATATATATATATATATATATATATATATATATATATATATATTTCTGTATACAAAAAGCAAACTCAAGAGAAAGAACATAGATTGTGACGTGGCATAAATAGGCACCTAGCTTTGATAGGCAGGAGAAAATAGAAGAGGCGGAGCCCTAGCTCCTGCCCCCGAATCCCACTTTAAAGTCAACATTTAATACAGAAAAGTGTAAGGTACTGCACGCAGGCAATACAAATGTCCATTATAAATACCATATGGGAGATACTGAAATTGAAGAAGGAATCTATGAAAAAGACCTAGGAGTTTATGTCGACTCAGAAATGTCCTCATCTAGACAATGTGGGGAAGTTATAAAAAAGGCCAAAAAAAAAATTCGGCTATATAATGAAACACGTTGAATTTAAATCAAGGAAAGTGATGTTAAAACTTTCCAATGCATTAGTAAGACCTCATCTAGAATATTGTGTTCAATTCTGGTCACCTCGCTACAAAAAGGACATTGCTGCCCTAGAAAGAGTGTAGAGAAGAGCAACCAGAATTATTCCAGGTTTAAAAGGCATGTTGTATGCAGACAGGCTAAATTAATTGAATCTATTCAGTCTTGAACAAAGAAGACTACGTGACGATCTGATTCAAGCATTCAAAATTCTAAAAGGTATTGACAATGTCGACCCAAGGGACTTTTTCGACCTGAAAAAAGAAACAAGGACCAGGGGTCACAAATGGAGATTGGATAAAAGGGCATTCAGAACAGAAAACAGGAGACACTTTTTTTACACAGAGAATTCTTGGAGTCTGGAACCAACTCCCCTGTAATGTTGTTGAAGCTGGCACCCTTGGATCCTTCAAGAACCTGCTTGATGAGATTCTGGGATGAATAAGCTATTAACAACCAAAAAAGCAAGATGGGCTGAATGGCCTCCTCTCATTTGTAAACGTTTTTATGTTCGTATGTAATTAAAATGATATACCGTTAATTGCATGAAGTGTAATGTTACTACCAAGAAATTATCAATGCAACTGTAGCCTATTTGAATTCTGCATACGTACATTATATGACAGCTGACCTCTACTGCAGATTTTATCTAAATTATACAACTGAAATCTTGGTATAGAAAACAGCATATTAGATATTACAATAAAGTTTCCTTAGGTGATTGTGGATTTGCAATGTGTCCTTGGCTTTTAACACTTGTGTCTTATCCACACAAGAACAAAGAACAGGCATACAAGGGCACACAGATCCACTAGGAATGTGATCAAGATCATTGACATGGAATTTGTCTAAAAGTATTTATTGTTGTTAGACTCCCCCCACACTTGATGTACAATGTACATTTTCACCTTCACACATTTGCATGCATATAAAATGTTCTTACAATACTGTAAGTGTTCGGTGGCTACTTCTGATCATGTTGAGATTATTTATTGCGGAGGAGAGTACCAGAGAATATGCATGATTAGAAGATTCACCGAACAGTAATTGTAAACAAACTGTGTATTGGGTAGGGAGTTCTATCGTAATTTGAAAAGCTTAATAATTAAGTATTATATGTATAATATAGCTAACAACTACAAACATAAATGGTATTTCAAACATATTTATTTATAGCCTACAATCGTACATACTAAAATACAGACAAACATAGATGTCAACATAAGAAAATAAATTACTGTAGTTTGATGTCTTTGTTGGATGTGGGGTATTTAGTTATATTATTTTAATACGTGTTGTTGCTGATGAGAACAGCACCGGCTCCGTTCCATCTCTGACTCTGGAATCTCTGGCTGCTCACTCTGCTTCCATGCTGGATCCGCTGCTGCCGCTCCTCTCCGCACCGCTCCGTCTCTGACTCAGGAAATGCCGGATTCTGGAACTCTGCTTTGCACGCTTGCGTTTAATGGAAAGCTCTTTGTCTTGTTTGGTTTTTAAAATGCTTTATTCAAATAGTAAAAGGTACACAGAATAACAATCTTCAATACAGGAATCAAAAAGATCCCTGGGTCTGACTCCAGGCACCGAGCTCAGTACAACATTTCATTCACATTTCCCAGGGTTAAATAGCCCTAGTTTCGCCCCTAGTCCCTGTAGCAGGCAACTTATAGAAAGTAAGTCGTCCTTATAAAAACTCTCTGATTGGTCAAAATCCTACAGAGCTTGGCTCCACTCAGTCTGGGCTCACGCTGCGACTAGATGGTTGTCAAGTGAACTGCAGCGTGTGTGATTAATGCTTTTGCATTCTTACATTCGATCTTATTGTACATAATTATACCAAACTAACATTCAATAATGTCTGATTACAACATCGTACAGTACATAAAAACTAGCATTCAATTGTGTTCTTGGATTACAGATAATACTGCATATATTTGCCTTTTAATACAGTGTTTTACCAGGTATTGTCAATAGTGTGCAATTCCTGCAACATAGTAATAATAAAACCTAGTTAATTTCCTTACACTTACGGTATTTTCTTTTCTTTTTAACCAAAAAAAGGTTGCAAAATGCAATTTAAAAGAGTTGTATATAGTACTGTGTCAAAATATCCCCCCGGAAGAGGGTAAATGACTAGTGGGGTTTAATTATTATTTATTTATTCATTTTTTTTAATCTGTGCCGTCCGATTTTTACCCACACACCAGATAATCGTAAATCAGTATTTTATATGTGAAGTGTTCTCAATAAATACACATTCTGCATGACAAAATGCACAATTTGAAATTAAGTTTATAAATTATACACAGCATAGATATTCCCATTATTTTTTATTTCCATTTGGCTGCTGCTCGCAGGTGGGAGAGCCGCCTCCCTGTACACTAGTAGTTTCCATAACAGTTAATTATGCTTCCATTCATTTCTCTTGATCTCGAAACATGCATTTTGATTAACGAGTTCCCCTTATCTGGCCATTGAGAGGAAGTGATGCAGGTGACCTTCGACAATTAAGCTTTTTAAAGAGAAATGCGTTCATTAAAGACCTCATCGACTCAATTTCAAAGCATTAACGGATTGATTTAATTAACACATTTAGTTTGAAAATCACTTGCTACCAAAGCTCTCGTTACTATACCACAAGTTCTATACAATAACACTGGTTCTACACTTGGTAAAAGAAAGATTCAGTTTACTTTCCCTTGCACTTCCTGGATTATTTCACCTCTTCAGTGTCTTCGGGTCAAGCAGCTTACTGGCTGAAAAGCATGTCAGTCATTATAGGGAAGCAGCTGGTTGGTTAACTGTAAAGAGGGAAGGGATGGGACAATTTCACTCTCCAGGTGAAAGGACTATGAAAGTGCCATCAGAATGCAAGGCCTGAAAACAGATTTCTTTAACCTAGTGTACCAGCTATCATGTTTCAATGTTAAAAATATAGATTTATTTCAAAACTACACATCTATAGTATATATGAGTATGAGACCTATAGTATATAGTGGATGTGCAGGGCAGTGTATGGAAATATGTCCATAAGCTGCAATCACTTTAAGATCCACCAGCAGTAAAGCAGAGCCCTTGTGTGAAGACTTTCAGATTGTATCAAGCCTGCTCCCATTGCATAGCGCTCAGAGTTATTCTGGTTATATTATTATGCTAATTAAGCTAAATGTAGTACACTCTTATTTCCATCCTTCTTATTATAGTCTATGCTGTTGAAGCCTAGGCTGCCATAGCTTTACAATGGAAACCCCAATGGTAACCTGTGGCAGAGATGGTTGCAGTGGTGATGCCAGACCTGGGAAATAAACCAAAACACAGGTGCTACGGGGCAAAACTTAGGCTCTACGGCACTCAGTGCTGTGATTAATAAACAAAAAAAAAAAGATTTAAACAAAAACACTTTTATAAAACACAAAGAAAAGGGCACATTGGCCAAAGCAAAATGAACACAAACAATAATGATTTTACTAAATGGGTACCTTTTGGATCTCTCACTGGTAGCATTTGCTCTCGCTCTCAACTCCTCTAAACTCTCTCCTCTAATGAGCCTGGAGTGGGTCTTTTATAGTCTGTGGCTGGAGCCTTAATTACCCATTAATAAAATAATTACCTTAAGGCTCCAGCCACATTCCTATGAGATTTCTCGGGATGGGCTTTTTCACTGGTCTCAAATAATAAACAACAATGACGGACAGTTTCTGTCCGCCCACATTTAAACATCATCATAATAATAATAATAATAATAATAATAATAATAATAATAATAATAATAATAATACAATAACAACAACAGCAATAATGCAAATGAAAATACATATATAAATGAATATACACAAGGGGTGGGGACCCAGTCACATAATCGTATAGGCTACAGTGCTGAGGAGTAACACACTACATGTAACTCATTACTGTATTCTGATTACATTTTCAGTAACTTGTAGCTGTATTTGTTCCTTTTTCAGACAGGTAACTAAGTGGTAACGCATTACATTTTATGGGAAAAAATAACGCAATTACTTTCAGTTACATTAAAACTACAGTTAATGCATGCTATGGAAATCAGAAAACACTTCAACAGTGTAAGTCAAGCCTTACAGGTCACATGAACGCGCTGCTCTTATCTTTCTGCTAGTCAAGCCTTACAGGTCACATGCACGCGCTGCTCTTATCTTCCTGCTAGTCAAGCCTTACAGGTCACATGCATGCACTGCTCTTATCTTCCTGCTAGTCAAGCCTTACAGGTCACATGCACGCGCTGCTCTTATCTTCCTGCTAGTCAAGCCTTACAGGTCACATGAACGCGCTGCTCTTATCTTCCTGCTAGTCAAGCCTTACAGGTCACATGCACGCACTGCTCTTATCTTCCTGCTAGTCAAGCCTTACAGGTCACATGCACGCACTGCTCTTATCATCCTGCTAGAACATGGCATCAGAGGAGGGAGCGAGTGGGTTCCATAGCTGGATCTTCAAAGAATATTTCCAGCTGCAGCCCGACCAAACACCCCCCAGAAAATGTATATACTGTATCTCTGTATAATGTAAACTGTGCCTGAGAAGGAACTATTTGTAATTGTAACTAATTATATTTTTGTCCAAGTAATAAGTAACTGTAACTAGTTACAATTTTGTTCAAGTAACTTGTAACTGTAACAGATTGAAAGTAACTTCCCCAACACTGACCTTATAACATGTATTCCAAATGGATTATGATGCTGTTAGAAAATGTCTTTCTATTTCTCTCTCTCCCAAATGTTCCAATCAGGGATTTGAACGCTGGGAATCTGTAGTGGCTGGTTTCACAGCCCCGATTAGCATCTACTTTACCAAAAGGTAACATTTGATAGACCAAGATCAATGCTAAACCAGCCATGGAGTGCATTTCTATTTTATCATTCTCTTACAGTGGACTCCAAGTAATATAATACAGTATTATTATTATTATTATTATTATTATTATTATTATTATTATTATTATTATTATCATCAAATAGTCTTGAAATCATTATTTCGAATTCTTTACAGGCAAATAAAGCAGTGCAGGATGCAACCCATTAGCGTAATTAAGTGTTCCATAATAACAACATTAAAATCAATGTCAGAAAGATGCAAAGTTCAGTCAAAGTAAGCACCAACCCATTATAATAAAGAAAAAAACAGCAGTACAATGCGTAATATGACTTTCAGCAGCTAAACCTATGTGCTTGTTCCCAATGTAATATGCAGTATCTCTTGCCCCCCTGGGGAGACCTACACTCTTGCCTGTTTTTGTCAATTGACACGAATATGGGACTTGTCCATGGGGAGCCTGCGCTGACTGGCAGAGATGCCCCACAGTCTCTCCACTGACCTGGACGCTACTAGTTAACTGGGAGGTGCTTTCACCATGGCCACAGGCTGCAAGACAGCAGCCATATGAAATGGTGATTCTGTGTAAATATCATTGGGCCAGTCTGAGCTTATCCTTTCCTCTGGCACCTCCTCAAGCTTCCTTGTATGGAATAATTCTGCCTCTATCTGTTTACAACTGTTTAGCATAATTCATTTGATAAGCCTACAGTCAGGCACACTTGCTTTCCTCCTTCTGCCATGCCACATCACATCTGCCTTGTAATTGCTGTTGCCGGGGACACTTCATTACACTGGCTGGGCAATTACAATCTTATTCACTTCTTGTTTTACACATTTATTTTTCTCCTAATGGCTGCCTCCTCATATTTACAGTATTGTTAAGTTCCCTGGATAACCCATGTTCATTTATTTAGTCAAAACACATACATATTCACAAAAAAACTAAAGTATAACATTGTATAGAATAAGAACTGGTCCTCTCCTTACAAAATAAAAGTACTGCATTATATTAATGCAGTGCTTTTACCTGTTTTGGAAAACTAGGCATTGCTTTTTGAAAATATATGGAAAAGGTAGTATAGTAAAACTTAACTAGTAAAAGATACTTAGGAACACAGGATAGATTCAATCAGTATCTCTTATCATAACTTTACAAAGAATGGGCTGACTTACAAAGTGTTAAAACGTCTGTATGCCCATGTATAATGACATAGGAGACAAATGCATCAACCAAGTTACAATAGTGGTGGTAAACATTAAATCCTTTCTGACTGGTACATTCATGCCTGATTCAGTTCAGTAATCAAGCTGTGTGTTTCAGTGCATCTTTAAACCATGTGCAGTAATAATGCAGGTCTCAACTACTGGTGTTACAGTGAAAAATGTAAGTCTAATAGTCTTCTCTTTTGGAATGGATTGTTCTTATGTAACAGGGTGGAGGCTGGGCATGGACTGACGACCCCACACTGTAAGTGAGCATATTAATCACTATGAAAAAGAGCTGACCTAGGTGCTCCTGATTGGCACATCTGGTAAAGGCGCTCCGTGTGGAGTGCAGGATGTGCCCTATAGCCTGGAGGTTGCCAGTTCGAGTCCAGGTTATTACACTGCTAACCGTGGACGGGAGTTCCCAGGGGGCGGCGCACAATTGGCTGAGCACTGCCCGGGTTGGGGCTTAGGTCGACCAGGTTGTCCTCAGCTCCAGCGACCCCTGTAGACTGGCCAGGTGCCTGCGGGCCTGATTGTAAGTTGCCCGGAGCTGCATGGTCCTCTTGAGGTTGCTGCATGGTGGGCCCACAGAGTGAAAAGAAGCGGACAGCTGACGACACACATTTCGAAGGATGCGTGTGTCTGTCTTCGTCTCTCCTGAGTCAGCGTGGGGGCGGCAGCATTGAGCCGGGTTGAAATAAAAAATAAATAATAATTGGGCTTTCCAAATTGGGCAGAAAATTAGAGAAAAATAATTGGCGATTCCAAATAATAATAAAGAAAAGAGCTGACCTCTTGGTTTTAGAGCTTTTATCTCACCGACAAGGGACAGAATCCATAACAGCAGAGCAACACACAACACAGCCTGCTGTATTAGGTACAAAAAACATAATTAAGAATGAGATGTAAAAATGTGAGAACAGAAAGTGATAGCAGGTGTACAATAAGTAATCATGCCATGACACACTGTATGATAGTTTATATGTCGTGTACAGGTTGCACATTATAAGTTGCAAGTCACAGAAATGTTCCACATTATTTATTTATTTATTT
Source organism: Acipenser ruthenus (assembly GCF_902713425.1). NCBI lineage: Eukaryota > Metazoa > Chordata > Actinopteri > Acipenseriformes > Acipenseridae > Acipenser > Acipenser ruthenus. The sequence continues at coordinate 24,198,802 of NC_081198.1, read as the reverse complement.
ATTTATTTATTTCTTAGCAGATGCCCTTACCCAGGGCGACTTACAGTTGTATACAAAAAATACATATCAAGAATTACAGTACAATTAAGAGCAAGAATACTAAATATATCAATATAACCCAAGGCTGCTTAGTCAGGGCCATACATACAGGATGTGCGCTATAGACACGGTGTCATTGATATTCTGAAAATTACAGTATTATGATATCTACCAGAGTGGATAGGGTCTATATTAGACAAAAAGTCAATTTTGTGACAGTCAGCAGTAAAAGGGTGTAGGTTTTGAGTTTTAATAAGGGAGGCCAGTGAAGTGAACACAATATATCTGACAGTTGACTGTTTATTTTTAAAAAGGCAGAAAGTTTCTTTTTTTAGAACAAGCGGTGATGAACATCATGTAATGAATTTCCTCCTAGCAGTTCCTGAGTTAATAACCCTGACATCAGCATGAGAGCTGCACTTACCTCTGGACTAGAGAGCTTGCTGTTTGTATTTCTCATCAATATAATAAAAAATGTACTGAATGCTTTTCACATAAACCTGAACATAATGGCTGCCAGGTAGGCCTACATGTAATGCATATTTGTTTAATGCAGTTATTACGTTATTAAAAGTTTTGTTAATTAAGCGTTCTGAAAGTAGGCCAGATACAAACCAATCGGTGTATTTTAATGTGTTTTATTGTATTAACAATGTACAAGTTTGAGATTAAACAATAAATTATTTTTGATAATGATACTTATTGCTTTTATTGTTAATTTTTAAAACAATTTTAGAAGTTTGTATTATTATTATTATTATTATTATTATTATTATTATTATTATTATTATTATTATTATTATTATTATTATTATTAACAATGGTAGATCTAATTCCATTTTTAAATACAAATTCTGCTTGTTCATTTTCCAACGTTTTGCATACCGTATCCTTGTTAACCAGTGCATATAAAAAGACTGTATACTTTCGCTTTATACTTGAGGGTGTACGATACAATGTAATTTTGTAAAACAAAACTGTTACTTAGTTTCCACTGACACACAACCCTTTAACAAAGTTGCTGGAATGTTTAAATTGAGTTACAATGTTGCTACAAGTTTGTGTGTTAGCAGCTTCTCAATGACCGCATAAAGCATGTGAAGTTAGAGATCTAATATGAAATTCAAGTTTTACAGTAAGTCAAATAATGTTAATAAAAATGTTCCTGACAAGTTCAGAGGGGAATGCATAGTAATTGTATAAACTTTACCCGGTGTTGTTCTATTCGTTATATGTGCACATTTGAAAGATACACAGATTTTTTTTTATATGTTGAAACATGATATATGGTACTACACTAAGTTTTAAAAAAATCTGTTTGCAAGTCATGCTTTCAGATAATGTCGCCCTTTCTTGGTCATTTCACCTGAAGGGTAAAATTATTCCCACCCCTTTAACAGCTTCTTTCCTGGCATTAACCAACCAGCTGCTTCTCCTATTGACAGATGTGTTTTCAGCCAATAACACGCGTTGACCTAGAAGTCAATGCTGACATGAATTGAAGGAGGAAGTGCACATGTAACACATGTCTTCAGGGTAAGGCATGGAAACTGAAAGGTTTGTTTAACTCAAAGTAGTATCAATATCCTGTTTAAAATGAAAATTACTATTTGCTGTAATGCGTTTTCTTTTCAAAATTACACATTTACAGTAAGTCTTGTGTAGCTTATGGAAGACTATTTTTAGAATCAATAATTAGTTCCACTGCTCATATCTACAGCATCAATTTTTTTACGATTTTTCATGAAAGTCAAAATCTAGACACCATCAATTTTAGAGATGAAAAACCTGTTACATTGCACGATATAGCAGCTGAGTGAGTCAGCATAGAAATGGACAATGCCAAATTAGCTAAATTAAAAACACATTGAACAGTGTGTAGAAAATTGCTTTTGTGCTTCAGATATTTTTTAATTGGAATAAACATTAAATTTTTTCCCGCTAAGCCTCTGTGCAAACATATGTTCACCAAACATCTGCATATGTCCTAAATTCAGTGTGCCACAGATTGAGTCTACTTCTACAGTTAGGATACCGTTACAACCCCAGTGTTGTACCCTGAGGTAACCCTAGCTAACCCATCAACAGACCACAGCAACACCAGTAGGGCTCTTTGCTTGCAGTGTTCATTTTAACCCTTGTATATTCGTTTAGGTATGACAGAAAATGAAGACATTGCTACTGTAGTGCCATTCTGCCAATACCTTGCTGTCCTTGTGCTGCCACTGTCCCTGCACAAATGCATTTCCATTCCATTGCCACTGACGATCAATTTGGTATTGTGAAGATTGCTGGGATTTGCTTATTATTGAGAGGTTAGAGAGTGGTAAGGGTATGGAATAGCTTACTTAGCCATATTGTTGGTCCTTTAAGACTTGCCATGACAATGTTTTGAGATCAAGAAGCTGCTAGGAATCAGACAAGCATTGATGGGCTGCATTGTAAATTGTTATGTTCTATTGTACCCTGTTTCTCACAGAAAAAAACGCTAACAAAGTCATAACGATACAGACTTCATACAGTATATTCTTTTTAAATTTACAATTCCTATTGTTTTTTCCATGAATCCGTTTTCATGTTGCAGGTGGTGGTATTTTACAGTGATAGGAATTGTTAGTTCAGTCAGGAAAACTCATGCGATAGAAAGAACAGTATTTATTAAGCTTAGACAAGGCGATGCTACGTTATACATATTTCATTATATCTTTGGCCTTTGGCCTCACCTTGCGATGTGCCCCTGCCCATAATTTAGTTTGCTGATAGTGGAGAGGCTGACTGTAGGGAAGCCATGGGCAGAGGGGCAGGATAGCTGCCCCCCCCTTAGACAAAGCCGGAAAAAAGGTGGAGGCTGGGGAGTAGGTGAGCTCTGACACACAACAGGGACGAATGGATTGAGGTAAGATATAAAGCTCCTTCCAGCTGATCATTGGACGTGTTGTTTATCAAATGATGAATGAGATACTTTCCATTTGACTGACGAATGTTCTGGTAATGAGGGTGCCTAAAATGCTTCATGTTTTACGATTTTAATATATAGTCCCCCGTGAAAAACACAATCGCGGATCGCGGTGCGATTTCGCGGAATGCACTCTCGGTTGCAGAATTATTGATTTTCCATGGCAACAAGCCAAACTAGCATTTATAAGAACAAATTCAAGTTTTTTAAACATTCCACAAGGTGGCACAGTGAGATTTTTGAATACCTCTGCTTTGTTTATCTTGCTCAACCCACTCTTAGGAAAAGCAAACCAAAAACTTGTTTTAGACACTGACGTGCTGTGGTTATTAAAATCCTCAGCTAACATGGATACATTTGTTAAGAGCAAACATGTGCCTGGAGGCAAAAGCCACTTAGGAAATAAAACAGCTGCTGGTAGTGCTGGGGAATACCCGAGACTCTTGTATGAGGAAGGGAGTTAACTATCAGAGCCATGTTTCCTTGACTTCAATGGGAAAGCAGGACTTTAAATACCTGACCACAGTCCCGAGAAAATGGAGAACATTTTATTTATTTATTTATTTATTTATTTTTATTTCAGGTCAGTTTTATAGTTTCTAGTTGCAGTTGCTCACTTTCGTAGTATTTTTTTCCTCATAAAGGTTTAAAACTGGAAAACGCCAGTATTTATTTGATAATTTATTTTACTTTTCTACCTGCTGACTGTGGCCTCACAATTTAGTTTTTGGAATTTAACTTTTAAAAGGCTACTGCAGAATTCAATAATTTCTGTTGCAGAAATCATGGACCCTTGCTGCAGAATTTAGAAAAAGTTGCTGCGCTTTTCACGGGGGACTAAATCTAGCTTAAAAATGAGTTCCTTGCCTGATTTTGCTGAATTAGAAATCCAACTGATAATCACTATTCCTCAATGACTGATGATCAATTAATAGTTCATATAATTTAGCAGTTTTTCAGTGAATGTTACAAGTTACTTATGTTTTGTATTGCCATTTAGTTCACTTTCAATTCCAAGACGACCACCAAAACACACTTATTGGTAGGTATTCACTGAGCTCTTTAATTGAAATTGTATTTCACCACTTGCACATTAGCACTCACTCTGGACTTGTGATTATGTGTGTGTGTCTTTGTGTGTGTTATACTGTGTTTATTATTTCGGGAATGTAAACCCTTCGTTTGGAACAGTGCAATATGCATTGCTGTGTATTGCCTGGGATTATTCTTTGCGGTCGCCAGGCCGGGATTATAAAAATAAACGTGTTTGGATTGTGAACTTTGTTGTCTGTCTTCTGTTTTGTAATCCCATGACCTCTACACCTGCGCACTGCAAACCACTTTGCCACAACATGTTATAGCAAACATGACATTCAGTCCTACACTGGGTTAATACAAGTTCTCAGTTTTCTTTCCTTGCTTTCCAGGAAGTCAATTTTGCTTCTTATCTTATTTCACCTCAGAAGTGTCTTTAGGGTCAAAGCTTATCATTGGCTGCAGAGCATGTCAGTCATTAGGAGAAACAGCCAGTTACAGACAGAAAAAGAGGCCCAGTAGGGGTTGGGACAATTTCAACCAGGTGATCCAGGAAGTGTAATCGGAAAGCATGTCCTGCAAACAGATTTATTTACCTAGTTTAATTCTAGATATTATGTTTTATAATGAATGTACCTGTTTGCTGTAGCATGTGTTTCTTGCAAAACGACACATTTGAGACCCATATAGTGAAAAGACATGCCTGACGTGGAAATGTATGGAACTACTTTAATGTAAGTATGATTGTTTGGTCATGGTGTGTCGTAGTAAAAATTATTTAAACTGATCAGAGCTGATCAGAGAGCCAGTTTTGCCTGCTGTATGCCACATCACATCACAAACACAAACACAATTCCTGACATCAGCCATACAATATTAGGTTTCTAGTGTGCTTTATTCTCAATATTGGTATGACTGAAATTGGCTGCTTAAAAAATCATACCTTTCGACACTTCGTCCACTGAAAAGCAGAGACATCGCATCATGCATGTGTATCAGCTGTTTTAACAGAATTCCCTTCATCTGTCTTTTACATCTTTGAATGAAAGTGCCAATGAACTACGGTTTAGTATGGTTAGAAACACTTCAAGTTCGATTTTATAATGTATATATTAACAGTAAAGTAATCTATCCAAATGCCACAGGTATGACTATGTTTGCTGAGCACTTTATTGTTATTAGGCTTCCAAGCCATAGGCTGGGGAAGCCTATTGTTTTTATTATTATTATTATTATTATTATTATTATTATTATTATTATTATTATTATTATTATTAGGCTTCCTAGCCAAAGGCTGGGAAGCTTATTGTTATTGTTATTGTTATGTTTATTATTATTATTTATTACTATTATTATTATTATTATTATTCCGCACAAACAACATCGCAGAGTTATGAAAACGCATACGTAAGTAGATGCCTATGGCTGGACAACCAGACTGGCATCCCCGAATGAAAAAGTCACATGGATCGACCGCTATCTTGGATCTTGTGGAAATTTGGGGAATTTTTCAAAACTCTTGCCGTTAAAAACAACTTAAGGTGGAACTATGACAATGGCAGCAGATAGTGCAGCAATGGCCTATAAAAACATATGTTCAATCAAGGTCGATTGAACAATTACTTTGCCCGCTACGCTGGATTGGCGCCAAATATTCAACAATCTTCTTGTCTTAAACCGCAACGTCAATCGACACCTACATTGGCACGCATGTTCATGACCATGTCCTTTCTACCGTCTCTAAAATCCACGCTTTTTCGTTACAAAACATGGCCGCGGCGTGCAAATAACCGTTTCACGGCAGCTCTATTTTCATACATTCGTGCATAAATCCAAGGTGCAATACACTACAGTCATGAAACTTTATATGACCATAGAGACTCATGTGAAGTACTGGTGATGATAACGTTGCATCTATAATAACCAATGCGCTTAAATGTCACGATAACTGCTTGGAAGCCTTTATAGTTGCTAGCAACTCTAGTTAGGCTTCCAAGCCAAAGGCTGGGAAGCCTATTGTTATTGCTGTGTTTATTAGGCTTCCAAGCTAAAGGCTAGGAAGCCTATTGTTATTGCTGTGTTTATTATTATTATTAGGCTTCCAAGACGTAGGCTGGGGAAGCCTATTGTTTTTGTTAGGATTATTATTTTTTTTTTTTTTCTGCCAAAACATGCTCAAAAACTCACAAAATTCGGTACACTTTTAGATGCCTATGGATGATAGTCGGTGATATTTTGCGCAAGTCACATGGTTCGGCAGCCATATTGGATTTTGCGGAATTTGTTAAAATGCCTATGTATCGGAAACTGCTTACTGCAGAGTTCTGAAAATTGCTACACATGTTGAGGGATAGTCCATGATTAACTGTTGTTAATATGAAGCTGATTGGTTCTGTGGTTTGGCAACCACATCGATTAATTACATAAAAATATGAAATTATCAAAATTCAAACATCATCTTCTCTGAAACCGCTTATCCTATTGAAACAAAAATTGGAATAAAATATCTCAGTATGGTCATCTGTTACGCTTGTTCAAGGGAAGTTGCTACTGTGAAAAGCATGGCGTCCACGCTGCATGACATCATCAACATACGCAACTAGCTATAAAACTGTGTATAACTTCTTATCGGCTGCACCAAAATGCACAAAATTTGACACGGATGTAGAGGACTATGGGATGTTGTGTTGTGGTCAATATGGCGGCCATTGGTCACATGGTGTGGCAGCCACCTTGGATTTAATGAAAATTTTGGACAATATTCAAAAGTCTTCTTCTCATGAACGGTAAATAGTACAGCTGTGAAAATTTTTGTACATAGTGCGCTCATGTCCACAATTGATTCTACTTAAGGAAAAATGGATCAGTCACATGGTGTGGCAGCTATGTTGGATTTTGCGTGAAACGCTTAAACAACAACTCCTCATGAGCCCTTTGGCCGATTGATGTGAATCTTGGTTATACGTTATCTTTGTACTGTCCTTTGTACAAACATGACCGCCATGAGCCAATCAATATGGGTGACATGCCAGTTTTGTCAATTTTTCACCCTGAAATGACACATTCCCACCACTGGGGACAGCTGTTAACATGGACAAGTCTGCAAGGTAAGAAAAAAATTCCTAAAGCAGCCGTTTTTCGCTGGTGCTTAACAACAGTTTTACTAACACATGTAACTTAAAAAACAGTAATTACAGTGGAAAGGATTATATTTAGACATACACATAGTACAGTATACAGACACATACTGTAAACTAAGAAAACATTTTTTTAAGAACTGTTGCAGCTGCATCCACGCGAAAAAAACCCTGCACTATACTTTTTATACTAACACAATCGAAACAATTAAATGCATTAAACATCAGCTTTACAAGTCACATGAATATAGTTTGCTTAAAAATCGTTATATAATTATTTTTACGAATAATACACAGTCACAAATCCTGAATCTGTTGAAACGAAACCGCGTGTGTAATCCATTTAAAAAATGCATGTGAGAAGGGGGGGAGGGACGACTTTGGGGCCATATCTTTCATTGAAATACTTATTTTTGGTAATCAAATGTATAGACAGAACGCTTCACAATCGCTTGCTCTATAAAACAGCATTGTAACTGTATAGATCGCATAGTTATTCATGGAGAATCCCCCCAAAAAGCAGACATTTTAGTATAATTCGAGCTTACCAGCTTCTCAGCCGTAATGCTGTTTGTTTACTTATAACCTCGTGGACATGCAGGCAATACTGATACACACAAAGAATATGAAAAAAAATTACCGTCTTCTCGGGCTGTACAAAAATGTTATGTAATCACATTTTTTTTTACAACGCTGTCGTAGCTGAACAAAAGCCAACAAAAAAAATGCACTGCTCGTTTTACTGATATGGTGTCTTTTTTTATTTCATAACTACAGTGATAGTTATAACTATAGTTGCTAGCAACTATAAAGGCTTCCATCCAAGCAGTTATCGTGAAATTTAAGAGCGTTGGTTATTATAGATGAAACGTTATCATCACAACTGTGCTAACTGTCAATTTTGGCACAAATATGAGAAGACTTGAACATTTTCTGAAATTTTCATTCAATCCAAGATGGTTGCCACACCATGTGACCAAAGGCTGTCATATTAAGCATGTCACAACATCCCAGAGTCCTCTTGTGGCAGGATGGCTTGCAGTGGTGAGGTGTGGTGACGTCACGGACCAGGAAGTACAGAAACCAAAACAATGGATGGGCGGGTGAAGCTGAACGCAACGGCGGTCAGCGTATTTAATAAATCAAATAAACAAAACAAAAGATTTAAACAAACAGCAAAACACAAAACAAAAAGGCATGATGCCCAAACAAACAGAAACAAGTATATTTTTAAATATATAGCAATTCTTCATTATATTCTCCATGCTCTCTATCTCTGCTCTCCCGTACTCTCCTCTCTACACTCAACTCCCCCGCAGCACGGACAGCTGCAGGTTCTTGTACTCTGGCCGCGGGGTTAACTAGCTGTTAATTATCTTATTACCCCTTGGCCACAGTCTGCATGCGTTTGGTAAGGATGCGTGACTGTCAGCTAGTTAAATAATCAGTAGCTGATCAGCCACGCATCCTCACAGGTTTTTAAATTATATAACAATAACAAAAGACGCGGCGCTTTTATCCGCGCCGCAAACAAAAATACAAATAATCATGAATAGGGGCGGGACACTCCGCCACACCTCTACATCTGTGTCAAATTTCGTGCGTTTTGGTGCAGCCGATAAGAAGTTAAAGGCAGTTTTATAGCCAGCTGCTTATGTTGATGATGTCATGCATCACGTTTGACCTTTAGGAGAGGTCAAAGGTCGCGGGTGATGACATTTTTTCATAGAGCACTTATGACTTCCTATACGTTTGCCATTATAACTATGACCCTGTTGGCACGCCCTAGAAGTTAAAATTTCAACGTAAATTCCAATATGGCTGCCGCGATGTGTGAGCAGTCTGTTTCAAACTTCAGCAGTTATTACTTTCCAATGGTCTGTGGAATTGTGTTGACATTGAAGAGCATAAGTGCAATGGTGATCTTGTTATGGGTTGCAAAAGTTTTTTTTACAATTATCAATATGGCCGCCAAACCATGTGACCAAAATGTGTCATTTTCATATCACCAGTACTTGACGTGAGTCTCTATGGTCATATAAAGTTTCATGACTGTAGTGTATTGCACCTTGGATTTATGCACGAATGTATGAAAATAGAGCTGCCGTGAAACAGTTATTTGCACGCCGCGGCCATGTTTTGTAACGAAAAGGTGTGGATTTTAGAAACGGTAGAAAGGACATGGTCATGAACATGCGTGCCAATGTAGGTGTCGATTGACGTTGCGGTTTAAGACAAGAAGATTGTTGAATATTTGGCGCCAATCCAGCGTAGCGGGCAAAGTAATTGTTTTTTATAGGCCAGTGCTGCACTATCTGCTGCCATTGCCATAGTTCCACCTTAAGTTGTTTTTAACAGCAAGAGTTTTGAAAAATTCCCCAAATTTCCACAAGATCCAAGATAGCAGTCGATCCATGTGACTTTTTCATTTGGGGACGCCAGTCTGGTTGTCCAGCCATAGGCATCCACTTACGTATGCATTTTCATAACTCTGCGATGTTGTTTGGAAAGAAAAATAATAATAATACACACAGCCATAACAATAGGCTTCCCAGCCTTTGGCTTGGAAGTCTAATTATTAAGACTAAACTGATAAAACAACAATCGCAAATTCTGAATATGTGACAACGAAGCCAAGCACCCCAGATAACCAATCGTTACACTATTATCACTTTCTATTGCTTTACGAATGCACATTAAATGATAGTGGCATTAAAATATACCTGAGCCAGTACTGTCTCTCTGGGTTCTGTTCCAGCTTCTTCTCTCCTCTGTCCTGTTTATAATTCCTCGGCATAGGATTCGAGTGATGTTACTCATAAGTCGTGCACATGTTATGTCCTAGTAGCGGTTTGGTCACAATTAAATATGGTAAATTGTGTATTTGCCAGGTACCCCTGATAGCTAATCGTTACACTATTATCACTTTCTGTTGCTTTAAAAACCAATACATGCTGTAGACTTTATTTTATATTGCAAAATGAAGAATAGGGCACCACACACTCACACACACACACACATGCAAATTCAAACAAAGAGTGATCTAGAATTTAGAACAATGTTAGCCTCTTATATGTATTATTTTCAAAGTCTATATGACTGCATACTATTTAGAATTTTGTGTGCTTCCAAATACAATTTAAATAGCCTACTAACCAATAATTCCAATATGTGGGCCAAAATTGACACAGTTAGCACAGTTGTGATGATAATGCTTCATTTATAATAACCCTGCTGTCTCCAGTGATAGAGAGAGAGAGTCACACCTGTCTCCAGTGACTGAGGGAGAGCTGCACCAGTCTCCAGAGACCTGCAAAACCTGCATCGTCTAGGACTGTCAAGCCTGCTCCGCCTAGGGCTGCAGAGCCTGCACCGCCTAGGGCTGCAGAGCCTGCACCGCCTAGGGTTGCTGCACCTGCATCACCTGGGAAGGCCTGCTCACCATTGCTTGGGGAGGCCAGTTTGCCATCTCTTGGGGATGCTTGTTTGTCATCGTCTAGGGATTTTTGTTGGGCATGGCCACTGCCAGGATTGCCCCGGCTGGAGAAGCCAGCCTTGGCGCTGTCAGTATGTCTGCTGACAGTATTGCCATCGTCAGCTTTGCTGCTGCCAACGTTGCCACGGGTAGCATCTCCACTACCGGAGTGGGTCACCCCGCTGGCAGCATTGCCATTGGAGTAGGACCTTGCTCTGATGTCGGCATTTCCACTGACAGCATTGGCGCTGCCAGGATCGCCCCAGCTGGAGGAGCCAGCCTTGGCGCTGTCGGCACACCAGCATTGCCAATAGCAGCCTATCCGCTGCTGGAGTGTACCACCCCACTGTCAGCATTTCCGCTACCAGGATTGCCGTCTGTAGGCCCAGTGATGCCTCCATTCGTGGCCCAGGGCCCTGACCAAGACTTTGGGGCTTTTAAGGGGGAGGTGGCTTTTAAGGTCATGTCTGCTGCGCACAAGGGGGGAGATCTGTGGCAGGGTGTCCCTGTGCGTATTTTGTGTTTTATGTTGTATGTGGTGTGTGTATATTGGGGCACGGGGTATAAATTGGGCAGTGTATCACGAGTGATTTAAAATATATATGTGCATTTAGGCATGTAAAATTCAGAAGTATCCTGCCATTCCTGCTACCTGCTGAGTAAACACAGAGGTGTGTGCTATAGTAACCTTCGTCAAATTCCTATTACCCCTGCTCAACCACATGCTCCTGACTGGACCAATTTACACCTAGGGTTATTTAATGTCAGGTCTCTGTCTAATAAGGCTCTGTTAATAAGTGATTTTATTCAGGATTACAACATTGATATTCTCTCTTTAACTGAATCATGGCTTGGACCGAATGACAGTGATTGAGGCTTCTCCACCTAACTATTCTTTTTCCATAAAGCTCGCTCTACTGGGCAGGGACTAGCTACTGTTTTCAGTTGTGGAACTTAGAATCAAACAGGAAATTGTTGAGGGTTATTCATCATTTTAAGTTTTAACCTTGACATTAAACGGTCCATTACCTGTTCATATTGTAATTATTTATCGACCACCTAAGTCAAACCCGCCATTTCTGATTGAATTTGAGGATCTGCTATCTATATTGACAGTCAAATATGATAGGATTCTTTTACTGGGTGATTTTAACCTTCATGTTGACATTGATTCTGATTCTAACTCCTTGGAATTTTTGAGGCTACTGGATTCCTTAGATTATATCCTGCATGTCAAAGGTTCTACGCATAATCATGGCCATGCTTTAGATGTGGTAATTTCTCGTGGTTTAGCTGTTAGGAACCTCATAACCCTAGATCTTACTATTTCTGATCATCTTGCCATTCTTTTTGAGGTGAATCTGCCAGTATCTACAAAGACTGTGGACCTGTGGCGGAGTGTCACGCCCCTTTGTTTATTATTTATTTATATTATGATTTTAATATGTTTATATTACGGCGAAGCGCAGCATATTTGTTATTTTTTATATTCATATTATTACACCTTGTGAGGATGCATGACTGATCAGCTAGTGATTTATTTAACTAGCTGACAGTCACACTTCCTTACTAAACTCGTGAAGACTATGGCTGAGGGGTAATAAGATAATTAACAGCTAGTTAACCCCACGGCCAGAATATAAAAGCCTGCAGTTATCCGCGCTGAAGGAGGAGAGTGTCAGAGGCGAGACATGTTTTGTGGAGAGAGAGAGAAAGAGAGAAAAACAATTGCTATGTATGAATATACTTGTTTCCTATTGTTTGTTTATTTGTTTGGCCAACATGCCCTTTTGTTTAGTGTTTATGTATTTTGTTCTGTTTAAATATTTTGTTTGATTTAATATTTAATAAAACACTGAGCGCCATTGTGTTCAGTTTCACCCGCCATTCATTGTTTTGGTTTCTGTTTCTGGTCCATGACGTCACCACCCACACGCCACTCAACAGCTCGGTCACAGGACCATACATTTAAATCCCGGGTGTAACAGGGCGAGCAGCCCTGTACGTGCAGAAGGTGGCCATCTCCCGAATCAATTAAGGATTAATTTTGTTGCTAATTGGGAGATGGTCACCTGCATAAAAGCCTGCAGCTCTCTACCCTTGCGGTGGGTGTTAGAGTGGAGAGAGCGAGCGAGAGGAGCGAGAGAAAAAATGAAACTAAAAAACATATAGGAACAGTGAAGGCGATAGCCCAGCCTGACCTATTCAGTTTGTATTTTTGTGTTCCTGATTTTATTTTGTTTACCTGTTTTATTTTCGCTCTGTGAGCAAGTTTCTTTTTGTTCAAACCTTTGATTTATTTTTGTATTATTTAAATAAACGGCGCTGCCGCGTCTTTATTATTTTGAAATCTGCAGTATTTGGTGTCAGTGTTTTTAGTTCCTGCCTCTGCCTGAAGTCACCGCCCAGCCATCCTGTCACACCGGATAATTCATTCTTCAACTGATGTTAAGCTTTCTAATGTATTGATCTCATTAACACTCTCTGAGTTCTTATCAGTAGATGAGCCACCTCCCCCCTTAATACCTACAACACCACCTTGACTGTCATCTTAAATACTGTAGCTCCAATCAAAACTCGTGGTTTACTGATACAACTCGTAAGATAAATATGATGGTCGTAAACTAGAATGGAGATCTAAACTGCACGTTCATTACATCTCATGGAAGGGCCACCTGGTTAAATATAGAAAGGCTCTGGCATTGGTTAGATCATCATATTATTCTATTTTAATTGAAACAAATAAAAAATAATCCTAGATTTCTTTCTGCTACCCTAGATGAATTGATGAATCCTTCCCCTAATAGTCCTACCCTTGAAATTGGAGCCTCAGACAGCTGCAATGAGTTTGTACATTTCTTTAAAAATAAAATACTAGAGATCAGAAATGAGATTCCACAGACACCTTCTATTAAGGACTCCAGCACAATTTTTCCAACTACACCTATTAAGGCTACAAAGGGGCTTTTTCTTTGATTACATAAGAACATAAGAACATAAGAAAGTTTACAAACGAGAGGAAGCCATTCAGCCCATCTTGCTCGTTTGGTTGTTAGTAGCTTATTGATCCCAGAATCTCATCAAGCAGCTTCTTGAAGGATCCTAGGGTGTCAACAACATTACCCGGGAGTTGGTTCCATACCCTCACAATTCTCTGTGTAAAAAAGTGCCTCCGATTTTCTGTTCTGAATGCCCCTTTATCTAATCTCCTTTTGTGACCCCTGGTCCTTGTTTCTTTTTTTCAGGTCAAAAAAGTCCCCTGGGTCAACATTGTCTATACCTTTTAGGATTTTGAATGCTTGAATCAGATCACTGCGTAGTCTTCTTTGTTCAAGACTGAATAGATTCAATTATTTTAGCCTGTCTGCATATGACATGCCTTTTAAACCCGGGATAATTCTGGTTGCTCTTCTTTGCACTCTTTCGAGAGCAGCAATATCCTTTTTGTAACGAGGTGACCAGAACTGAACACAATATTCTAGGTGAGGTCTTACTAATGCATTGGAAAGTTTTAACATCACTTCCCTTGATTTAAATTCAACACTTCTCACAATATATCCGAGCATCTTGTTGACCTTTTTTACAGCTTCTCCACATTGTCTAGATGAAGACATTTCTGCGTCAACATAAACTCCTAAGTCTTTTTCATAGATCCCTTCTTCAATTTCAGTATCTCCCATATGGTATTTATAATGCACATTTTTATTGCCTGCATGCAATACATTTTTCTCTATTAAATGTCATTTGCCATGTGTCTGCCCAGTTCTGAATGCTGTCTAGGTCATTTTGAATGACCTTTGCTGCTGCAACAGTGTTTGCCACTCCTCCTATTTTTGTGTCATCTGCAAATTTAACAAGTTTACTTACTATACCAGAATCTAAATCATTAATGTAGATTAGGAATAACAGAGGACCTAATACTGATCCCTGTGGTACACTACTGGTTACCTCGCTCCATTTTGAGGTTTCTCCTCTAATCAGTACTTTCTGTTTTCTACATGTTAACCACTCCCTAATCCATGTGCATGCATTTCCTTGAATCCCTACTGCGTTCAATTTGAGAATTAATCTTTTATGCGGGACTTTGTCAAAAGCTTTCTGGAAATCTAAATAAACCATGTTGTATGCTTTGCAATTATCCATTGTCAATGTTGCATCCTAAAAAAAATCAAGCAGGTTGTTTAGACACAATCTCCCTTTCCTAAAACCATGCTGACTGTCTCCCAGGATATTGTTACCATATAGGTAATTTTCCATTTTAGTTTCCATAAGTTTACATATAATAGAAGTCAGGCTTATTGGTCTGTAGTTACCTGGTACGGTTTTGTCTCCCTTTTTGTGGATTGGTATTACGTTTGCAATTTTCCAGTCTGTCGGTACAACCCCTGTGTCAAGAGACTGTTGCATGATCTTGGTTAGCGGTTTGTAAATAACTTCTTTCATTTCTTTGAGTACTATTGGGAGGATCTCATCCAGCCCAGGGGATTTGTTTATTTTAAGAGCTCCTAGTCCCTTTAACACTTCTGCCTCTGTTATGCTAAGTGTGGCATGTGCCACATATTATTATGAGGCAATGAAAGTCTCATCTGCCTTGCTTAAGTGCAAGGTGGGAAGCCTGGCTAGGCAGATTTATATACTTCAGTCTTATTCAGTCTTTGATATTCATTTTAATAATAACAAAAAATAAAGAAAATAAGAATATATAGATATATGGAATGAACGTGTTCATGAGAAGTAGTTATTCACGAAGTTCAGGAGCTTTTGTTGGTTTGATGGTCCGTTTGGGTTGTCTCGGGTTTTCTGAACGCTTTTTGGCATATGATCTCTCAGGCTTGCTGTACTTTTTAGAGGCAGGGTATGGTTCTCCTTGGATTTAAAAGTGTTGGAAGAGATGGTAAGGGAGGACCCATTTCTTTCGTGTATGCTTTGGAGAGTGGTATTCTATTATTTAGAATTTTGGTTTATGTATCCTTAGTAACGTAGTTCTATTGTGTTAGTCTGTGTTTCGCTTCTCGTCTAATTATGTAGTCAATCGTGCTTACACTTGTGTTTGGTGTGTAGAGTTGTTTGGCTGTCTGTAGAGAGAAACTGTAGCTGAGTAATACTAACACAGGGTTTATTTTAGTTTATAATTCTTCTTTTGAAACTTTGTTTTTTCAAGCCTGTTTTTGTTTTGTTACTTTGACTCATGTTTTGCAACGTGGAGGATTTCGGCAGAGGTTGTAACAGCAACCGGAGATCATTACATCAACTTGCGATCAGGACTGGGTGAGATTGAGCCATTGTTTTCTTTTGTTTTGCGTTCTGTTGGAGTATTACTATTTTTTTTTGTCGAATGGACGCGGGACAATCGCGTTTTGCTTGGATGCTATTATATTTGGGACTTCATCTGTTTGTTTGTTTTTTTGCACTGTTTGTTTTCTTTTTGTTTTTGCTGCGAGTTCAATTGAAGTCACATACGTGTTTATACGCATTACCGCCGTGTCATGCGTTGTGAACATTGACATTTGATGATTTATTTTTTCTTGCATTTATATTTTTGGGTATTTGCTGGGTAGGGGACTTCTTGCTGTTATTGCAGGAGTTATTCATTAACTGTTTTCTTACAGTTTATTAGAATACTATACTATAGCCTTAGCTTAATCTACTGCATGTTTCTCTAAGTTTTTTTTTTTCTCTTGCTAGTTTTATTTATTTTGTTTGTATACACGTTCTGGGTATCCTACTTTGTGGTTCTATTAGGTTTCTGATGTTCAATCTTGTCTTATTTAGTT
Organism: Acipenser ruthenus; assembly: GCF_902713425.1. Taxonomy (NCBI): domain Eukaryota; kingdom Metazoa; phylum Chordata; class Actinopteri; order Acipenseriformes; family Acipenseridae; genus Acipenser; species Acipenser ruthenus. The sequence goes on along the minus strand of NC_081198.1, from coordinate 24,182,386 downwards.
TCAGGTGTATATGGGGCTGATAAATTGTGCAATTGTTGGTAATTCCTAGAGTGCTAAACCAATAAAATTAAGATGGTGGTGACCTCTTGGATTTGAACTCTGGACATTTGTCTTTTTTTTCTTTATTGCTGTATCAGCTGCTGCATAGTATAAGCTCTGGCTTTTCATCAGTTTGAATTCTTCTAGATATAAGTGCTGCCTTTGATACTGTAGACCATTCCATCCTACTGAATCGTCTTGAAAGCACAGTAGGAATGTCTGGCCTGGTCCTATCCTAGTTCAAATCTTATCTTTCTGATAGGTTTCAGTTTCTCTCTATCGGGAAGGTAAAATCTGCATTATCGGAAGTTGTCTGTGGTGTTCCACAGGGCTCCATTCTAGGTCCCTTGCTGTTTTCATTATATATGCTACCATTAGGTGACATTATCTGCAGACACAGAGTGAAATTCCATTGCTATGCTGATGATACCCAGCTATATTTGTCACTATAGCCAGGAATTTCTTCTGCCTGGGTGTTATTAGCTACTTGCCTTACAGACATCAAGCATTGGATGTCACAGAATTTTCTAATGTTGAATTCAGATAAAACAGAGGTTATGCTACTGGGCTCACAGAACCAACTAAAAGGAAATGTGGGATTACACAAGCTTGACCCTTGAATTCTCTCATCAAAACGTAAACTAGAAATGAAGAGTTTGGGGGTCATCTTTTATCCTGATCTCTCATTTGAGACTGATATGAGGGAAGTTACTAAAGTTTTTTTTACCATCTGAGAAATATAGTCAAACTTAGACCAATTATTTCCGTATCTGATGCCGAGACTAATGCATGTCTTTGTTTCATCTAGAATTGATTATTGTAATGCACTTTTTTCTGGTTTCCTAAAACGTGTGATATCCCACTTGCAGCATGTTCAGAATACCGCCGCTAGAAATCTGACTAAAACCAGAAAAAGTGAACATATTACCACTGGCTCCCTGTGTAGTATAGAATTGATTTTAAGATTTTGCTGTTAACTTACAAGACCCTGAATGGATTAGCACCTAGTTATTTGCAGGAGTTACTGACCCCGAATCTTCCAAAACACAATCGCGATCACAGGATGCAGGGCTGCTGGTTATTCCTAGGGTCAACAAAAGCAACACGGGAGGAGGCAGGGCTTTTTCTTGTAGAGCTCCTAAATTCTGGAATGCTCTGCCTTCATTTGTCAGGGAAGCTGGGACTGTTTAGTTTTCAATTCAAGACTAAAAATGTACTTTTATTAAATGGCTTTCTCATCTTAGTGGGTTTCAATGTAACTTTAAAATTGCTGCTTTTGTATTGTGTATACTGTTATTTAAATATGTTATTTAAATGGTCTGATTATGGCAGTTGTATGTGTGACATGCTATACAAATGTATTGTGGTTTGTTCTTTTTTCTGCTATGTACTGTACAGTGCTTTGCGATACTTTTGTATAAAAAGTGCTATATAAATGCAATAAATAAATAAATAAATAAATAAATAAATAAATAAAATAATGAGATGTGCTTGCTTAACCAGTCACTTAGCATGGTGTTATAACTTGATGTTCATGTAGTTTTCTTTAATAACTTTCAGCTTGCTACTTGCTATCGATTTCTAACCGACAGCCTAGTCTTCCATTTCCTCATTCCAAATGTGCTTGTCTGCCCTTTTAAGCCCTGCCATACCTCTATAAAGAGGGACCCATGATTATAATGCCAAATATGTGGAAAAAAAGTTTTCCAGGTACTGGGTGACTCACAACTCTAGACAGTTGTTAAATAAACCCTCAAGTCTAAAATAGTTTCATGAACATCAAACTGAATTTTAAATCATAAAAATTATTGTTTTAAAACACTCATGAAAGCCATGTCAGGTCGGTTTTATGCTGGGGCAGTTTGTAAACAGATGCTGTGCAATAAGTGACTAAATGAGATAATGAGGTCTGTCTTGTGGCTGCAGTTAACTCTATTAACAGTGTGCAGTGTGGCTGTCTAAGAAGCAGTCCCTGGGGACTCTCCTTCTAGCACAATGATAGTCTTCTGTAGTGCTACAGAGCTGCCTTAGAAAGGATGGTGCTACCAAGAAAAAGGGAAATCGCACCTAATATACTTACCTTCAGTTCATAGGTCTTGCATTTAACTATATGAAAATTGCACACATTATGGTTAATTTAGTTTTTTTAATGCTAATTTAGTTGAAGCTGTTAGAGAAGAATATTCATCAAATGCTCCTTGCAGATACTTCAGTGCTAAACATCCGGTCAATTTCGTAGCCTGCATGAAGGAACTTAACACGACATTGTAAACGACATTAAAAAGACAGCAGTCATAAGAAAAAGCAATGATTGGTACTGAAATGTGAGCCTCTCTCACTGTGCATAAACCATATGAGCCTCTCTCACTGTGCAAAAACCATATGAAGAGACACCTGACAGGAGGAAAGAGACCCCATTGGGGCTGGTAAGGGTTAGCTACCCTTGTCGGCAGTATCCAGCTCTGTGTTTACAGGATGCTGGAGACACCCGCCCAAGGCTTCTAAGAAATTAAAGAGAAAAATACCCCTAGAGTCTGCGAAAGCGAGGGCGGAAGATGACTCAACGTTGGACAACACGGTTAACGACTTAGGAACAGAAACGGATATGAGTATGGAGAGTACTTCACAAAAGACTAGTTCAAGATCTGCAGTTAAGAAAGACATGGAACTCCAGGTTTATGTCTGCGGCTGGAGCAAGGCGACAACGGTCAGGGGTTTGAAGATTCATCAAGGGAGAATGAAATGCTTGAGGGAGAAGGGACAAGGGCCTCGCATTGATCAGTACTTCTTACGAAGTCAGTCAAGTCAGTCGAATGAAATCCAGCGACAGGAAGCAAACCACAGTTCGCAGGATATCAGCACCCCTGTCATAGATGTGAGAAGGACTTGCATGGACACAGTTAGTGATGAACCTAATGATCCTTGTGAACCCGGTCAGACAAACCAGCATAAGAGAGAAAAGAACCTCAACGGGCACAAGCCTGGAGTTAAATGGCCAAGAGCTTGTGAGAAAACTGCATGGGACACAGTAAACACAGATCTCTGCATTGCATTGGAAAGATTAAGTGGAACAGTTGAAAAGAAGCTGGATAAATTTGGGGACATCATCTACGCATATGGAAGTGAGAGGTTTGGAGTTGAAAAAAGGAAGGAAAAAGTACAAACTATTCCTGGAAAGTCTAGACGGCAGCAGGAGATTGAACGCTTAGTTAGAGAAAGGAGACAGCTGAGGAACCAATGGAGAAGAGCAGAACAAAGTCAGAAGGAGGGACTCAATCTCTTACCAAGGGTCATAAAAGATGAGCTTGCAACATTGTGCAGAGCTGAGCGCCTACAGAAACGCTACAAAAAGGAGCGTGCGAGAGCTAACTTTTATAAAGACCCATTCAAATTTGTAAAGAAGTTATTCACCAGTGAGAAGAATGGCACACTAAAAGCATCTAAGGTTGAGCTGGAGAGATATTTGGAGGAAACACATACAGATTCAAAAAGGCAGGAGCCTATGTCAATTCCGTCAGACATCCCACCTATCAATCCACCAGAATACCAAATGGAGGACTGTGCACCTAAGTGGAAAGAAATAGAGCAAGCTGTGAAAAAAGCAAGGGCTTCATCATCTCCAGGGCCTAATGGAGTTCCGTACAGAGTGTACAAGAGTGCTTCAGGAGTTCTACGAATTCTGTGGAAATTGATTAGTGGCATGGGAAAAACAGGTTGTACCAAGAGCATGGCGCCGAGCAGGTGGAGTCTTTATACCCAAAGAAAAAGATTCTACAAGCATCAGTCAGTTTCGTCCCATTTCCCTATTAAATGTAGAAGGCAAGATTTTCTTCAGCATTATTGCTCAGAGATTACAGCTTACCTATTAAAGAACTGCTTCATTGACACTTCAATACAAAAAGCGGGCATTCCAGATTTCCCAGGTTGCTTAGAACACATCAATGTGATCTGGCAACAAATTCAATCAGCTAAAAAGGAGAGGAAGGAGCTCCATGTGACATTCCTGGATTTGGCTAATGCATATGGTTCAGTGCCACATGAACTACTTTGGGCAGCATTTGATTTTTTCAGTGTACCGATGACAATAACAAATTTAGTGAAAGCCTATTTTGAGATTTGCAATTTAGTTTTTCAACTTCAGAATTCAGCACTACATGGCAATGCCTAGAAGTTGGAATAATGGCAGGATGCACCATTTCTCCACTGGCTTTTACCATGGCAATGGAAGTAATCATTAGGGCATCAAAATGGGTAGTAGGAGGAAAGCGCTTGGCTTCTGAAATGCGACTACCACCAATTCGAGCATACATGGATGACATGACAACCATGACTACAACAGTAGCCTGCACTATTCGGTTATTGGGCAAATTAACCAATAACATTGAATGGGCACGAATGCAATTCAAGCCCACTAAATCAAGGAGCATCTCTATAATTAAAGGCAAAGTAGTAGATAAAACATTCTTCATTAATGGTGAGGCAATACCAACAGTGTCTGAGAAGCCAGTGAAGAGTCTTGGGAGATGGTACGACGGGGATCTAAAGGACACAGTTCGTGTGGGAGAAGTTAGACAACAAGCAGTGGAAGGGTTGAAGAGCATAGACAGCTTCGCTCTGCCAGGTAAACTAAACCTCTGGTGCTTTCAGTTTGGTCTACTGCCAAGGTTGCTGTGGCCACTGACTGTGTACGAGGTTTCTTTGACAACAGTAGAGAAGCTGGAAGCTTTAATCAGTTCATACATCAGGAAATGGTTGGGAGTTCCACGCTGCCTCAGCAGAGTGGGACTTTATGGTAAAGGAATACTGCAGCTACCAGTCTCTACTCTAACCGAGGAGTTTAAGTGCGCCAAGGTCAGACTGGAAATGACATTAGTAGAGTCACGCGATAAATGCGTAAGGGAGGCAGCACCTGTGTTGAAAACTGGAAGAAAGTGGGTGGCAAAGAAAGCTGTGGAAGATGCAAAGGCTGCCCTTCGAATTGGTGATATCATGGGGCAAGTTCAGCATGGAAGAGGGGGTCTTGGTTCCAGTTCAGCTCCTCCTACATGGCACAAGGCATCCCCAGCTCAAAGGAGGAAGCTAGTAGTCAACGAGGTGCAAAAGCAGGAGGAGAGGATGAGGTGTATAAAGGCCATTTCCCAGGCCAAGCAGGGAGAATGGATGAGATGGGAGAGTGTGGAACAACGCAAGATTGGCTGGCAAGACCTATGGTCAATGGAACAGAGCAGGATCAGTTTCCTCATCAGGTCAACATATGATGTTCTCCCATCACCACAGAACCTAAACCTCTGGGTAGGAGAGGATCCCTCATGTCCTTTGTGTTCATTACCTGCAACATTAAGGCACATTTTGACAGGATGTAAGGTGGCTCTTAGCCAAGGACGGTTTACTTGGTGCCATGACCAGGTGCTGCGATGTTTGGCCTTAGCATTGGAAGACAAGCGTAACATGACCAATAAGTTGTCACCTGTTCCATTAAAGCATTACACACAAAAGACAACATTCCTCCGCCCAGGAGAGCAACCACCAAGAAAAGGTGTTAAAACCAATCCTCGCCCAGGACAACTGGAAGCTGCTAGAGACTGGAAAATGCTGGCAGATGTTGGTCAATGGCTTATTTTTCCACCTGAGATTGCCGCCACTAACCTTCGACCAGATATTGTCTTGTGGTCTGGATCAGCACGCCTTGTTCACCTAGTAGAGTTAACTGTGCCATGGGAGGATGCTGTAGATGAGGCGTATGAGAGGAAGAAACTGCGGTATGCTCAACTAGCCACTGAAGCGGAACAGCGAGGATGGAGAGTTCGGGTTTACCTAGTGGAAGTGGGTTGTCAAGGATTTGTGGCACACTCTACAACCCGGTTTCTCAGAGACGTCGGATTCAGTGGCCAAGAGTTGCGTCGCACAGTGAAGAACTTATCTGAAGCAGCAGAGAGGAGCAGCAACTGTCTGTGGTTGAGACGGAAAGATTCTGGCTGGGGATCTCAAGCACAATAGAAAGAAAGAAACGCTGATGTACAGGTAAGTAAGCTGGGCTGAGTTGATTGGGGGATGGAGGGGGGTGATGCTGGGACGCCACTATCACCGTCGAGCCCTCTTGAGGTGTCGTGGGCTAGTCGACGAAACACTGAGGATGGAAGGTGCCCACTTGAAAACCCCAGAGATGTACCCTACTTAGCTCAATCCAGACGGTTGTCATGCTGATGCGCTGGGGAGGCCGCACTGTGGTTGATCCCCGGAGCCAGCATCGCAGCCGTTGTGTGTGCTGATGCACCAGGGAGGCAAAATAAGCTGATCCCTGGAGCCAGCATTACATTTCAGCCATTAACACCAGACAGAAGGATATCTACATCATCATATGGAAGGAAACGTAAATGGATGGAGACACATATGGATCACATTAGTTTACTGTAAAGCTACGTCTTAGTTGGTGCTTATCTTGGCGAGAGCCGAGTTCAAATCAGCATGAAGTTTTAACATCTACTCTCGTGTAATGGAAAGCATGTTCCTCAAATACACAATAAAAAGTGATATTTATAGGGTATACAGTTATACAGCGATACAGTGGTTTCGGACATCTAAAAACAGGTACTGCGATCATCTGGATTCATACCCAGAGGTACTCTGTAGCCTCCTAGGACATTCACAGCTTGTTTGACACCCTCTTGTAGTTGCCTGTTTTTGCATATAAAGCAAAATGCTATTTATCAATCTCTCTTTTTTCTTATAAATCAGTCTTTGCAAGAATCATTCCAAAAACACTTGAATCAGTTAGGGACTACCAGTCTGACACTACAGGCCTGTGGCAGGACAAAGTTGTCCTGCCCCTTTAATGGAAGGGGTCACGTGATGGGCGACCATTCTGGCTCTGGAGTGGAGCTGCCAATTAAACACATGATCCCAATCACCAAATTGGGGGATTATATTATTAATTGTTTAATTGGCCCAGCTGGCCAATATAAAGCTGGCCATGCTGCAGCACGGGAGGAAGGGAGGAGAACAAAGGAGAAACACTAAAGTGCTGGGGGACTGTGTGTTTGCTGGTTTCATGACTGTGAGTTTTGTATATTTAGTTTAAGATATTTCTGTTTTGTTTAAATCTTTGTTTTGGCCATTGTGCCCTTTATTTTGCCATGTGGCATTTCTTTGTTTTACTTATGTTTTGGTTTATTAAAAATAAACCCCCATTTCTAAAATACTCTGCCTCTGAGTCTTGAGAACACCAGTATCCTCTGCCATCGTGTCACAAGGCCTTTAAATTGCAGTACGAATTTGCAAGTTGCTAAGTGGTTGCATTCCTCAAATTTGCACTGCAAAGTGATATTTTAAAGAATAGGGTATATAGTGCTTTTTTTCGCCTCTGCTCGCTTTTGGTGCAAAACTATGCATCCGATACACTCAAGCTGATACTGTGATCACAAAACACTTGGAATGGACTTAAATCGGTGCTTCTGTTGCATAAATACACTACAAAATCTGTACATTTCAGGTCTTATATATAAGGGACATTTTTTGTATGTATTTTACTATAGGAAATCGCGGCCGGGGGGGGGTGGGTCCTCATGGTACCACATGAGTCCACAAATCCTGGGCCAGCAAACTCGCTAGTACTCTCTTTAGATGCACAACAGTCTTAGTTCGTACGACCCACGACCGCCATTGGCCGAGCCTTACCCCGATGGTGTTTTTATAATGGGATTCCCCATAGACATTTTTCAGGGTGCTATATCTCGGGTTCCAAGGGTCCCTGAGACTTGAAAATCGGTACGGAGGTCCACCTCAGGGCCCCTGTCGATCCCTCCAAGCGATGTGTCCCCAGCTAGAAAGGACACCAGTTTAGACTTTTTTGTCAACCTGGAGCTCAAAAGCTATTGGAAATGCAACGTTGACATGCCATCATACTGAAAATGTGTAAATTTGTTGAAAATGTAGCATTTGAAAATGGATGGCTCCCTGTGAAAGAGGGCCCCCAGACATGACCCAAGGAAGTTCAACACGGTTTCTAGGCCCTAGGGTCATGGAGATATGACACAGAAAAGGGTAGTTTTTTGACATTTTTGACAGGGCGTATCTCGGGTTCTGTGGGTGTTAGGAACTTGATTTTTTTTTTGCGGCGGCGGGGCCCCATGGGGACCCACACAAGGAGTCACTATTGTCATGGTTCAGATGCCAGGACGGCTTGGCAAAGTGAATTTTTTCGTCATGACATGAGTTTTTGGGTGAACCACCACACCATTTTAGGGAGTCTATATCACTTTGAATGGTGGTTCTACGTGCTCGGGTTCGAGATATGCCTGAAATGTGTTTTTCAACCCTGCCATAGACATGAATGAGGCTGAACCCTGAACGCCCTGAAAATATTTTTTGCACAGAATTGCTACAGAACTGGGCATATTACATTCAGGCTGGTCTAGAACCCTTCAAACGGTGGTTGCAGGTGCTCTGGTTTTAGAGATATGACTGAAAATGTGTCTTTTAACTCTGCCATAGACATGAATGGGGCTGAATACCCGAAAATATATTTTGCAAAGAATTGCTACGGTGGGTGTATGCGTGCAGGGGTTGCATGGTGGTGTGCGTGTGCAGGGGTTGCATGGTGGTGTGTGCGTGCAGGGGTTGCATGGTGGGTGTATGCGTGCAGGGGTTGCATGGTGGTGTGTGCGTGCAGGGGTTGCATGGTGGTATACGTGTGTGGAGGGGAATTGGAGTTCAGGTTTTGCACAAAAGAGGGGCGGGGAAAAGACTGGGAAGGGTAGGGTAAAAGAAAAATTACTACAATCATTTATTTTCACTGTCGACTCCCAGTCTCCTTGCCCTCACTTTATGATTTTATTTTGTGATTATTTAATTATTGTCAAAATAAACGGCCTTCATCTACTCACAGTTGCAGTCTCATTTCTGTCCAAAAAGAACCTGAAACACTACAATATATTGATGGACGTTACATAAGAAAATGAGATGACCTTTTTTCGGAATACCATGTTCCTTCCCAAAAATGTGTTTTAATATTAGCCTTTAATAAAGGAAAACGACTGCTTTAATTAATTTTCATGTATCTGTTTCAGTGCAATGTAGTTTCTTCATGTAATAAGAAATAAGTTTTTTTTTTTAACATTTACATTTTATTTCTGTTTTTTCATAAAAAAAAAAGATTTCTGGGGAGAGTAAAAAATACATTAACTTTGATTCATGTACTAAGGGTTACTCTCAAATGAATTCACGATCCAGTTTATGGTAAACTGCATGGATGACTTAGAAACTCCTCTGTCAGCTGAGTCCCCAAAACTGGGCTGAATTCGAAAATGCAAAGCGGCCCAGAATTTGGGACGTTATCTAAAAACCAAGATGGCCCAGAATTTGGGACGTTTTCTAAAAACCAAAGCGGACCAGAATTTGGGACGTTATCTAAAAACCAAAGCGGCCCAGAATTTGGGACGTTATCTGCAAACCAAATCGGCCCAGAATTTGGGACATTATCTGAAAAGCAAAGCGGCCCAGAATTTGCGACGTAAATAAAAACAGGGGCAGTCTATATGTAAAACTATGATTACATAAGAGATAAACTAATGTATCCTCTAACAAAACTGCAATAGTGTATACATTTTATATTAAAATATATCGCAAAAACGATTATAGATATATGCTACTTGAAAGAAAAAAGTACACCACCACAGAAGCTTTTCCACTCGTGTGATGAGATATTCATGTGACAGACATGGACCAATCAAAACGCGAGACTGTTATGTGGTTCCATCCCAAAAACCGGGCCTGTGTCATACCTCCGATAAAAGACGGCGCTGCTGTGGTAGTAAGTTGCTGAGTTTGAGTTAAGTGGGATTGTGTTGCTGGTAAATCAGAAAACAAGGGTGCTCACGTTATGCACAGTAACCTGGAATAAAGAAAGCAAGAAAACAAAGGACGAAGCAACGCTGGCTTACACAAGTTCTTTGGCAAGTACCACACCTATGTTCGGTGTTTAATGTGTTTTTGCAAGAAGCTGGAAAGTTTTAAAAGATTCCTTACCTTAGCGGTTAAAATGTACAGGAAACACTGAAACAGGAATCCATGGAACTGTATTATACCCTGCATATGGCAGTTTGATATTGTAAAATTAAGGAAGTGAAATTAACCTGGTTTAATTAATGCGTGTTGTGCAGCACGGGACAAATACCCTCCGGCAAAGGACGCAGAGAGAGAGAGGTACGGCTGGCTTGATTGTGTTTCTGTTTTTTTTTTTTTTGTTGAAATGATATTACACTGGGAAAAACAACCCCGTTAGAAAGGACACTGTAAAATATGCCACTGAACCTAGAAAAGACTGTATAACTCTAAAGGAAATAATGTGTAAAAGTATAAAACCACGGGGGTGGAGCCCTACATCGGAATGGTCCCGGTGTAGACAAAGTGAAACAGCCACTGACAACTGAGTACAAAACAAAGTGGATTACAAATACACACAGGGACAACGTTTTAAGTAAAGAGTGTGTTTATTTTGTTGGGCTGGTTCTGAATGGATTATTTATTACAACGGGTATCCTGGTCACATGGTTCATAGTTTCAGGCAGCGAGTTGCAGCCTGAAAGAAAGAAAAGTGTGGAGATTACAAATTGGTTATACCTATGGGACTGCTGCAACTTCACAAAGAGAAGGAAACTTACCTTTGCACAGACCCGGAGAATATCACCTAGAGGGGCGCCATCGCACCCGAGCTACAGTGACAGTATACTTACCCTCGAAGAGCGCCCTCTAGTGGAGAACAGCACGATCTGTCAGGAGTACAGAAAAAGGTCCTCAATAAAAGACATTCAACTACCAGTGACCAAGGAAAGAAATAAAACTCAACTTACCTGTTCAGGGTCCGAGCCTGTCCTGGTGGTTAATAAAAAGGACTTCCCAGTGTGTAGACTTTTGAATGGTGATTTCACTTATAAAATAAAAAAAAAACGTTCATTTGCCTTTGACCTCTGGTTACTCCCTACACTCATCTGTACCCCTCGTTGACCTACCAAAGGTGAACTTGATCCTTCACATAAAGTGGAAGGAGTGGGATACCGAAACTGAAAGCCATAAGCCTACAGTACCCATAGTACAGAGTGTAAAAAGTCAACTATGGGAGATGTTGAAAGCTGTGGTGCATACCATGACAGTGCAACAGGAGGCTAATGCACGGCAACAGGAAAGTAATGCTGTACTTTTTCAATGCCTTGAACGGTTGATGGACCGTCTTAGTCAGAACCCGATGACACTGAAGCCTATTTGTTAGCGTTCGAACGTACTGCAACAAAAAAGAACTGGGCCCCAACGAAGTGGGCTGGAATCCTAGCACCTTTATTAATTGAAGACGCCCAGAAAGCCTATTATGATCTTTCCCCAAGTGACGCAGACAACTATGACAAGCTGAAACAAGAGATCCTGGCCCGGGCGGGAGTCACCATGGCAGTCAGGGCAAACAAATACCATGCCTGGGTCTACAAGACAAACATCGCTCCCTGATCGCAGATGTTCACCTGGCCAACCGGTGGTTGACTCCCGAGGCCCACTCCAGTCATCAACTCATCGAGATCATGGTAATGAATTGGTTTCTTCGTGCTTTACCAGCTCCACTTAAGAAAGGTGTGGGTCAAGGAGACCCCCAGTCCATTGATGAGTTCATCGCCTTGGTCGAACGCCAGCTAGCAGCGGATGAGCTGGCTTGATCAACCTCAGTTCCAGGTCCTGCTGTCTGGAGACGAAACCCCTCACCCAGGCTGGGTAAGACATATTTTAAAACGGGGGTAGAAGAGTGGCCTTATGCTGCGAAGGGTGATTGTTCGGGACATAAATGTGGGGGCCCTAAACCAGCAGAGGGTATGGATTATTCGCACTATAAATGTTTTAAGTGGAAGTAGTGTACAAGCCCTTATTGATACAGGTAGCTCTGTGACCCTAGTAGCAGCTGCTTTAATAGACCGTCTTCACCTGGATTCTCATCTCTGTACCGGGATCATGTGTATTCATGGAGATATTAAATATTATCCCACAATAGTAGCGGTTATCTCATTATTCGGTCAAGATTATAAAATGAGGGTGGGAGTGGTCACCAGGCTACCCCGCCGAGTAATCCTGGGCAGAGATTGGCCAGGTTTGTCTAACCTGGTTGAGAATAAAGAGAAAATAGATATGTTTACGGGACCAGCTCCCACCAAATGTTGTAAAACCCGTCGACAATGACGGATAGAGAAAAAGAGAGGGGCCCCGTGTAATAGTGTTAGTGGGAGAGACTGGTAAACGAGGACAGAAGGGTGTTAGTACTCAATGTAATGAGGCTGACCTAATCAATGAGACAGGGGAATTGACAATTGAAGAGAGTAGAAATATGGATTTGTGGTATGAGACAATGCAACCTGTACCGGGTCAGTTTTGGAGAGACCAGACAGAGGACCCTACATTGGTAAATATTAAGGAAAGAGTGGTGTCGGTTAACAGGACTATGGTAGAAAACGCTGTTGTAAATCCCCTAGAGCACTTCATTATAAAGAAGGACTTGTTGTATAGAGTGACAAAAATAAATGGGGTAAGGGTAGAACAATTATTACTACCCCTGCGAATCAGTGCTGCAGCTTGCAAATACTCACTTGTTTGGGGCTCATTTAGGTACCGAGAAGACGCTTCACAGAATACTTCAGAGGTTTTATTGGTTGGGGATTCACAAGTCAGTCAAACGGTTTTGTAAATCATGCCCTGAACGTCAAAAGGCTAGCCCTCAATCACATTTCCGAGCTCCCCTCCAGTCCATGCCCATCATTGAGATTCCCTTTGATCGAATTGCGATGGATTTGGTGGGTCCCCTGAATACCCCTGAGAAACACTACCTCTAAGCTCATTGTGAAGGAGTTAATACAAGTGTTCTCCCGAGTGGGAATTCCAAAATAAATCCTGACAGATCAAGGGACCCCCTTTGTTAGCCGCATAATGCAGGATTTATGTAAAACGTTACAAATTACCCCAATTAAAACTTCAGTTTACCATCCTCAAACGGATGGATTAGTTGAACGTTTTAATAAAACCTTAAAATCCATGTTAACCCTTTGCAGTCAATTTATTAAGTGCGCGTCAGGTCCAATTTATTTTCACATGCGCAGTTAAGTTTAGACGCACTGTTTTTTTTCCACAGGCAAACAGGTTTAAAAGGCCCTGCATATCAACAAAGCACTCACTAGGCATCTCCAGCCACACACCACCCTTTCGTTCGCTATAGCTTTCACATATGCTAAGAAATAAATAATAATAATAATAATAGTCGTACTTACCAATCAATCATCTCCTGATCACTCGTTTTATCACCAAACGCCTCAATAATGCGATCCAAGTCATTATTTTATTACTATAACATCTGAAAAAAGCTCTGCAAATGTCTGTGATATTCTCTGAGTGCTGATGCAGTCACAGCCAGCTTGTTTCCTTATGGCCTCCATTATCAGATGACAGGGGCAAGTATGACTATTCATGAGATACGCCCTTTTTTTCAGCTCCTGTCGTCAGCACAACGTATTTGACTGGGGTTACTCTAAAAGGTGATTTGTGAGCCCCTGAAAAATACATGTTAAAAAGGAGTCTAGTTATATCAAGATAGCCCCTTATTTAATTGTGATGGAAATTGTTATAGACGTTCCTAAGGACTCGTTTGTGAAGATATGTAGATCTGAAAGCACAATGAGGTTGGAGATTTGCTCCTAAACCGGCTGAAGTGCTCAGATCTTCCTCCCCTTTCATTGCGATCAGGATCTTACACAGCACAGCACTCTGCATGTGTTTAACAAGTACAAAGAGAGATGTACCGCCTCAGGCAAACCTTCAGCAGGCTCTTCACAGCGTGTTCTAATTACAGCACTTACCCAGGATTGCATACTCTGTTACACCGTGATAAGATGGCAGCTTCTAAGCCCCCCATCCACTGAAGATCACAGACTGACAAGGTCCCGGGATACAGCACTGAGAAAGCCTTTGCAAACAGTTCAATGTTAGGTCTTCCATGCTTGAGGCCTTGTATTTTGAATGGGTCATTGCATGCCAGTTCTGAACAAAGACAGTGGAATATGAGAGATTAAAAAAGTCACAGCTGCATGATGAATACAGTGCATGACCCTAAAGCGCTTCAATACCTTTCGTCCCCTTTGCATGGTATGAACCTAATGACCCTAATGGATTCAGGAGAGCTGGGTTCACTTCTCAGTCACTACCACCAACACAGTGATAATGACCAACTGTACCTTCTCATGCAGTTTCTTCTTTCAGGACTGCTCCGGTCTGTGACAGGTCAACAGCAAGTTCGGTCCTTTCTGCATATTAGCAATTCCGTTTCCATGTTAACAAGAGTGCATTCACAAGCTCACCCCTTTAAAAAATGTAAGTCAGTAATGTAATAGTCCAAATCATCTCAACTGCCATTGTGGGCACAACACTCTAGTCTCATGGCACAAATTTGACCACTGGCACGGTTGTATGCACAGAACAGAACAATTAATATGAGGTTCCATAATAAATAGTTTCAGAAAATAACCCTGTAAACATATTGTGAAACACCTCTGCCTTAATATAGTTCTGCAGAAAAGGTCCACTGTCACTTTACCACATGCATCTTTGTGAGGAACACACTGACCACCCACGTGACCTGCAAATTTACATTACAACCTGCGACAGTCATTATACAACCTACAAAATAAACTATATGTAACATCACTGTTTGGGTGACACAAAAAAAATAAAGTTTGTCATTATCAGCATATGATTGTATGTACACTCCATTCGTTAATGGGTTCTTAATTCAAGTTGCAAATAATGTAATTTTAAATTAACCAATGATGTTGTTTTCTTTTTCTTTTAATGATTCGAAATATATTTTTTATAATTTAGGTCAGATTAACCAGTGTCCAAGATTTCCTGCTCATCCGCAGCAAATTGTCTTTACCAGCATTCCAGTTGATGAAACTTGGAACCTGCAATAAGCTTACACTCACTCTAAAATGTCTGTAACTCTGAAGCATGTTACTTAATGTATAGATTTAATGTATAGGTATTCATAAAAGGTCTACTCCTTTCAACCAAGGAAAACACAAAATAAGACAGGAGATTTGCGTTTCACTGGTACATGTTCTTGTCTGTTACAGTATCTAGAAGCCTAGTTTCTGGCTTCATGTGCTGTGTTTAGTTGACCAGTCAGTCCGTGAGTCTGGGATTCATGAGTCAGATGTTCTACTGTACTTGTATATTACAGGCACAGCTCTGACTGGTATCAATTCTAGAAATTCAATAGACTCAGATTAATCTTATTTGTAGGCTGGTGATTGGTGGTCTAACAAAGGATTTGAAAATTAGAAAAACGCACAAGTCTGTATCTGAATACAGCAGGGGGTGCTCCCAGGGTCATTAGGAGTACTTAAGGTCAGTGGTCTACAGCAGAATGACCTGAGAATGTTTTGATGTTTTCATCTAATGAGCTTGTGAAAGCAAGATAAATGGGTTTAAAAAATGTTGTTAAATAAATGTTGTCCATCCCCTCAGCTTCTGTCAGGAGGACAAGTTAACCATCAGCAGACTTCTCCTGCTCTCTGGTGTGGCTCAGTCAGGACTAGCAGCCTTCAACAGACTCTGCCTGGCCCTGTTCTCCTGCTCTCTTGTGTGGCTCAGTCAGGGCTAGCAGCCTTCAGCAGACTCTGCCTGGCCCTGTTCTCCTGCTCTCTGGTGTGGCTCAGTCAGGACTAGAAGCCTTCAGCAGACTCTGCCTGGCCCTGCTCTCCTGCTCTCTGGTGTGGCTCAGTCAGGACTAGAAGCCTTCAGCAGACTCTGCCTGGCCCTGTTCTCCTGCTCTCTGGTGTGGCTCAGTCAGGACTAGAAGCCTTCAGCAGACTCTGCCTGGCCCTGTTCTCCTGCTCTCTGGTGTGGCTCAGTCAGGACTAGAAGCCTTCAGCAGACTCTGCCTGGCCCTGCTCTCCTGCTCTCTGGTGTGGCTCAGTCAGGACTAGAAGCCTTCAGCAGACTCTGCCTGGCCCTGCTCTCTTGTGTGGCTCAGTCAGGGCTAGCAGCCTTCAGCAGACTCTGCCTGGCCCTGTTCTCCTGCTCTCTGGTGTGGCTCAGTCAGGACTAGAAGCCTTCAGCAGACTCTGCCTGGCCCTGCTCTCCTGCTCTCTGGTGTGGCTCAGTCAGGACTAGAAGCCTTCAGCAGACTCTGCCTGGCCCTGTTCTCCTGCTCTCTGGTGTGGCTCAGTCAGGACTAGAAGCCTTCAGCAGACTCTGCCTGGCCCTGCTCTCCTGCTCTCTGGTGTGGCTCAGTCAGGACTAGAAGCCTTCAGCAGACTCTGCCTGGCCCTGCTCTCCTGCTCTCTGGTGTGGCTCAGTCAGGGCTAGCAGCCTTCAGCAGACTCTGCCTGGCCCTGCTCTCCTGCTCTCTGGTGTGGCTCAGTCAGGACTGGCAGCTCACAGATCCTGACAGTTTGCCTTATTAGGGAAGAATGCTTTGTGCTGGAATATCACTGCTCTATGCGTGCATGTCCACGTGTGTGTGGACAAAACATTGGCAGATCTCACCATCCGGGACTGTTGTCTTACACGAGGATGTCTGTAAAAGGCAGCATTATTTGAACTGTGGACACCAGAGGAATACACCAAAGCCAAATCCTCCCACCCCCAGTTATTAACTGGCAGCAGGGTGACACTTGGTGTCTGGTCCTGTGGAAGGGTGTGGGAACTCACTGACACGGGAGACAGAAGGGTGTACACAGCACAGGTGCCCAGTTTTATTTATTACTTTTGGTTTGTTTTTTTATTTGCAAGTGCTTGTTTTAGCCCGCAGAGGGTGCTGTTGTCTGTGGCCTGAATACCAGCGATGGTAGACAGGACCACGGAAATACCCACAGGTAAACAGTCCCTCTGACACACTCGCAGGTGCTCTCAAATAATAATAATAACAAAAGGCGAAATCAAAAAGAGAAAATAAAACACAGTAATCAAAAACTACACAGAAAATGTGCTGCACTCGGCAGCGTTACCCCGACCGTCGCTACCCGGGTCCCTGTCCTACACTTTACGTCTCCCTCAGCCTGCTTTGTAGGTACTTATTGGGTCTGCCCAAGGTTTCCCTGCTATTGATATTTTTATTTTCATCTCTTTGGGTTTCTTTTCATTTGGGTTTCTTTTCCGTGCTCGGTCCTGGAGCAGAGCTCCCGCTGGCTCGTTGTGTCGTCTTATAGGGGCAGACCTGAGGGAACAACAGAACATTATTTTATAGGGCCAGCAATTCCCACAATGCCCGCCTCTCAGCCACTCAGAGAGAGGGAAAGCCCACACACCCTCTCTCCCATCTCTCTGTGTCACTGCCATAACTGACCGGCGGATATTGCAAGGCTGCTGCCCTCTTCCTGCAGCATTATGAACGCACCAGAAGAGTCAGCACAGATTTCACCCCTGTTATAGGTCCTAACGGTCATTATTGCCATTATTATCATACCAATAATATACTGTTGTGCTTTCTTTCTAGTAACTGTGGTTATTTGTACCTTCCTATGAAAAGGGCTCAACATTGTGTTAATTTGTAAATCTCCCATATAAATTGTAAAGGAAAAAAAACAACAATCTTTCATGTATCTCCCCCACCAGGAAAGATCTTGCTTTATTGAAAGTATTGCATGCAGGCAATAAAAATGTGCATTATAAATATCATATGGGAGATCCTGAAATTGAAGAAGGGAACTATGAAAAAGACCTAGGAGTTTATGTTGTCTCAGAAATGTCTTCATCTAGACAATGTGGGAAAGCTATAAAAAAGGCCAACAAGATGCTCGGATATATTGTGAGAAGTGTTGAATTTAAATCAAGGGAAGTAATGTTAAAACTTTACAATGCATTTGTAAGACCTCACCTAGAATATTGTGTTCAGTTCTGGTCACCTCGTTACAAAAAGGATATTGCTGCTCTAGAAAGAGTGCAAAGAAGAGCAACCAGAATTATCCCGGGTTTAAAAGGCATGTCGTATGCAGACAGGCTAAAAGAATTGAATCTATTCAGTCTTGAACAAAGAAGACTACGTGGTGATCTGATTCAAACATTCAAAATCCTAAAAGGTATAGACAATGTCGACCCAGGGGACTTTTTTGACCTGAAAAAAGAAACAAGGACCAGGGGTCACAAATGGAGATTAGATAAAGGGGCATTCAGAACAGACGATAGGAGGCACTTTTTTACACAGAGAATTGTGAGGGTCTGGAACCAACTCCCCAGTAATGTTGTTGAAGCTGACACCCTGGGATCCTTCAAGAAGCTGCTTGATGAGATTCTGGGATCAGTAAGCTACTAACAACCAAACGAGCTGAATGGCCTTCTCTCATTTGTAAACTTTCTTATGTTCTTATGTTCTTATGAATCAGCATTGGACCATTACCAGAATTAAGGGTCATAGCAGGTTCAATCAGTTAATCTTCATAGCCCATTCCTTTATTAGTCTGGCTGCTCTTTGTTGGACCAAATGTCCTTTTGGGATTGCGGTGACCAGAGAACCTCTTCATAGCCTCTTTTTTTATTTGTACTGTAGACTTCTGAGCTCCCAATGTCTGCTTTCTGTCATCAATGTGTGATGTTATATTTTTTTTTGGGGGGGGGAGGGGTCAAGTCTGTGTCGTGAGTAAATCAAAAGTATTTATATGTCTAGCAATTGTTTTATTTATATGATACGATTAGGGCTACATTCTGATGTATTCTGGGTATTTTTAGTAATACACAAAAAAGCACCTTACACGATAATATTAATATTGATACTACAGCGAATGCCTTCCTAATATATGTATATAACCCATCTAATCAAACATCTACAGTAGAGAGATGTACTTTTTAATCCTGTGAGTATAGAATGTTTGTGGAGATAGTAGGTCTGCCACTGTTTGTATTTGAATCTGGAAACAAACTGATTCGAAATCAAAAATAGAAGAATATTGAGCACAAATGTAGAAGGCAACACATTAAAGAAACAGACAAACTCAAAATTAGTTTTTACATCATGCTTTCGTTTTGCAAGATATTCAAATTCCTGTTTCATATTAATGAGTTCTGAGTGGCAGGTTTCATTTCAGCAGCGTTAAAAACCATGAAATGAAATCTTTCAAAGCAATAAAAGCATGAATTATTCAGGTAATAATTATACCAACGTGATGATTAAAAACTCATATTGGATCAGATCTAATATGTTGTGTGTGTGGTTCCCTAATTAGAATCTAGTGTGCTGGTTTATGCCTGCCCTCTCTGTATAACAGTCAAACTCTTCTTTGTGGTCAGTCTTCTGTATCCACAGCTGGAGATTCATATCCCTGGTGACACGCACAACCTCAAGCTATTGAGAGTATCAGAAGAATGTCTTTTCATCTGTCCACAGGTACATTATGTACCTCTAGTCTTCAGTATGTTGTTTAGGGTTATGAGATGTGTAAATATGAATTGATGATATTGTTTAAAAGGTGGCACTCACATTAAAAAACATGGATGCAAAGTTACCTTCAAATGAGACAAATTCATTTCTGGAAATATACCCTTTGGTGGTTCCATTACAGATGAAACAACATCCATGGTATTTCATTTAGCATTCCTCTTTATAGACCCTGGTCCTTTAGCCCGCGTTGAATGCCACAATCAACTTTAAGTTGGTAATCCTTGTAGGGAGTCTAAATCTATATACAGAAGTTACAGTCACAATATGACCTATTTAAAGCAGATTATTTTTCAGTTTCTGTTCAACATTATACATCAGAAACTGTCCAAAACAATACAAATCCATCAATGGAAAGCCACTGAATATCATGGTCTGCTATAACAAAGGTTAACTAATACATTGATTACAACAGATCAATCAACCTAACGAGGCATTTTACTGCTGAGATGGCCCATTGGTTACTGTACTGTATGCTGCACTTGTATACGCATGCAGGTCACTAAGTCTGTTCCATCTAGAAAAATGACAACCATATGGGCGCAATAGTGAGCCAAAAGAGCCCAGGGCTGTCTTTAGCCAGTTCAGTTGAAATGTTGAATCTGTCCTGTCCCGCGCCCCCCCAGGCTATCCATGCCTCTTTCCATAGGGGGCTGTCTGCCAGCAGCAGGTGCTGGCCTCTCCTTTTGGAACCAGGCAGCAGGCAATAGCACTGATGTGTGGATGTATTTCAGGCAGCAATCTGCTGGGGCAGGGAACAGGAAAGAGGAGCATCTGGGACAAGACAGAGCCACTGCACTGCCATCATCATGGGGGAGAGAGAGGGGACTGGTTTAAAATGAAATGCCACTGCACTGCCATCAACATGGGGGGAGAGAGAGAGGGGACTGGTTTAAAATGAAATGCCACTGCACTGCCATCAACATGGGGGGAGAGAGAGAGGGGACTGGTTTCAAATGAAATGCCACTGCACTGTCATCAACATGGGGGGAGAGAGAGAGGGGACTGGTTTCAAATGAAATGCCACTGTTTTAAAAATAACAGCACTACAAAGCAGAAATATTGCCATATATTGTGGCTTTTGAGAGGTGCGCATACCTATGGAGGACATTTTTTATCCTGTTTTTTACTAGTGAGAAAATGGATGACATCCTGTTTCAGACTGACTGGGACTTTGGGTGTCTTCCAAGCCACCATCAGGATGTGTGAAAACTACCAATGAAGCTGCTTGGAAGTGGCTAGTTCCTGGCACAAGCTGCAAGGCCTGCACTACTGAACCCTCCTTCAGGCTTCAGGATTCATCCAAATACTTTATTCAAATATCCTGTAAAGAGATTCCCCTAGATAATCTTTCAACATTACGGATCAATGTTGATTTTAGAAAGTTTATTTTTTATATTACAGTAGATAGGGTAACCAGATTTCCAGAGTGAAAAACCAGTCCATTTTAATTTTCCTAAATTAATTGACGCTGTAGCAACTTAAAATAACAGTATATAATAAGACAATCATAATTTAAAAGTTAAACATTTGGTGTATTTATTGTAGATCATAACAATTCATTGTTTTCATTCTGTTGTTATCTGAAAAAACATGTTAAATGTACAAAAGAAAACAGGTTAAAAAGTTCAGAAATTACCATTTAAACATGTGATATACAGGTATGTTTCTTAACCCGGTTGAAAAAAAAGGCTGTGACAGAATTGGGACTAACTTGGCTGGTGGCACCAATTTTAAACTAGACATGGTCCAGGAAATTAAGCAGAATGTTAATTATTAAACATATGTCTTATAAGATTGTTTATTTTATTTTTGAATGGCACTAACACAACCTAATAAATGACTCTGCTGTTAACTTGCTGAGCACATTGATACAGTTTTGTACTTTAACAAAAAAAAAGTGAATACAATAGCAAAACCAGGACAATTTAACAATTGTACTGTTTAAGGACAAAAATTTGAGGCAGTGTGGCCTAGTGGTTAGAGCGGAGGAACTGGGAGGCAGTGTGGTCTATTATTTATAACTGAGGAACTGGGAGGCAGTGTGGTCTATTATTTAGAGCTGAGAAACTGGGAGGCAGTGTGGTCTATTATTTAGAGCTGAGGAACTGGGAGGCAGTGTGGTCTATTATTTAGAGCTGAGGAACTGGGAGGCAGTGTGGTCTATTATTTAGAGCTGAGGAACCAGGAGGCTAGTGGTTATAGCTGGGGGACTTAGGGGTCACCAAGTGACTCACTGGGTAAAAACACGACAGAGTGGAGTGCAGGATTAGTCATATAGTCAGGGGAGCGCAAGTTGGGCTCTTTAAATTCTTTTTTTTTTTAAACATTTTTAGAAAAGGCTGAGGTACTGGGAGGGGTGGCTAACAGTAGTTAGAGAGCTAGAAAACAGTTTTTTTAGCCAAGGGGTAGAATGAAGAGTTATATTTCTTACCTAACTAAAGAGAGTTTGGCCCGGTGGGGCAAAACATTTCACATCATATTAAAATTTGGCCTTCACAAGGCTTCCTTTACCCTCCAATGGAATGGAAACTAGTTCTCTAAAGGGTCTAAAGGGCTGTCTTGGATAAAGATACCTCTTTTTCCATCTCGCTGGGTGATTTGCATCCAGTGCTTATTTTTTGGTCAACTGAAAACAAAATGAACATACTCAGCAAAGAGCGCACTTGTCAATCTGCCAAAAGGCCTCAATGACTCACCAGCTCAGGGAACCTTCTGGAAAGGGTGCTTCGGTGGGAGGGGATGAGGGAGCAGGAAGAGCACTCACTGGGACAATTATTCACTACTTTTAATTCAGCCCAGTATAGGCACAGTGAATTATTAATGCCCCTGTAATTAAAAATTAAGATTTCATTATAAAAGAAAAAGAAATAAGCTGTAAAGGGGGAACCCTGAGATTAATTTTAAGAGTTTTCCTCCTGAGGATTCTTCCCTCCAAAATGATTACATTACTGTTTACTTTTCCAGTAATTAAGCCTTCTGTGCATCTATGGATAAAAGTTTTGCATATTCAATAATTTTTCAGATTGAGACATCATTTAAAAAAAAACTATATGAAAAAAATATATATTTTATTTAACATCATTTAATCAAATAAACTACAAAATGATATTGCAAAACTCTACTGTAAGCCATAATAGTAGTACAGTATTTCATGTTAGATTTCTCACATTTGTAGGATGTCACAAATGTGCTTCTTCCATTATGCACACTTTCAGGCCTGGTTCCTGCTGCCCTCAAGACTGCCCGAGTAACGACAGTGCTCAAAAAACCCTCCCTTGACCCGACTGTCTTATCTAACTTCTGTCCCATATCCAATCTTCCTTTTCTCTCCAAAACTCTTGAAAGGGCTGTAGCCAGCCAGCTGATGAAACATCTCACATATAACAATCTGCTTGAATCTCTGCAGTCTACTATGTCCCTGCACACAAGATGAGGTCTTCTGACTCTGGCCTGCTCGTTATACCCAAGCAAAAGTGCACCACACTCGGAGAGCGTTCTTTTAGCTTCATGGCCCCGACTCTCTGGAACTCTCTCCCAGCTTTAGTGCGTGTAGCTCCCACAGTCGCTAGCTTCAAATCAACTCTCAAGACCCACTTATACTCTCTTGCTTTCAATGCTCTTTAAGCCTGATATCTGTTATTAGCTGTTGTCTAAATTGCTATTTCAGGTTTTTCACTCCATCTTATTCGTATGATTCTGTATGACACACGCATCCACAATGTTTAGAATTCACATCCTAGCCTTGTATTTAATGTAATATGACTGTAGTTAATGTATTTGCATTGTAATATGCCTGTATTTAATGTACTATGCCCTG
The DNA here is from genome assembly GCF_902713425.1 of Acipenser ruthenus. Lineage (NCBI taxonomy): Eukaryota > Metazoa > Chordata > Actinopteri > Acipenseriformes > Acipenseridae > Acipenser > Acipenser ruthenus. The sequence goes on along the minus strand of NC_081198.1, from coordinate 24,159,080 downwards.
TATTTCACTGTATTTAATATATTATGCATTGTTCCTCACTATCTCGTAAAGTGCTCTGTGATGGTGGTCCACTATGAAAGGTGCTATATAAAATAAAGATTGATTGAATGATTTTACATTTTTTGTCAGTTTTTTGTTAAGTATGTGGAAAACTACAAAGCAGTATGTAATTCAATGTGTTAACGTAACAATATTCAGCAGGTTTCATTCAAAATGTGTTCATTCTATAGGGTGATGCTAAACCTTTGGCCATAGCTGTACACCTTTTATCTGGAATTAGGCCTTGTTGGCCCCCTTGTCTTGTGTAACTGCAGTTACAGTTTAATGTGGTGTGTCTGTCCTGCAGTCTCTGTTTGGCGGGGTTTCTTTGATATCTGAGATCTGAGGTAACTCTCACAGCCAGCTCTTCACAGCCAGCAGCCGACTCTCCCTGTCGGCTCGTTCACAGATTGTGGAAGTGCTCGGCTCTCGTTTTCATGGCAGCTTCTTCAAGCCTGCTGCCAAATGAAAGCAGCCTACTGTAGCACAGTGTCCTCCTGCTCCTTAAAGCAGTGTTAACCAGTGCATTAAAATCCATACCTCTTACTAACTGTCTCTGCACTTTTGGTCTTTAGCTTTTTCAATGCTGAATCCGTTTTTTTTATCTATAAACTGCTGTATCCTGTGCTCTGCTGTAGCTAGACTTTTGGAAGACGTTTGAGCACATAAAGTGATGGGGTACCATGAAGCATTATTAAAGTATAACAAGGACCACAATGAATAATGATAGCTACACATTCCTGTACGTGTATGTCTTACCTTTCCATTTGTGGACCACTTTGACCATTTGTGGTTTGTCGGCATATCGATGGTACTCTAATTAGTGAGAAATTCACAGGTATTGTATTGACAGGTGGAATTAGGGAAGATACTGTAACCCTGGAGTTATTGGTTGAGAGCTGTAACCTGCAATTGAGTAAAGAGAGAACCTGCATGCACCCTGTGTGTCTCTTTCATTTCTATCTCCCAGCTCCAGGGTCAAGAAGGTCCTGAACAGCAATATAATATCCCCACATTCCCCTAGATAGAAGAAAGAAACTAAGGAACCTGGTGTGAGTCTTATTGTGTGGATTAACCTAGAACGATTCACTCAATACAACAAGGAGTCATTTAATACTCATGCTTTATTAACCTTCAATATCAGCACGCAGTACGAAAAAAGGCATTCAAGCACATAATTATCAATTGACCAGTGTGCAGTCTTAACTTCTTCTCTGGTCTAACAAAAATCCCTAAAACAATCCTTTTTATAACTAACCTGTGGTAATGTCATTCTTCAACGCCTCTTTCTTTTGTAACGGTTTTCCAGTATAGATTGGTATCCTTCTGTACCTTTTCTTGGTCTTTCTAATAAACACGCTCACAATCCATGCATTTGACACACACACACACACACACACCCTGCTGATAAGACATATTACTACAAAAGATTAAAACAGAAGAGTACAAGACACTGAAAACCACACAGAGAGTGGTGAGGGGATGGGTTAATGGGCTACCTAGCCATGCTGTGGCTGCTGAATCATTGGGATCCTTAAAGACCCAACTTGACAAAGTTTTGAGATCAATCAGCTACTAGGAACTGGACGAGCATTGATGGACCAATTGGCCTCCTCTTGTTAGTACATTTTCTTCTGGTGATTTGTGCCCCTGTTTAGTTTTCAAGGTCTTTATAAAGATAGCCGTGCAGGCCTATGTGTGTGCTGATGCTTTATCTACCTGTGTGAGGCATCTTCTAGGCCACAATTGATTCTAGGTAGGGTCCACCAGGAAGGGAGTCTTAAATAAATAACTACAAGTGTTTCATATTAAACTAACCTAGATATTCTGTTGACTACACACTTATATCACAGCATCTGTGCCTTTTCAGTTAATGAATAATAGATGTGTTTTTGACCATATATGGTAAATTGATTCCTTCTTAACATAGACTACTGACAACAAAGTCCAGTAAATTATGTTTGTATATATTTAAGTGTAGCGTGATAAAATATGAAAAACAGACACTCTAGGGGACTAGGTTGATCAAATCAACCAGTTAGAAGTTTCTTTAGTTTTGCTCAGATTTTATGATGCTGGGGTGAATTACAATATAAACTCAGCAAAATACAGTACAGAGCACAACATAGTTAATGTTTTGTATGTGAGTTTCCGTGACAAACTAAATGCCATAAAACAATTTTTTTTTATGTTCAACAAAAGTTTAGGGATGTGTCATTCTTGACCTTGTTTTAAATTTGTGTTTGTCTACTGAAAAATATGCATTTGTTGTTGGAGAGCACTGTTTGAGTGATGAATGGGATTGTATTGAGAGTAATACGCTGTCAATCCCCGATCAAAACAGTTCAGAATTTGTGCGAAGGGCTTCTGGCTCCACCCATAGTGTTGTACAATCCCATACTAGACCACAAGCTGTTAGGATGCTTCAGAATGGTACTGTGCAGCAGGCAGTGCCACACCAGTTAAATGTGTCCCAGTTGGTGGCAAGCAGACTGAGACACAGATACACTGAAGCAGGGAAGCACACTATAATGCATCTCAATGGTTTCCACTGTGAACTTTTAACAGCGTTTCACAAACACCAAGATGACGATTCAATCTTTTGACATCCGCTTTGCTCTAGTTGGCCAAATGTGTAAATGAATTACTATAAAGCTCATTGATAGTCTCAGCCAATAAGGTTCCGATTAAAGCAGTCATTATCCTATAGCAGATGCCCTCCATGCTAACCGGGCTTTAGAATCTTAAAATCTAAATCTAAAATCTCTAGCCTAAGTGATCCAGTAACCTAAAAACACATTCTAACATGTCCTCATAGACAAAAAAACATTTGTTTGGTTTAAAATAGAAGCAATATCCTTGTCATTACCTGTCTGTAACTGACCTTGTCTTTAAAGAAGTGCCCTTGCCTTTGACACTTACCTGTCACCTTGGTCAGTTTCAGCCAATCGAAGCACAGATAATCGTTCATTTATTACAGTGGCTCTCAAAAGTATTCACCCCCCCTGAACTGATCCACAGTTTATTGTGTTACAACATCAAATCAAAATGGATTTAATTAGGAGTTTTTGCCACTGATCAACACAAAAAAAGTCCATAATGTCAAAGTGAAAGAGCCTGCTGCTCTTACTTGATTATTACTTGATTATTCCATATGTAATGAGTGCTGCGTAAGGTACTATTAATGCTTAACTGTTCCTTTTGAATCACATACTTCTCTGGCTGGACCATTTTAAAAGGGTTGTTCTCAACTTTTCCATGCCTTCTACAAAAGTACAGGTACAGACGTGGCTTAAAGGAGTGAGCTATGAAGATAGATTGAAATAACTAAATCTATTTAGCCTCGAAGAAAAAATAATTAGTGGGGGACTTGATTGAAGTCTTTAAAATCTTAAAAGGAGTTGACAAAGTTAACCCTTAGGAATATTGTAACTGCAGTACAGAAACCAGGAGCACAGGAAATTAAGTGGAGATAGTCTTAGGACAGAGGGACTGAGACACTTCTTCACTCTGTGAGTAGTGAGGGGATGGAATGGGTTACCCAGTGATGCTGACTGGCTCTCATTCATAAATGTTCTTATCTTCTTATGCTCTGTTAAAAGTGAGAATTATTTATTGGACAGATCAGAGAAACCTCACTCAGAATCATAGCCACCAAACACTAATAACCCTGCACTATATCCTGGTCTCTGATCATAGCCACCAAACACTAATAACCCTACACTATATCCTGGTCTCCAAGACACCACTGGGCAAGAGTGAGTGTGTCATGGAGTCACCCAGGAGAGGACTATCTTGCCAAATAAGAGGTTCCGAATCAGGGGGTCCTGATTGTAATCCACACATATGTGAATAGAAAAATAGAAAGCCTTTTTACTGTGGGGTACTTCTGGATAGTCAGTGAAACTCTACCCAGTCGGCTGATAGGGGGAGAGGCCCCCTGCGGAGGGGGAGGGGGGTGAGCTGGGCTCGAGGCTCGGCCCAGGGCTGTCCAGCTGCACCCGGGCACAGAGTGAGTAATATATACTGTTGTGCCGGGATTCAATTACCAATTAATTATTCACTTGAATCCCAGCACGTGAACTAATTTGTGCAATCCCGTGCACATATACTTTATCTGCACAGGAAGTGATTATGCAATCCCTGTGCCTAAATACAACTATATATTTTAAATCACTCGTGCTACACAGACCCACTTATAACCCGTGCACCGATACCTATACACCAACATTAACACACCACACGCAACACATAACACATAACACACACATGGGCGGGACACACTGCCACACAGACGTTAAAGTTATACGTGTAAAAGGTTGTCAGGATTTTAATAATGAAAAGAGAAATGACAGGTACGTTACTTAAACAGTTGTAGCAACATGTAATACTATATTTTTCAGAACCCCATTATTTCCTCTTTAAATGTTTGCCTATCTTAGTCTTATAAGTTTGATCTTATATTGTGATTGACTGTTTTGAAGTTAGGGATACATTATCTGAAATACAGAATTATGTTGATAACTTTGATGCCAGCAGCAGAGATATACAGTGGCAGGACTGATCACTATCTCAACTGTATCAGTAGGAGTCGCTGTAGAGAGCAAAGATAAATCACCTCGGAAATCAAGAAAAGGGTGCGTATACTTTATTTCTGGTTATGATATTTCTAAGGGGAACCTTTTTGGTTTATAAACTGTTTACAACTAGCTTACTAACATATGGATTTTTGTTAATGGTTACAGTAGTTAATACATAGAAACCTATTAATAAACTAATAAAAAAATCCAGTTAACTGTTCAGCAAACATCAGAGCCCCACGGCGATCATATCACTGACATGGGGTCCCATTCGTTTAAAGGAACTTTTAAAGATATTACTGTTGTGATATTTAGCAAATGTTTTATTGTATTCTCTGATTGCTGACAGCAACTACATTTACTATTGAAACAAAATGAACAACTTTTGTTAGCAGTAAATAAACTGTTAATGTGCTCCTTAAAGCATGAATTTATTGTTTATTTTGTGACAAAAAAGAAACGTTAAACACTCTGGACAAACCAGGAATGCTTTTTTCGTGTTGTATTATACAAATAATATAATAATAATAATAATAATAATAATAATAATAATAATAATAATAATAAAATTACCAATCCAATGATTTGAATTACAGCAGTGTGCGTGTGTGTAACGTTTTCATTATTGGGGCTCTGGTTTAAAATGTATGAGCACATTTAAATTAAAAATGGTGGTAAAGCCTTCATGAATGTTAAAATGATAATGCATTTAAATGTAGCTTTCACTCCTTATTATAACTGAATGAATCATATGGGCTGTTCATCTGGGTGCTTTACAATTGCATTGTTACATTCAGCTGAAACTTGTGAGCATGCATTCTCAACTTTAGCCACCATGGGGCAGCAGAGAGTATTAAGGTATAAGCTTTGCAGAAAACAGTATGGCTTGATTCTGTGCAGACAAGGATATCTGATTTGAATGTAGCTCCAGTGTACAGCTGTATAAAACTAGAAGAAACTAAGTCCAGTCCGAAGGTTGTGGCTAGTGCCTTTTTCAGTGTACTAAACAGTGAAGATACTGAAGAAAGCACTGGCAGACTTAGTTTGTTCTAGTTTTACTCACAATCATCAGGATATTTTATATTTTGTGTACACTGCTTGTAATCTAAAACGTAACTTCTAAACAATAAAGAAAATACAGTATACAAAACTGTGATACTGACCATCATTCACAAAACTTTACAAAACTGTGATACTGACCATCATTCACAAAACTTTACAAAACTGTGATACTGACCATCATTCACAAAACTTTACAAAACTGTGATACTGGCCATCATTCACCAAACTTTACAAAAATGTGATACTGGCCATCATTCACCAAACTTTACAAAACTGTGATACTGACCATCATTCACAAAACTTTACAAAACTGTGATACTGGCCATCATTCACCAAACTTTACAAAACTGTGATACTGGCCATCATTCACCAAACTTTACAAAACTGTGATACTGGCCATCATTCACCAAACTTTACAAAAAATGTGATACTGGCCATCATTCACCAAACTTTACAAAACTGTGATACTGGCCATTATTCACCAAACTTTACAAAACTGTGATACCGGCATCATTCACCAAACTGTAAAGCAAGTTTTAAGGAATGTTTTGTTAAGGACTGTTTTTATAGCCCATTTTAAGTTTGCAGTTCATGAACCTTTTTCAGCTGTTTAAAGGGTGTTTATTTGTTTTGTCTGGTAACCAAAGAGAATGGTTATAAGTACTCAGAATAGTCCTTGAAAAACATTCCTTTAAACAGTCTTTCAAGTTTTGTGAATATGGGCACACTGTCTCTGACTCAACAATAATGAAACATTGAATAAACACAATTGTAACAGTTTCAATAATTGAAACTTTAAAACATTGCATTTGCAAGTCTCATCATGTATTAAATGTATTTAGTACATTACCACTAAGCAAAGAGTTTTGCAGTACGATATTTACCTTTATTTTTTGTGTATTAAAAACAAATGTGCCTGATATGATTTTAAACAATATTTTGTAAACATTTAATGAAGTTAATGTTCCATTTAAAAATATATAATTTCTATAGGTGAGTATATATATATATATATATATATATATATATATATATATATTCTGTTTTTCGTCCTGGGACTTTGTCATTTATATCCTTCTGTTGCTTTGAGTAATAACATGACCATCTATTTTAATGATCTAAACTGTGGCGTGTCTTAATATGGCTGCCCTGAATGTATAACCCTGCATTTTCACAAAGCTCATTCAAGTGGATCTGATTTTGTGTAGTGATGTTATACAGGGGGTAAATGAAACCTCAGCTGGATAAATATAGGGTTGAAGACTGGCAGTATTTAGATATGCTACTGTTTAGACAATACAAATAGACCCCTGGGTCAGAGAGAGACTGGTATGTTGGGGAATGTAAACAAACTGGACTAGCAATAAAGTATGTGTCATGATACATTCACAACCAAAGCATGTTTTTCCTTTGATGTATGCATACATAAATATGGATAAATATAGAGCTTTTTTTTCACACAAAGATAACATTGCGGGATACTGCATTTAAAACTATATGTATTTATTTTTTTGCATTCATTCCTAAATCCAGAAATACTCAAGTCATTGACAAAACATTTTGACTAGAAGTCTTTTATAATATCTTTTAAATTCCTAAATCTTTAATAGTTTTGTTCAAAATGTTTATTAACAAAGAAAAATCCTTCAAATTATAGAAATCGCTGGATTGAAATTCTTTTCTTCCCAGTGTTGCCAATTTTATTTTAATTTCACCAGAACGGTATAAACTGCCACACTGAATAGGCCATTGTTTTCAAACTTCTAAGGGTGGGGGTGGCGGGGGCGGGGGGGTGCACAAAGCATGACAGCATCTCAATGACCCAACGCTTGGGTCACCCAACTCTCCAAAGATCTTAAAAAACAAAAAGAAAAAAGGGCACATTAGCATAATCAAATAATCACATTTGCGCTTTAACCAAGCCTAAAGCAGTACTTCTCTTAGTGCGGCCTGGCTAAGCTAGCCTATCAAAGCTCAAATCAGATCATGCTCACTCTCCCTCGGTGACCGGTTTGATGGGCTTGTTGATCTATCAGACTGCTCTGAAATAAGTCTTTGTGACATGAGAGTTCTCAGATATGCTAAGTGTGCTGCCCGGACAATGCTGGGGCCGTCAGAACAGCCATGCAATATCTCTGCGAGGATCCTGAGGACAGGGTCACTTGGAATGTATGCAAATTTGACATTTCCAAACTCATTTGCATATTTACACATCAAAGTTTTCCCACAGATTATGGGGGTTGATTGTTCCCCCCTGGACGGAGTTGTTTGACATGGTGCTGTCTGTCTGAGAGTCACTCCTGTTCCATGCAGCAAGGCGACAGGCTGACCATTCCTCCAAGCTGATCCCAGGATGCCTTCCCCCACTGGCTGCAGTGAAGGGCAAAGACACAGCCCCTCTGCAGCTAAAATATACTCTTCAAGTGTGTGTATACAGTGACTGTGCTGGTGTCCGTAGATAAAATACTCTTCAAGTGTGTGTGTATACAGTTATTGTGCTGGTGTCCGTAGATAAAATACTCTTGAAGTGTGTGTGTATACAGTGACTGTGCTGGTGTCTGTAGATAAGATACTCTTCAAGTTAGTGTGAGTACAGTGGACGTTCTGGTGTCCATAGATGCCACTAGATTACTACAATTGGTGCTGCCTAATTGGAATAATAATAATCAGGATTTCTTCTTAAATTGGATACAACTCTGGGAGACGGTTCTTCCCAATGATATTTATGTCGTTTAATTGGGATACAGTATTTTCAAATGATCAATCAATCAATCAATCTTTATTTTACATAGTGCCTTTCATAGTGGACCACCATCACAAAGCGCTTTAAAAGATGCAGTAACAACATGAAAATCCATAATACTTTAATACAGAAAAATGCATAATACATGCTATGCAGTAAAAAAAACAATGCATAATACATTAAATACAGTGGAAAATGCATAATACATGATAGTAGCATAATATGTGAAATAGTAGCAGCAACACAGCAGCTAATAGCAGATATCAGGCTTAAAGAGCATGGAAAGCCAGAGAGAACAGGGATCGCTTTTCTGAGCAAGACATGCAGTGCAGTGCAGTGAGTACGTGATTGTGCTGTGACTTGCTTAAATTGCCTAAACTGCGTTGAACTCTTGAAGGAGGAATCTCATGTGGTTTCTCAGACTGCTGTTGCAAAGAAAGTTGGCGTGTCAACATCGCAGGTGCCTCTTCTTGTGATAGATGTGATTAAATTATTTTTCATTTCATGTAGAAATAAAAAAAAATGATTAATTTTGTTTAGGAATACAAAAAAAAAAACTTGGACTCATTTAAAATTATGTATTTAACATTTTTTCACAATGTGATGTGATCACAAGTCAATACTATAAGTGTGCAGGCACTTTTATTTCAAGCAAATTCAGAAATGATTGACTGAATAATGATACCTTTTATACTAGTAGACACATGAATAACGAAGTGAAACCCATTGTGTCTTATTTAAAGTTCATATAAAGGGACAGCAGCTTTCTTACATTTATTCTTACTGTATTTGGGTAACTACCAAGTGCTGTCGCTGGGGGTATGCATCCTGGAGCAGATAACAAATACAGCATTTCAATGTGCTTTTTCAAAGACTTGGCAACTACAGTATGGCACTAATTGGGATCTTCACAGTGTCCTTCATCAAAGCTGCCTCGTCATGAATATTGAAATCCTGGCGTGGGACGTGAAACGAAGATGGACAGCATATTTGTGTGGGGCTCACAGAGTATCACTCATGACAGCAAATGATTCCCCACCGGTGTGGAACAGCTTGACACAAGGTCCTTTTGACTGGGTTGGCAAGCTCTACACCACAATCTGTTTTGTCTTCCTCAGTCGTCCTCTCAAAAGCTGTGAAAACGCTGACACCAGCACAGAGAGAGGGGGGAGAGTGTCGGGGGAAGAGCCAGGCCACCAAGAGCAGGAACTCTGCACCAGCACTCTAACGGCCCAGTCCTGATGTTATTATTATTATTATTATTATTATTATTATTATTATTATTATTATTATTATTATTATTATTATTTGTTTATTTAGCAGACAACTTTATCCAAGGAGACTTACAGAGACTACGGTGTGTGAACTATGCATCAGCTGCAGAGTCACGTACAGCAACTTCTCACCCGAAAGACAGAGCACAAGGAGGTTAAATGACTTGCTCAGGGTCACACAGTGAGTCAGTAAGTGAGCTGGGATTTGAACCGGGGACCTCCTGGTTACATGTCCTTTTCTTTAACCACTGGACCACACAGCCTCCTTAAAGATGTGAGCTGGCTGTGAAAAGCACTGGCTACTTGGAGAGTTGTTATTAAACAAAACTGGGGGAAAGCCAGTTCACTGGACAGCAGCCATCTCGCCTGCGTTGGTGAGGGGAGCTCTCGCCAAGTTTCACAAGCACTGCTGTCCGCAGAGCCAAACAACATAACGTGTGCTAGTCTGTGGAAACACTGATTCCGTTGTTGTGCGTCCGAGTGCTGCTGGAGTTTGGTCTAGTGGCTCTACAGGGCATTGCAGACATTAACATATTGTAAATGTAACATCTCATTTATGATCCTAAAATGACAATACTTAGCATTACTATACTTGCTTCAAGTAGCAAAGAACAAACAAACCAACCAAAAATATACACATCTTTACACATTGATGTTTATCTTGTGAATCACTTACAGTAAAAAAAAAACATGCAATATTGAAAACAAATGTAGCCTGGGAGTATTACAAAAATCAGATTCTACTGATATTTATTTATTATGCTTTCTGTTTTTTGCAGAAGTGACAGTATCAGAATATGGGTGTATGAGAAAGTGTCTGTCTGTCACACTTACATTTTTATATAAATCTGGAGAAGTGCTTATCCTATTGTGATGAACATTGGTAAGGGTAGTTTTTAGCACAAGTTATTGAGATTATCAGAATACGGGGATATAATAAGGCAATTGCCCATCTATCTGTGCAGACATATGTATGTAACGCTTACATTTATAAATGTCCATACTGCTGATGTAGGTCATTTGTATGCATAGTCATGACTATTGACTATTATGAATTGAAATGTTTCTTTTTTTTTATTTATTTATTTATTTATTTATTTAAATTTAGTCGTTGCCAATTATTTTTTATTATTTTCTCCCAATTTGGAATGGCCAATTATTTTATTATGCTCAGCTCACCGCTACCACCCCTGTGCTGACTCGGGAGGGCAAAGACGAACACACGCTGTCCTCCAAAGCGTGTGCCATCAGCTGACCGCTTTTTTTTACACACTGCGGACTCACCTTGCAGCCACCCAAGAGCTACAGCGTCGGAGGACAACGCAGCTCTCGGGCATCTTACAGGCAAGCCCGCAAGCGCCCGGCCAGACTACAGGGGTCGTTGGTGCGCGGTGAGCCGAGGACACCCTGGCCGACCTAACCCTCCCTACCCCCAAGCGGTGCTCGGCCAATTGAGTGCCGCCCCCTGGAAGCTCCCGTCCTCGGTCGGCAAAGGAAAAGCCTGGACTCAACCTCGCGATGTCCAGACTATAGAGCACATCCTGCACTCCACACGGAGCGCCTTTACTGTATGCGTCACTCGGGAGCCCGTTTTGAAATTATTTTGACATTGAAATTACACATAAGCCCCAGATTCCCTGTTTGACATGTGGAAATGTAAGACTGAATCCACAACATTGATCAGATACAGTGATGTAGGGTGTCTCTTGCTTTTCTAAGAGATGTCACCTTGCGCAGTTTGGGCGTGAGGATCATAAAGCTTCTCAAAGTGGAATTATTTCTATAAGAACATTTATGAATAAGAGGAGCCCATTTGGCCCTTCAATGCTCATCTGGTTCCTAGTAGCTGATTTATCTCAGATTGGGTCTTGAGGGATCCCAAGCATCAACATATGATTATCCCAGCATCAATATAACTAAGGAGCCCATTCTATACCCTCACCATTCTCTTTTCTAAGTCTATCCCCATTTAATTTCCAGCTATGCTTTCTGATCCTGGTTTGTCATTGATGTTTTGATCAATTGTCTGATGTTTTGAGAGAATTAGACTTTAACAGCCTGTGAGCGTATGCATTGTTAGCCCGATGTTTTGGCAATGGCATGTGTTGGCATGACTTGCCATAACTTTTGCTTACTCTTCCTGCCAGCAGTAGGATTCATTCCAAAACACTAAAAAAAGGCCTTGTTTATGCTTTGTTTTATAGAAGCAGAATTATATTAGTCTAGCTAAAAAAGAAAAAAAATACAAATCCCATAGCTATATTTTTGTGAAATATCAAAACAGTACTTTAATGCCCAGCTTGTGTGTACATTTATTTTTTCACTTCTCATTACTGCTTCTTACGTTTTTTAAGGAGGCCTTTGTCTGTTTGTCAAAGACACGTTTCCACGTGCACACCATGGATGTGCGGGGTCCCAGCGGCTCGTCAAACGATACCTGCCACCTTCCCACCACGCGCACTGGACCCAGCGACCCCATGAGGGGTCCTACCGGCTCGCCAAATGATACCTGCCACCTCGCCAGCACGCGCACGGGCCATTCGCAGTTTTGAACAAAGAAGACTATGCGGTGATCTGATTCAAGCATTCAAAATCCTAAAAGGTATAGACAATGTCGACCCAGGGGACTTTTTTGACCTGAAAAAAGAAACAAGGACCAGGGGTCACAAATGGAGATTAGATAAAGGGGCATTCAGAACAGAAAATAGGAGGCACTTTTTTACACAGAGAATTGTGAGGGTTTGGAACCAACTCCTCAGTAATGTTGTTGAAGCTGACACCCTGGGATCATCCAAGAAGCTGCTTGATGAGATTCTGGGATCAATAAGCTACTAACAACCAAACGAGCAAGATGGGCTGAATGGCCTCCTCTCGTTTGTAAACTTTCTTATGTTCTTATGTTCTTATGATGTAGGTCACATCAATTGATCATGGTCTGTTTGTCAAAGACACGTTTCCAAGTGCACACCATGGATGCAGGTCACATCAATTGATCATGGTCTGTTTGTCAAAGACATGTTTCCACGTGCACACCATGGGTGCATGTCACACCGATTGATCTTGCATGTTGTATTTGCAGCCATGGCAGGTGGATCCTTGTTAATGACTATATTTAAATGCCAAGTCCAGCATCTGAATGTTTCACATTACCAAAAAAAATAAAAGAGATCTGCGTCAACAGAGTTACCTGATATGATCTATCTGAGGATTTATAATGTTCAATACAGTTCTGTAATCAATAATCCAATCAAGCCTGCAGTCAAATGGCTGGTTTCACAGACCCCGATTAGCACTCATCCTGGACTACCTTCTCTAAGGTAACATTAAGCACTAATCAGTGTCTGTGAAACCAGGTTGTAACAGGTGTTTCCTTTAGGGTTGCTAATTGTTCAGAGTATAAATGTTTAAATGTTCACAAATTTTCAGAACTGTTCAACTATACCATTGTCAAAGACATGCAGGTAAAACACAGCGGTCAGCTGTAGTGGTTATGTGTGCCATGTGAAGCAATCCAGGTCGTTTCCATATGAATGACGTACACAGAAAAGTAACAGCACTTTAATGAAGGACTTTTCAAGATTTTTCAAGTATCCCCTCCTGTATGTTCAAGTTTAAAGGTTGAAACGCATTTAATCCTAAACATCTAGGAAATCAAACAGAACCTAACATCCCCAATTTTGTTCAAATATTCTTTATTTTACTCTAGCCCTCTGTTTTTCCAATTACAATACAGCGCTCTAACATACAACCCACACCAAACAACCTTTTACTGATCAACATTTATCTCCTTGTCTGAAACTCATCCCCAGCATCTTTATTACTACTCTTTGACATCCACACAGAGTTCAGCTAGACTGTAAACCCCGCGATTTAGAACCGTAATCAGGAGAGAAAGGTACATTTGAATTGGAAATTGCTGGATCTTGAGCGGCTAACCAAAGTGGCAGCCCCAATACACAATTCTTTGCTTCAGTTCATGTGAAGCAGCACTCTTCAACAGAAACTATTAAACTAAACATTAATTCAAGACCCATGGACGCCTAATAATGTGCTAACCAGGCACTGGAAACAGTCCCCTCTGGCTGGAATGGCCCCTGATTAAGAAGCAGGCTGCCAGTAATCTGCTGCATTTCCTTTCCCTCTCACTCCCTGGTTTCATTTCCACCGGTGCCCCACATCACTATTCATGACTTCTATAATATTCCCAAATATCATTTCGAGCGACTCCAGTCTTATTATTGCATGCAGTGGGTTGGGAGGGAGAAGGAGAGAGAGAGAGTGGAATATCTACTATCCCTCAGGCAATGAATGCAATGTCAAACCGCTTTCTCATTTCAAGTGGAAAAACAAACTAATTACGTGGAAATATGATAATGTATTGTGCTGCAGGAGTTGCTGGTTCTCCTTGTTAAGAAACTGACCCTCCCTCTCCCCTCTTCCCTTTCCTCTTCCGTACCACTAATCGGCTGCTTGTGTTATTTCTTCCAGGGAGCACTGCCCTTTGCGACGTCTAAACATTATTGACTGGTCTGGGATGGTTTGCATCAAAGCAGAGTGATTTGCATAATGCTATCTTACTGTTCCATGCCCAGGGTGCAGGTCATCAGGTCCCATTTATTTTCTCACGGAGGTGACCCCTCTCCCTCCCCACCCTCTTCCCCCTTTCACCAGGCACGGTTGCAGGCCAGTCCCCTAGTTACAGCACCCCTCAATCATAGCAGCAGTTAGGCAGCCTGTGATTTCATCATCTCATCAGACAGTACGGCTCTCACTCAAAAGCTTATCCTGCCAATTAGAGCTGTTTGCAGGGAGATGTAACTACATGGACCACTGCAGACACTGGTTGTCTCAATCCTGACCTGAACACCCCATCCCAGCCGGTCCTGAGACTCCCTCCTGTGGAGACTGTTACGTGTGTCGAACTGTACAGCAAAGGGCAGAGATTTGTTGTAGGGAATAACATCCACTGGGGTTATATACACAACGTAGGAGAAGAGCAGTTCTACTTGATCTCTGTAATACAGTGTCCCAACTATGCTACTCATTTCTGAATATTTAACAGAAAGTTATCACAGTACAATGACCATTCATTTGAGCATGTTATGTATTTATTTACAGCAAGAGCCCGTTATCTATGTTTTGACGAGATATTCTTTAGGGTATATGGCCTGTATGTCTGCCAGCCTGTCTGTATGTTACACTTCTTTGTGTACACTGTGTATGTAGGTCACGGTGATCTACCTTCATACTAATATCTCTAATTTTATATCTACATAAGAACATAAGAAAATGTATGAACAAGAGGAGGCCATTCGGTTCATCTAAGCCTGCCCGGTATCTAGTAGCTGATAGATCTCAAAACATTGTCAAGTTGGATAATAAAGGATCCCAATGATTCAGCATCAACAACATGGCTAGGTAACCCATTCCTTGCCCTCACCACTCTCTGTGTGGAGAAAAATCTCCTTCCCTGTGTCCTAAGTCTCTGGTCCTGGTTTATGTACTGCACTTTAAGTACTGGTTAGGGTTAACTATGTCAAGTCATTTTAAGATTTCAAAGACTTCAATCACGACCCCCTAATTCTTTTTTGTTCCAGGCTAAATACATTCAGGTCTTTCATTTTTAGGTGCTTTGAGTGTGTCCCTTCCTCATTCCATAAATGACCTTTCAAATCTTGCAGTCTCTATATAATAGGTGGAACTAAGAGTTCAAAGGTTGCATTGTCACATGATTTAGAGAAAATATGGCAACTAAATCTTGGAGCAGCAGAGCCCAGAACTCCTCAGAATGAGTGCAATCACAAAGTATATTAAAATTACATTTGAAGCAGCCTACTCTTTAATTGAAATGTAAACAGTTTTGAAACAAGTCCCTAAAGCAATGTCAAAACTAGCATTTGAGTCTCATAATCCTCTGAAATGCACACCCCTCCAGTTGGCCCCAAAGATCCTGTAAAACTTTCAGTCAGCTCAGAACAAATATCGAATTTTCAGAAAGCTTTGCCAGAAACAACAGGACAGCTAATAGCCACACCGTATTCCACCAGCTCCTGTTTCTCATACATCTTCATTTAATTTGTGTTTCACAGACACACCATTGTATTACTGCAGTTATAAATGGTCTTTAGTGCCACGATATAAGCTTGTTGAAAAGTGTTCCATGCTGGTTAAATAAATCTATTACAGAAACCATTGTGAAACCATAGTGCATTACC
This sequence comes from Acipenser ruthenus, assembly GCF_902713425.1. NCBI lineage: Eukaryota > Metazoa > Chordata > Actinopteri > Acipenseriformes > Acipenseridae > Acipenser > Acipenser ruthenus. The sequence continues at coordinate 24,143,167 of NC_081198.1, read as the reverse complement.
CTGACAAAACCCGGTCAGAAGCCTGAGCCCACCACCAAATCGTCCTTAAACCGCCTGGATTGCATAGAAATCCAAATGTTTACTGTTGTAAAACACTACAAACATTCCAAACATATGCAGGGATCTTGATTTTTGCATTTTTATCATTCAAAAATATGTTATATAAAGCAGAACGGTGAATTAACCAGAGAAACAAGAGCTCAAATAACAGCTCTTCACAAAGAAAGCTGCAGTTAAAGGAATATTGCAGAAACCCTCTAGGGGTGCAGTGTGGCAGGCATGGCAGTGCTATGGGGAACATATCAGTGTAACCCTCTTGTAAAGGTCCAACTGCTCTGTTAAAGTTTCCCTCCTCCATTCAATTTATAACCAGTGCTTGCAAATACACAGGGTCCAATAAGGGTGTAATAAGCACACAGTACCTGAGGTTAAACATTGTTTATAAAGCCGAGAGTTTATCAGATTATAACCAATTGCAATCCTAGACTATTGGAGGCTACAAGTGTATGATAAAAAGTGAAGCTTGGTGCAAAATCAAGGCAATTATAGTACAGTGTTCATCATGTGAAGCACAACTAATACAATCAGAGCAGACTGTCCCCGTTCTTATTAGTACCCGAAATACCTGAAATATTGTGAATATCTGCTATTTCTTTCCTTTAACAAGAACTCCATTGCAACTCCTCCACACGTTGGCTCATCCCTGCTTTTCCTTTGATTCACATGTTTTCAGTGTTTCTGCATTCCTTCATGGGACCTCTTCAAGTAGAATCAATGTGGCAATAAAATATGTGCATGGATCGCTGGGTACATTGTTGGTACATTACCAGTATAAATGTGTGTGTTTTGTTAGGAACATGATGGGAATGCATATTAGGTGGTATTATTGTGTTAGCTCCATGTTCTTTTAGGTCAATTAATTTTTTCCTGGGATGCACTCCCACGACAATATGCATTTTTGCCTTGTTGTCTTTAGAAATACAGAATAATGTGACTTTCTTACCATTTTTTTCCTACCATTTCAAAAACTAACCCATTAACAAATGATACTTTCATGTTAATTGTTATTATACTTAATAAAAGATGTTTTAAATTATACTGTAAAACCTGGGCTGATCTAATAAAAATCATGGCTGTGTTGGTTGCTGGGTGAATCATGCAGTCAGGGGAGCTCAAGTTTGCGTCGTGGCTATGTGAAGTCACCTGTCTTCTCTGGGGATTCCAAGGCAAAACCGGCAGGGACTATTTCGCTCTTCACACTACAGCGAACGCTACTGGGCAGGTGCCTAATGAGCTCGGGCAGAGACCAAGAGGGCTGGCCTTTGTCCTCCAGAGACCAAAAGCTCGAGTTCCCAGAAGTAAAAGAGGAAATGTGCTTGTTTGTGGGATCAGAGGATGCCCACTGAGCTGTGTGGGAAATTGCTGCAGTGAGGGAACATAACTGGACATATATACTGTAAAATCTGATCTAATTTGCTAAATCTTACTTTTACAAAGGATAGTGTTACATCTAGTGGTAGAGGACTACCTTACCTAAAATAACATTAAGTTAGTAGTTCATTGTGGCAATGTGCCTCACCCCTTTGTGTATTTTTGTGTTTTATGTTGTATGTTGCATGAGTTAATGTTGGTGTATTAAGAACATAAGAACATAAGAAAGTTTACAAACGAGAGGAGGCCATTCAGCCCATCTTGCTCGTTTGGTTGTTAGTAGCTTATTGATCCCAGAATCTCATCAAGCAGCTTCTTGAAGGATCCCAGGGTGTCAGCTTCAACAACATTACTGGGGAGTTGGTTCCAGACCCTCACAATTCTCTGTGTAAAAAAGTGCCTCCTATTTTCTGTTCTGAATGCCCCTTTATCTAATCTCCATTTATGACCCCTGGTCCTTTTTTCTTTTTTCAAGTCAAAGAAGTCCCCTGGGTTGACATTGTCTATACCTTTTAGGATTTTGAATGTTTGAATCAGATCGCCGCGTAGTCTTCTTTGTTCAAGACTGAATAGATTCAATTCTTTTAGCCTGTCTGCATACGACATGCCTTTTAAACCTGGGATAATTCTGGTTGCTCTTCTTTGCACTCTTTCTAGAGCAGCAATATCCTTTTTGTAACGAGGTGACCAGAACTGAACACAATATTATAGGTGAGGTCTTACTAATGCATTGTAGAGTTTTAACATTACTTCCCTTGATTTAAATTCAACACTTCTCACAATATATCCAAGCATCTTTTAGCCTTTTTTATAGCTTCCCCACATTGTCTAGATGAAGACATTTCTGAGTCAACATAAACTCCTAGGTCTTTTTCATAGTTCCCTTCTTCAATTTCACTATCTCCCATATGATATTTATAATGCACATTTTTACTGCCTGCATGCAATACTTTACACTTCTCTCTATTAAATTTCATTTGCCATGTGTCTGCCCAATTTTGAATGCGGTCTAGATCATTTTGAATGACCTTTGCTGCTTCAACAGTGTCTGCCACTCCTCCTATTTTTGTGTCGTCTGCAAATTTAACGAGTTTGCTTACTATACCAGAATCTAAATCATTAATGTAGATTAGGAAAAACAGAGGACCTAATACTGATCCCTGTGGTACACCACTGGTTACCTCACTCCATTTTGAGGTTTCTCCTCTAATCAGTACTTTCTGTTTTCTACCTGTTAACCACTCCCTAATCCATGTGCATGCATTTCCTTGAATCCCTACTGCGTTCAGTTTGAGAATTAATCTTTTATGCGGGACTTTGTCAAAAGCTTTCTGGAAATCTAAATAAACCATGTCGTATGCTTTGCAGTTATCCATTTTCAATGTTGCATCCTCAAAAAAGTCAAGCAGGTTAGTTAGACATGATCTCCCTTTCCTAAAACCATGCTGGCTGTCTCCCAGGATATTGTTACCATATAAATAATTTTCCATTTTGGATCTTATTATAGTTTCCATAAGTTTACATATAATAGAAGTCAGGCTTATTGGTCTGTAGTTACCTGGTTCGGTTTTGTCTCCCTTTTTGTGGATTGGTATTACATTTGCTATTTTCCAGTCTGTTGGTACAACCCCTGTGTCAAGAGACTGTTGCATGACCTTGGTTAGCGGTTTGTAAATAACTTCTTTCATTTCTTTGAGTACTATTGGGAGGATCTCATCCAGCCCAGGGGATTTGTTTATTTTAAGAGCTCCTAGTCCCTTTAACACTTCTGCCTCTGTTATGCTAAAGTTATTTAAAAGCGGATAGGAACAGGTCGACATGTGGGGCATGTTGTCCGTGTCCTCCTTTGTAAAAACCTGTGAAAAGTAATCATTTAATATATTTGCTATTTTTTTTTTCTTCATCTATGATTTTGCCATTTGTGTCTCTTAGACATTTAACCTCCTCTTTGAATGTTCTCTTGCTGTTATAATATTGGAAAAACATTTTGGAATTGGTTTTAGCCCCCTTAGCAATATTGATTTCTATCTCTCTCTTGGCCTTTCTAACTTCCTTTTTGACTTGTGTTTGCAGTTCCAAGTACTCTTTCTGTGTGCTTTGTTTTTGGTCGCTTTTAAACGCTCTGTAAAGTGCCTTTTTTCGCTGAATATTTTTTTTAATTGATCTATTAAACCATTTTGGCCATTTTGTTTTAGATTTAGATTTGTCTACTTTTGGTATGTAATTGTTTTGTGCCTCTAGTACTACATTTTTAAAAAACAGCCACCCTTTTTCTGTGGATGTTTTCTCTATTTTACTCCAATCTACTTCTATTAGTCTCTGTTTCATACCTTCGTAGTTTGCTTTTCTAAAATTGTAAACCTTAGCTTTAGTCATTACTTTTGGGGTTTTAAAAAATATTTCAAATGAGACCATGTTGTGGTCTGAGTTTGCCAATGGCTCTCTGACCTCTGTTTTAGTTATTCTGTCTTCATTATTTGAAAAGACTAAGTAGTTGGTACACAGGATATAATGTGGGTAATGAGCACGAGTATTTAAAATGTATAATTGTATTTAGGCACAGGGATTGCACTTCACTTCACGTGCATTTAAAGTAGTTAATATATGAGCATAGAGTTTTCACAGATTAGTTCACGTGCTGGGATTCAAGTGAATAATTAATTGGTAATTGAATCCCAGCACAATTTTATATGTAGATGCACGTTTTACTCACTCAGGGTTGTGTGTTCGGTGAGTGGAGAACGGGTGTGGAGAGGAGAAAGTAAAATAAAGTAAATAGTAAGTGTTTAGACTCACCGTGTTTGTTTGTCTGTTCGTTCAGTTTGTTTAGTGATAATCCATTTTGTTTGTCTATTTATTTTGGCCTCAAGTGCCGTGTCCTGTTTTCTGTTTAAAACCTTTTGTTTGTTTATTAAAACACTGAGCGCTGCCGCGTCTCAGATTCACTCATCACTACTGTCTCTCTGTGTATTCCCTTCTGGTCTGATGTCATCCCTGCAGCTAGCCTGTCACATTGTGACAAGCAGGCTGTAGTGGATGACTTCAGACCAGAAAGGAATACACAGAGACAGTAGTGAAGTTGAAACTGAAAACGCAAATGGCAGCGCTCAGTAGGTTTAATAAACAAATAAAATAAAAGGATGACCAAAACAGAACACGACACTTTAAGCCAAAATAAATAGACGAACAAAACGGATTAACACTTAACAAACAGTGGACGGACAGACAAACAAACACGAAGAGTCAAAACAAACAAGTATCGTAAATAGCAATTGTTATGAATGATTTTTACTTTATTTTACTCCTCCTCTCTCTCCCGTTCACGACTCACCGAACACCCAACCCCGAGTGAATGAAATGTGCATCTATATATACTGTTGTGCTGGGATTCAATTACTAATTAATTATTCACTTGAATCCCAGCACGTGAAATAATTATGTGCAACCTCGTGCTCACATATTAAATACTTTAAATGCACGTGAAGAAGTTTAAGTGCACAAGAATACACACAGGGGCGGGGCACATTGCCACACACATTCATATATTTTAAAACAAATTTGGAGTCGGTAGTCCCTGTAAGTAACTTGTTATGGTGTAAAAACCGACACCAACGACTTGTTACGATAAACTAGCAGGCCACTTTATTGTGTGTCTTATACATTTCAAGCATGGCATCTCACTGCCATAAAACAAGCACACATTCTCACCTACGGCAACACAAACAATCCATACAGCACGACACCCACACACATCATGAACAGTAACAAACACAGAACAACCAAACACAACATAACTGTTAACAGCTGTGTTGTAACAACACATTACAAGAGCTCACGTGTAAATGGAAGGGTAGAATTCAAATAAAATCCATGACCACATTATATTTAATGGCATACAGTAGCACTACGGTGGTTGGTTGACAAGTTGATAAAATAAGAAAATCTATGAATGAGAGGAGACCATGCTCATCTGTTGGGTCTTAAAGGATCCTAGTGATTCAGCATCAACTTGACAAGGTAGCCCATTCCATACCCTCACCATTCTCTGTGTGCAGAAGTGCCTCCTTCCCTCTGTCCTGAATCTATCTCCACTTAATTTCCAACTGGGTGTAAAGTAAGTTATTGCTTTTCATATGTAAATATCTGTTAACGCCTGTTATGTTCATATATATATATATATATATATATATATATATATATATATATATATATATATATATATATATATATATACAGAGACCCAGGACACAGAACATGGAGTTTAAGTGCTTTGTTTAACAAAAACAAACCGAAACCGAAAAACACCTAGCTCAAACATAGAGCCTAACTTCACTTTGAACAGGTCCCTGACTAACACACAAGATGGCTAAGCTGTTTACCTGTCAACAAACAAAACACATAGTTTTAACACAGTTTAACACAGTATGGCCCCTTGCCCCTTGCTCCTGGACACCCTGCCGGTCTGCCGGGACCTCCCTGGGCTAGACCTGGAGCCCAGGAGCCTACACCATCGGCCATAGTTCTCCCCTTATTCCTTCCTCCACTCTCCCCAAGCACCAAGACGTAGCTGGGCTGCTACCCGATGTAACTAATCCTGGGTTGAGCGAGACAAAATGCATGATGGTGGATGAAATAACTACACCCACGGCTATGTGAAGGTTTCACTTCTGCAAGGAACATTTTTGTTTATTCTGTTAAGCCATATTTTTGTGTGGGTCTTCCTAGATAACATAATTTTATAATCCAGATCAATGCGGTAAATGTAGTTTTATATTTCCTCATGTGAAAGAGGAAAAACCAGACTTTCCCATTGCCATCACTTAAAAGATGTATTGTTTAATACCCTATGTGTGTGCTAGGAAGGATTCTCAGTGGAGTACTGCATTGTGAATACAAATAACAATAGTTTCCTCAAATATTCTCATTTGCTTTATCCGGGAAATGTTTCCTCAGACCCTTAATCTGAGTAACCCACACTCTCATTATATACACAAGAAACACATCCCCAGTGATTGGGTAACCTGTGCTTCCCCCAAACATAGGAATACATTATTCATTATTGGAGGTAAATATACCTATGTAAGATTATTTTTGTTATTGTTTAGGACCAATACATTCAGGACCAGTAATTATTTCAAAGTTAGGTTAACATGTTAGGTTAACAATTAATAATTCATGTACAATACAGACAATTAATAAAACAACATCAGTATTACAATTAATAATAATAATAATAATAATAATAATAATAATTTAAAAATGCTTACTGTTAAAAGTCTAACATAAGTCAATTGGTTAAAGTCTCCTGTTCGCATCATGCTTGCTTTGCAGTATTGCTTTGCAGTCTTATATTAGTGTTTGCCTCATTGTTTGTATAAGGTTATTTAAAGGTCTTATAGTCAATAAGCTTTATTGACAAAGCAGGAAGTGAGTTCAGTTGAAATGTTGGTAAATGTTGTGTACAACATTTCAGCTGCAGTAATAAAACTGTAAGACTGTAATATGTCTGTATCCAGCTGAATTATTGATATAAGAGTTATTTGTTCACCACATCCAGACCCCAACATTACACCTATAAGAAATGTATCTCAGTACTTACATCCTTTTAATTACATTGTTTTTAAGTATGCAATAAAAAGAAAGGGCATCTATTGTTTTGCATCAGAAATATAAATCTTCATAAATGAAGAGTTGAAATTGTAGTAAATATTTGAATTTGTGTTTAAATACATTGCTTCAAGGTGGTAAGTACTGAGCTTTTTCAGTTAAATAAGTTAGCATGTGAATGTAGAGAGAAACAACTGAAGCACAAAGTCCACTTATTGTAGTATTAATTATTGTAAGCTTAAGAAGTTTTGCAAAAGAGACACTGATTGGATTAAAATGAGGAGCTCGTGAAATATGTTAAATAGCAAAAACATTTTGCCCAATTCAGATTCCATATTTGTCTACAGAGACTGGGTGAGGAAAAGTTTTAATATTTTAATAGTCTTCTATCAAGTATTTGCTGGTTATCGAACTGTAACTAATGTTCCCTGTTACGAAACACATTGAAAATCAGAATAATAAAAGCAGACTTGAACTTAATTTAAGACAGCAGTTTGCACTAAGTGAAAAATAAGTGCCTGCGTTATATGACAGCTTCTTGTTAAATATGCCTCAACACATTCCTAATCTGACATGGTGGCATATTAATGACGACTGACTTCTCACTGCCATCAGCTCTCCCTTCAGCGAGGCCCACTAATCACTGTGGAATCAGCTTTCCCTTCACAGAGCTCCACTAATCACTGTGGAATCAGCTTTCCCTTCACAGAGCTCCACTAATCACTGTGGAATCAGCTTTCCCTTCACAGAGCTCCACTAATCACTGTGGAATCAGCTTTCCCTTCACACAGCTCCACTAATCACTGTGGAATCAGCTTTCCCTTCACACAGCTCCACTAATCACTGTGGAATCAGCTTTCCCTTCACAGAGCTCCACTAATCACTGTGGAATCAGCTTTCCCTTCACAGAGCTCCACTAATCACTGTGGAATCAGCTTTCCCTTCACAGAGCTCCACTAATCACTGTGGAATCAGCTTTCCCTTCACACAGCTCCACTAATCACTGTGGAATCAGCTTTCCCTTCACAGAGCTCCACTAATCACTGTGGAATCAGCTTTCCCTTCACACAGCTCCACTAATCACTGTCGAATCAGCTTTTCTTCACAGAGCTCCAAATCTGCTCACTAATCACTGAGCTCCAACTGCACACTGAGTAAATGTGAGACTCAGCTATTCAGTGTGTGTGTGTGTGTGTGTGGGGGGGGGGGGGGGAGTTACATCATCCAGTACCCACATTAATGGGGTGGAAATTGTTTTGAAAATTCGTGCTAAATTGTGTTGAAAGTTTAGCACCAGAGAGCTGATTGGTGCTAAATTATCAACCCCACCCCCTTGCTGATTTAATTGATAAAGTGTGCTGCAAAAACATTTTGCAAGCAGTTTCTGCAGTTAAACTTCCCACATGACACAAACCTTCTGTCCTGTGTATGTGGATGAGTGTGGGTGGGCCATGTGAGTAGTCCAGACCCAATGAGAAACTATCATCATCTATGGTTGCTAAGGAATTAAAAAATAAATAAATATGTCTACTGGTGCCAAAATGTAATTTTGCTGGTGCTATCTGAGGTACCCTGGCACTACAATCTAGCGCCATAGCGCCAAACTTGTACTTCTGCATTAGGCACCCACTCCCCCAGTCCACCTGAATGCCTATTAGCCCCGACTTCTCAGACCAACTATTCCATACACTTCCCTGATGAAACAATGTTATATAGAACCAACTATTCCATACACTTCCCTGATGAAACAATGTTATATACAACCAACTACTCCATATACTACCCTGATGAAACACTGTTATATAGAACCAACTACTCCATACACTACCTTGATGAAACACTGTTATATTGCCAACTATCATCCAGGACTATTAAGCACTCAGTAGCGCTATCTTTAGAAATACTCCTCGTTTATTAGTGTGCATGTCCATAGAGACTCCTTGTTTATTAGTGTGCATGTCCATTGAGACTCCTCGTTTATTAATGTGCATGTCCATTGAGACTCCTCGTTTATTAGTGTGCATGTCCATTGAGACTCCTCGTTTATTAGTGTGCATGTCCATTGAGACTCCTCGTTTATTAGTGTGCATGTCCATTGAGACTCCTCGTTTATTAGTGTGCATGTCCATTGAGACTCCTCGTTTATTAGTGTGCATGTCCATTGAGACTCTTCGTTTATTAGTGTGCATGTCCATTGAGAATCCTCGTTTATTAGTGTGCATGTCCATTGAGACTCTTCGTTTATTAGTGTGCATGTCCATTGAGACTCCTCGTTTATTAGTGTGCATGTCCATTGAGACTCCTCGTTTATTAATGTGCATGTCCATTGAGACTCCTCGTTTATTAGTGTGCATGTCCATTGAGACTCTTCGTTTATTAGTGTGCATGTCCATTGAGACTCCTCGTTTATTAGTGTGCATGTCCATTGAGACTCTTGTCTACAGTGTTTTTGTTTTTGACTTGGATTTTAAAAAGCGCAGTAATTCTGTGGCAGTAAATATAACTTTAGTATAAAAGAGGTGCATATGAAGGCACATTCTGACCCGGCTTCAGTCAGTCATGCCAGTAGAGCTTCCCCTCACCTGGGCGACAGCAAGAACATCCTGACTGACTGTGACGGGTTGTGCCCGCCCCTGTGTTTAAATGTATTGTATTGTGTTTTGTTATTGTTTGGCAGCGTGGATGGGGTTAAATCCCCATCCCTCTAAACCCGTGCGGAATGTGGCCATCTTCAAATTGATTAAGTGATTACTAATTTGGAGATGGCCATGTGTACAAAAGCACATCAGCCACTCATAAGGTTGGAGAGGCTTGAGAGGAGTGACAGAGAGACAGAGTGACAGAGTGAGCTATCCCGAAGGTAAACAATTGCTACGGTATATCAGCGCGGCACTTGTTTTGTTTGTATCTGTTTATTTGCTTTGGTTTTGTGTTTAGTGTTTTGTTTATTTGATTTATTAAATAAACACACGTCCAGCGCTTCAAATGCAGTACTATGCTTCTGTTTATTTTCTGGTCTGGGACGTCATCACCCAGCCATCCATGACGCTGACACAATCACACAACTGTCACACCTGAGCTTGTGCAACGGCAAATTCTGTCCCCTCTGAAAATGGCACTGTATAGAGATTTACTAACTTACCATTTCAAAATAAAATAGTGCTGCCCAAAGAAAAAGAGAGCTATGTGTATAATAATACAAATCTAACTTGAAAGCACAGCTGAGGATCTCTAGGCTGTTGAAACCTTGAATGCTGTTAACAGTGTGTACACTAAGACAAAGGTGGAGTGTGGAGTGTGTGTGAGGCAGCCTCTGAACTTGGCACAGTCACTAAGATGTCACTTCCAGTTACTGTTGCCTTGAGAAGATCTCAGGGCTTGAGTGGGCACAGACAAGGCTAATGCAAGTTCCTGAGGGTACTGGCACTACAGCAGGTAACAGGGAGAAGAGGCAAGTCAATTACATCTGGGACAGGAACATGGGGTGCCTATTCTCTGAGGCAGAGGACACGTTGATTCTGCTTCAATAACTTAGTTATTATTATAAGTGGTTGTAGCATTAACGATACCTTATATCATATACTGTACATGTTAGAATATTTAATTCCTTACCTATTTAATATCTTATTGGTCTATATTTTCCCTTTTGGCAAAATTACAGGCAAAATTCCCAAAATATCCCCCCTCCACAGTAAATGCACTGTATTACAGAAAGGAAAATCCTGTCCCTAATGTGTGATTTGAATAATTCTATATTGCAATTTCATCTTGGATCATTATTTACCAGGCTTGTTAACTAACAGCCTAATATTTCAATTGCTCTTTAAATATTTGCAAAGTGCTTTAATGAGCAAGCCATCTTAAAAGTACAGTGGTTCACCAATATGTATACATTTTCAAGGAATGTTGAGCAACTGCGGGTGGGGCATTTACTGCCCATTTCACCTCAATCAATCTCCTTAAGAACATAAGAAGAACATTAGGAAATTCTGAGGCGGCCATTCGGCCCATCAATGCCAGTCCAGTTCCTAGTAGTTGACTGACATCAAAATTTGACATCAAGTCACGTCATAAGATTCAGCATCTACAATGTGGCTTAGTAATCCGCTCCGTATCCTCACCATTCTCTGTGTGGTCTCCTTCCCTCAGTCAGTCTCTACCCTATCCATAATGCTAACCCTCACCCTAATGTTAACATTAACCCTAATCCTAATCCTAACCCTAACCCTAACCCTAACCCTAATCCTAATCCTAACCCTAACCCTAACCCTAACCCTAACCCTAACCCTAACCCTAACCCCAACCTCAACCTTAACCACAACCCCAACCCCAACCCCAACCCATCTACAATGTGGTTCGGGAACCCACTCCATACCCTCACCATTATATGTGTGAAGTGTCTCCTTCCTTCTGTCCTAAGTCTGTGTCTATTTTTCCAACAATTTCCAAAAAACAATAGTTACAATACAAACCAGAATTAGACAACTCGAACACAATTGTTTTTGGGGTCTGTAGCTAGTATAAAGCTGTGTCTTACTAGTTTTAGAAACAACGGTTCCAACAACGATTCGAGAAGTTCACTAAATATCTTGGTATCCATGAATAGTTCTTACACAAAAACTATATAGATTTTATAAACAAGACGCTATTCAAGTGCAGTAATAACCCAAGCTTTATATGTTCATGACTAATGAAGACTAGTTGGGAATATTTGTTTTTCCTTTCACCCCAAAGCCTATCTGTAGTAGAGAGCTTGGATAAGATGAATGCTGTACCAATCTTTGCAGGGTTTTCATTGCACTAGAAATAAAGTTTAAATCATGTTGAGAAAATCTACTTGATTCCAGTTACCATTAGAAGGTGCATTTTTGGGGGTTGTTAGTTTTTTCCAGTTTGTGATTCCACTTTTAATTCGCCAGTAAAAAAAACATTTTGCAAAATAATAGCGGAACACTTATTTCTTTATGATACAGCTTCTTAATTGACAACATGAACCTGCCCTGCCCTGGCTCCGGGGATCAACCACAGTGCGGTCTCCCCAGCGCATCAGCATGACAACCATCTGGATTGAGCTAAGTAGGGTACATCTCTGGGGTCTTCAAATGGGCACCTTCCATCCTCGGTGTTTCGTCGACTACCCACGACACCTCAAGAGGGCTCGACGGTGATTCTGGCGTCCCAGCATCACCCCCCTCCATCCCCCACTCAACTCAGCCCAGCTTACTTACATGTACATCAGCGTTTCTTTCTTTCTATTGTGCTTGAAATCCCCAGCCAGAATCTTTCCGTCTCAACCACAGCCAGTTGCTGCTCCTCTCTGCTGCTTCAGATAAGTTATTCACTGTGCGACGCAACTCTTGGCCACTGAATCCGACATCTCTGAGAAACCGGGTTGTAGAGTGTGCCACAAATCCTCGACAACCCACCTCCACTGGATAAATCCGGACTCTCCATCCTCGCTGTTCTGCTTCAGTGCCTAGTTGAGCATACCGCAGTTTCTTCCTCTCATACACCTCATCTATCCTCCCATGGCACTATTAACTCTACCAGGTGAACAAAACAATATCTGGTTGAAGGTCAGTGGTGGCAATCTCAGGTGGAAAAATAAGCCGTTGACCAACATCTGCCAGCATTTTCCAGTCTCTAGCAGCTTCTAGTAGTCCTGGGCAGGGATTGGTTTTAACCACTTTTTTTGGTGGTTGCTCTCCTGGGCAGAGGAATGTTGTCTTTTGTGTGTAATGTTTTGATGGAACAGGTGGCAACTTATTGGTCATGTTACGCTTGTCTTCCAATGCTAAGGCCAAACATTGCAGCACCTGGTCATGGCGCCAAGTAAACCGTCCTTGGCTAAGAGCCACCTTACATCCTGTCAAAATGTGCCTTAATGTTGCAGGTGATGAACACAAAGGACATGAGCGATCCTCTCCTACCCAGAGGTTTAGGTTCTGTGGTGATGGGAGAACATCATATATGTTGACCTGATGAGGAAACTGATCCTGCTCTGTTCCATTGACCACAGGTCTTGCCAGCCAATCTTGCATTGTTCCACACTCTCCCATCTCATCCATTCTCCCTGCTTGGCCTGGGAAATGGCCTTTATGCACCTCATCCTGTCCTCCTGCTTTTGCACCTCGCTGACTACCAGCTTTCTCAGTTGAGCTGGGGCTGCCTTGTGCCATGTAGGAGGAGCTGAACTGAGACCAAGACCCCCTCTTCCATGCTGAACTTGCCCCATGATATCACCAATTCGAAGGGCACTTTCTTCCAGTTTTCAACACAGGTGCTGCCTCCCTTATGCATTTGTCGCGTGACTCTACTAATGTCATTTCCAGTTTGACCTTGGCCAACTTAAACTCCTCGGTTAGAGCGGAGACTGATAGCTGCAGTATTCCTTTACCATAAAGTCCCACTCTGCTGAGGCAGCGTGGAACTCCCAACCATTTCCTGATGTATGAACTGATTAAAGCTTCCAGCTTCTCTACTGTTGTCAAAGAAACCTCGTACACAGTCAGTGGCCATGGCAACCTCGGCAGTAGACCAAACTGAAAGCACCAGAGTTTTAGTTTGCCTGGTAAAGCGCTGCTGTCTATGCTCTTCAACCCTTCCACTGCTTGTTGTCTAACTTCTCCCACACGAACTGTGTCCTTTAGATCCCCGTCGTACCATCTCCCAAGACTCTTCACTGGCTTCTCAGACACTGTTGGTATTGCCTCACCATTAATGAAGAACGTTTTATCGACTACTTTACCTTTAATTATAGAGATGCTCCTTGATTAAGTGGGCTTGAATTGCATTTGTGCCCATTCAATGTTATTGGTTAATTTGCCCAATAACTGAATAGTGCAGGCTACTGTTGTAGTCATGGTTGTCATGTCATCCATGTATGCTCAAATTGGTGATAGTCGCATTCCAGAAGCCAAGCGCTCTCCTCCCACTACCCATTTTGATGCCTTAATGATTACTTCCATTGCCATGGTAAAAGCTAGTGGAGAAATGGTGCATCCTGCCATTATTCCAACTTCTAGACTTTGCCATGTAGTGCTGAATTCTGAAGTTGAAAAATTAAATTGCAAATCTCCAAAATAGGTTTTCACTAAATTTGTTATTGTCATCAGTACACTGAAAAAATCAAATGCTGCCCAAAGAAGTTCATGTGGCACTGAACCATATGCATTAGCCAAATCCAGGAATGTCACATGGAGCTCCTTCCTCTCCTTTTTAGCTGATTGAATTTGTTGCTAGATCACATTGATGTGTTCTAAGCATCCTGGGAAACCTGGAATGCCCGCTTTTTGTATTGAAGCAGTTCTTTAATAGGTAAGCTGACAATCTCTGAGCAATAATGCTGAAGAAAATCTTGCCTTCTACGTTTGGAAATAGGGCGAAACTGACTGATGCTTGTAGAATCTTTTTCTTTAGGTATGCTCTTGGTACGACCTGTTTTTCCCATGCCACTTTCATCAATTTCCACAGGATTCGTAGAACTCCTGAAGCACTCTTGTACACTCTGTATGGAACTCCATTAGGCCCTGGAGATGATGAAGCCCTTGCTTTTTTCACAGCTTGCTCTGCTTCTTTCCACTTAGGTGCACAGTCCTCCATTTGGTATTCTGGTGGATTGATAGGTGGGATGTCTGAAAGAATTGACATAGGCTCCTTTTTTAATCTGTATGTGTTTCCTCCAAATATCTCTCCAGCTCAAACTCAGATGCTTTTAGTGTGCCATTCTTCTCACTGGTGAATAACTTCTTTACAAATTTGAATGGATCTTTATAAAAGTTAGTTCTCGCACACTCCTTCTTTTTGTAGTGTTTCCGTAAGCGCTCAGCTCTGCGCAATGTTGCAAGCTTATCTTTTATGACCCTTTGTAAGAGATTGAGTCCCTCCTTCTGACTTTGTTTGGCTCTTCTCCATTGCTTCCTCAGCTGTCTCCTTTCTCTAACTAAGTGTTCAATCTCCTGCTGCCGTCTAGACTTTCCAGGAATAGTCTGTATTTTATCCTTCCTTTTTTCAACTCCAAACCTCTCGCTTCCATATTTGTAGATGATGTCCCCAAATTTATCCAGCTTCTTTACAACTGTTCCACTTAACCTTTCCAACACAAAGCAGAGATCTGTGTTTACTGTGTCCCATGCAATTTTCTCACAAGCTCTTGGCCATTTAACTCCAGGCTTGTGCCTGTTGAGGTTCTTTTCTCTCTTATGCTGGTTTGTCTGACCGGGTTCACAAGGATCATTAGGTTCATCACTAACTGTGTCCATGCAAGTCCTCCTCATGTCTATGACAGGGGTGCTGATATCCTGCAAACTGTGGTTTGCTTCCTGTCACTGGATTTCATTTGACTGACTTGACTGACTTCGTAAGAAGTACTGATCAATGCAAGGCCCTTGTCCCTTCTCCCTCAAGCATTTCATTCTCTCTTGATGAATCTTCAAACCCCTGACTGTTGTCGCATTGCTCCAGCCGCAGACACAAACATGGAGTTCCATGTCTTTGCTAACTGCAGATCTTGAACTAGTCTTTTGTGAAGTACTCTCCATACTCATATCCATTTCCGTTCCTAAGTCGTTAACCGTGTTGTCCAACGTTGAGTCTTCCGCCCTCGCTTTCGCAGACTCTAGGGGTATTTTTCTCTTTAATTTCTTAGAAGCCTTGGGCGGGTGTCTCCAGCATCCTGTAAACACAGAGCTGGATACTGCCGAGGGTAGTATAATATATATGTTTTAATTTCATTTAGTTATTTGCAAGTCATCTGTACAGCTATAGCCAAAAGTGTTGCATCACCCTAGAATTTTAGGTTTGAGACATAATTCATAATAAATAAATGATATGAACATAATTTAGATCATGTAATCAAAGAAGCTACAACATGATATTGCAAAAGTTTACCATAATAGTAGTACTTGCAGACTTCCTTAATCCTCTCAGGCATGGACTCAATGAGGCGCTGAAGGGTCGAGTTATCCTATAGCTTCCTCCATGCAGCCTTTACACTTGATTCTAGCTAGTTTCGGTTGCATAGTTGACTTTTCCTCATTGCCTGTCCTATCAGACCCCAAACATTCTCAATAGGATTGAGATCCGGTGAATTTCCAGGTTGAATCTGAGATTCTGAAAAGATTTTAAGTTATTAACAAGACAACTGAAAAAGTTAGGATGCAGAATTATTCTCTCAGGTCTACTACCTGTTGTTGGTGGTGTGGATTAAGTATTCAGTAGAATTAGGGCTTTAAATACTTGTCTGGCTGGTTGGTGTGTGCAAGAAGGGCTGGGATTGCTTTTGGAAAATAAATAAATATTATAGGAAAGATGGACTGCACCTAAATAAGTCAGGGGCAAGCAGGCTAGCTGATAACATCGAACATCACCTAGCAAGGTATTTCAAATAGGGACTGGGGAGGGGAGGGAATCTAAAGAGTCATGTAATCTTCAGGTTAGTATCCTGCCATTCCTGCTTAAACACAGAGGTGTGTGCTACAGTAACCTTTGTCAAATTCATATTACCCCTGCTCAAGCACATGCTCAATCACATGCTCTTGATTGGACAGAGTTGCAATTCAATTACAAACATTTCTTACTCTTAATGTTATATTCAAGAAGTTTCAGTCTGGGTTTCGTGCTGCACATAGCACCGAGACGGCCCTTGTCAGAGTTGTGAACGATCTGCTGATAAGGTCTGACTCGGGCTTTCCATCAGTTTTAATTCTTCTAGAGCTAAGTGCTGCCTTTGATACTGTAGACCATTCCATCATACTGAATCGTCTCTATCGTCTCTACTGGGGAGTGTGACAGAGAGTGAATGAATATGAATCAACAATCTCCCTCTCGACCTGTGAGGGCACTGTACAACAGGAATTGTGTGCCCCTTACTGAATGGTTGGGACGTTCATTCCGGGGGCAGTCGGAAACCGGCCATTCAGGACAGGGACGGCGTCACGGTACCAGTAGTCATCGCCCTAGTACGGTAAGCGAAGTTTCATTCATGAATTGGAGGAGACCTGATTGAAGTAGCTAACGGAGGGGGCGGGGCTGAGGGTACTTTAGGGGGACGTGATGCTGTAATCGGTTCCTTTCTTATGGTTATTATTATTATTAGTTTATTTAACAGACGCCTTTATCCAAGGCAACTTACAGAGACTAGGGTGTGTGAACTATGCATCAGCTGCAGAGTCACTTACAACTACGTCTCACCCAAAAGACGGAGCACAAGGAGGTTAAGTGACTTGCTCAGGGTCACACAATGAGTCAGTGGCTGAGGTGGGATTTGAACCGAGGACCTCTTGGTTACAAGCCCTTTTCTTTAACCACTGGACCACACAGCCTCCTAGTGGTTGATGGAGGAAACGAGGACTGTTCGGAACCTGAGTTAAGTGTTTTGTTTTTGTTTGCAAACGTGTGTGTTTTGTCTTTGCCAGACTGATTAAACGCTGGTCAAGGAAAATAAAGAACTTGGACTGTGAACTCTGTGTTTGTCCTTGTCTGGAGCACCTGCATCACCCTTTCACTACGCACTGCCACCCACACGTTCACAGGGAGGTAAAATCAGCATTATCCGGAAGTTGTCTGTGGTGTTCCACAGGGCTCCATTCTAGGTCCCTTGTTCTTTTTATTATATATGCTACCATTAGGTGACATTATCCACAGACACGGAGTGAACTTCCATTGCTATGCTGATGATACCCAGCTATATTTGTCCCTAAAGCCAGGACTTTCTTCTGCCTGGGTGTTATTAGCTACTTGCCTTACAGACATCAAGCATTGGATGTCACAGAATTTTCTGTTGAATTCAGATAAAACAGAGGTTATGTTAGTGGGATCACAGAACCAACTAAAGGGAAATGTGGACTACATGAGCTCAACCCTTGCAGTCTCTCATCAAAACTTAAACTAGAAATTAAGAGTTTGGTGGTCATCTTTGATCCTGATCTATCATTTGAGACTCATATTAGGGAAGTTACTGAAGTATCTTTTTACCATTTGAGAAATATAGCCACACTTAGACCAATTATTTCCATACCTGATGCCGAGAGACTAATGCATGCCTTTGTTCCATGTAGAATTGATTATTGTAATGCACTTTTTTCTGGTTTCCCTAAACGCGTGGTACCCCGCTTGCAGCTTGTTCAGAATACCGCCACTAGAATTCTGACTAAAACCAGGAAAAGTGAACATATTACCCCTGTTTTGGCCTCTTTACACCGGCTCCCTTTGCAGTACAGAATTGATTTTAAGATTTAACTTACAAGGCCCTGAATGGATTAGCACCTAGTTATTTGTAGGAGTTACTGACCCCGTATCTTCCAAACTGCACTCTGAGATCACAGGATGCGGGGCTGCTGGTTATTCCTAGGGTCAACAAAAGCAACACTGGAGGAATCAGGGCTTTTTCTTGTAGAGCTCCTAATTTATGGAATGCTCTGGCTTTGTTTAACAGGGAAGCTGGGACTGTTACAGTTTTCAAGTCAAGACTAAAAACACACCTTTATAAAATGGCTTTCTTATCTTAGTGGGTTTTAATGTAACTTTAAGATTGCTGCTTTTGTATTATGTGTATACTGTTATTTAAATCTGTTATTTAAGTGGTCTGATTGTGGCAGTTGTATGTGTGACATGCTATACAAATGTTTTGTGGTTTGTAATTTTTTCTGCTATTAACTGTACAGTGCTTTGCGATACTTTTTGTATAAAAAGTGCTATATAAATTAATTAATTAAATAAATAAATAAATAGAAATGACCATTGGGAATATGGTTCTGAGCTGTAGGGAGGAGGTGGTCTTGGAGTGTTTTCAGTTACCAGTCCTTGTTCATAGCTGTCCCTTTGGGTAAAACCTTGGTTTCCAAAACAGCTGAAGGGAGACTCGTCAGAGAATGTTCCTTTGGCCCAGTCATCTTTAGTCCAGTCTGTGTACGTGCAACAAACATTTAGACGACCTCGATGTTTTTCTTGCTCAGAAGGAACTTCTTAGCAGGCCTCCCTGGTATATCACAATCGATGCTGAAGAGTTACAGTCCAGCATTCACAGGTACATCCTAATAGATGCTGAAGTTACAGTCCAGCATTCACAGGTACATCACAATAGATGCTGAAGAGCACTAATTGTCACAGTTACTCTCGTGTTTTATATGAGTGCAGACAAAAATAACACCGTAAGTGGTGTCCTCTGTGTAAAAGTCAACCAGTTTAGTTTAAGCCCTTAATTGAAACAGGTATCATGGAAATCAAATCTGCTCCAATCACAGCCAGATTTAAGGGACTGGAATGACATTTGCCTTGCACCAACCATTCATGAGGCCATATAATTGAAATCACTGGATACAATGGATATCAATGTTATAAAACTTTACAACAAGTGATGAAAGATCGGGCATTGAATAATTATCCCTAAAGAACTGCTTCTTGAGTTCTGATAATTAAGAGTAGGGGAATCCATCCTCCCAGGATACCAAAGAACAAGGGCTTAAGATCTTGTAAATATATAACAAGTCAATGATCTATTCTATACTAATATACAAAGATAAATAAAGTACCTAATCGAACATTGCTGACCTACTTGAAACAGAGATACATTGTTTTCTATAGAGACCATCTACAGCATAAAGAATAGCTGTCTGGATTTTCTCCAGTACTATTATTCTTAATTTTTTCGTGTGTTTATTTAATAGGGTATGTAGTCTATGTCCAATGACTTGTAACAGTTATTACATTTGCTCTTGTCAGAATTGTATAGTGATAAAATGCTGTTTTAAAAGTTTGAGATACAACAGGGTCTCTTGAGTACCAGTCACAAGCTCAATTTCACACAACAGGGTCTCTTGAGTACCACAGTCACAATCTCAATTTCATACACAGGGTCCCTTGAGTACCAGTCACAAGCTCAATTTCACACAACAGGGTCTCTTGGGTACCACAGTCACAAGCTCAATTTCATACAACAAGGTCTCTTGAGTACCAGTCATAAGCTCAATATATAGTTGTATTTAGGCACGGGGATTGCACAATCACTTCACGTGCAGGTAAAATGTGTATTCATATGTGAGCACGGGGAGTGCACATACAGCAGGTTACATTGGCAAAATGATTAACCTGCTGTATGGCAGACAGCAGGTTAATTTTACCAGGGAAGCTGTCAATAAGTGTCCCCTAATATGGAAGGTAGATAGGGAATGTTATTGAGACCTACTGGAATTGGGCCTGTATCAGATCTGACTTGCCAGGACTTGGCACAAGGAATGTGGAGGCAGGCCAACCAGACGGAGCTCTTTCTGCTTTGAATTGTTGTAAAGGAGCAGAGATCATAAATCATAGCTGATGCTCCATCTCTCACTCTGCTGTCAATCGAATGAGGTGCCTCCTGCAACTGCCAACATCTGATTGCTTAGCATTAGTCAGCTGGGAGATATGGCCTGAGCAGGGTCGGGCAGGTTACACACACCAAATGCCGCTTTGTTCCAGGTAGTTTAATGCTAAATCAGCTTCTGTGTTTGAACACACAATAAGACATTTGACAGGACGACCCACCTCTAGTATAGTTTTGTATGTTTTAACCCTCAATGAAACTTTCACGACTTGAGTTACCCAGAAACCTCTAAAGAATTCAAGTCAAGTTGAAGAACTTCACTGCTGCTGGAGGAAGTTTTTGTTAAGAATGCAATGCTGTCACACTGTGAGTTGTGTCAGTGATAACGGGGCAAAATGGCCGTTCACGGGTCCGTGGCACACCATTTTTAGTTGCTAGCCTTATTTCAAGCTCCATATCTAGCCATTCTAGTCGACTCATGGTCGATTCATGGTTGTATAATAAATTAAAAGTAGACAGTTCAAGCTTAGAGAAAGGTGAATGTGGCGGGGTACGCCCCGCCCCTGTGCGTATTTTGGGTTTGTACTGTGCATGGCTGTATTATGATTTAAATGTTTGTTGTGTGACCAGCATGATACTTGTTTGTTCAATGTTTGTTTGTCTCTGTTTATTATTCATTTTGGCCAACATGCTTTTTTGTTTATGAAAAGTGTTTTGTTTTGTTTTGTTTCTGGCTGGCCTCCCTGCGTCCGCCACCCGTCCGCTCCAGCTCATCCAGAACTCTGCTTCTCGCCTGGTGTTCTCTCTACCTCGCTTCGTCCACGCTACTCCACTACTCCGCTCGCTCCACTGGCTCCCGATCACCGCTCGCATCCAGTTCAAGACTCTTGTACTAGCCTACAGATGCCTTGATCAGACTGTACCCAGCTACCTCCAGACCCTCATCTCTCCCTACACCCCCACTCGACCTCTCCGCTCCGCCTGCACTAGAAGACTGGCTCTACCTCCGCTACGCTCCCCTGCCTCCCGAGCCCGCTCCTTCTCCACCCTTGCTCCGCAGTGGTGGAACGACCTTCCTACAGATGTCAGGACTGCCCAGTCCCTGACCACATTCCGGCGCCTCCTTAAGAATCACCTCTTCAAACAACACCTGTTGAACTCCTCTGTTGTATTCTGGGACACTATCACCCTTCATTTAAATATGCTTTATTTTGCTCTTATCTGCCCCCTATTTTACTGCATTTAATCCTGTACCTCAGAATATTGTAATCTGCCAAGTGTTTAATCTGTAGTATTTTGTACTTAATCATATCCTGATGTAACTATCACTATTTAATCATATCCTGATGTAACTTTCACTATTATCTGCTGTATTATTGAATTGTGGTTTGTCACACTTGAGAATTATTGTATTTCTTGTTCTTATTGTATGACTTATATTGTAACACTTGAATGTATTTGTATTTGCTTGCGATTGTAAGTCGCCCTGGATAAGGGCGTCTGCTAAGAAATAAATAATAAAATAATAATTTTATTTAATACTGTATAATAAATACGCGCATCAGCACTTCATCCCGCAGTATCTGTCTATTTGCTTGTCTGACGTCACCACTAAGCCATCCATGTGACGTTGAACAAAACGTATTTCCTTCCTTTACTGTGGTATTTTAAATAATTGGCAAGCGCGTCATTTTATAGCAGTTTATTTGCAGCACAGGGATAATAATGTTTTTTTTTAATAGACTAATACATCACATTTAAACAAGGCTTTAAAGTGGTTATTTTCTCTCAAATAAAGGCTTTCATCTGATACAACCTAATAGTAATAGATAAGGTGAGTCCTACTTTTTGTTTAAAGCCGATTGAACATTGCAGTTCAGTAGATGCAACTTGCAAATATTGTTTCAGTTACCGATATCTGATTTGTAGAAGAAAAAAATCGTCAACTGGCATAATTAGGAATTCTGTTCAATATAATATAATAAAAAAAACTATAACAATAATCACATTTCAACTCTCTATTTACAATTAGTTTTATTTACATGTTTATTTACACACATAAAACAGAAAAACATTCAAGCCAAAAATGGTAAATATTTCTAATACAATCCTATACATACATATTTAAGAATAAAGTTTATTTTATAATATTGAAAAATAAATGCTGAAAAAATAGGTGGACACTAAAAAACACTTTTTGATAGGAAATATCTTGTCTTCTCTGTGTTGTCCATCAACATTTTATCTACAATTTCTCCATACTGTAGAAGAGTGTCAATGTAGAAGCAACAGATTTCATTCTACATGTTCTAGCAACATGTACACTAGTGTCCCCTTGGCTTTACTGGGTTAGAAAAGACTGCAAGGACAACCAGTAGTCTTTGGTAGAAGCAAGTGCAGTCAAACCGCACTATGATGTTGTGTTTAAACATGTTTAATGAGCGCAAAAACCCTGAAGTTGTGCCATAGTACACTCTGATTACCTTCTCTTTCTCTTTTTCAGTGTCCTTATTCTCAAAATGGGAACCCTCTTGCACTGTGTGTGTCCCTCCATATACAGTGCCTTGCGAAAGTATTCGGCCCCCTTGAACTTTGCGACCTTTTGCCACATTTCAGGCTTCAAACATAAAGATATGAAACTGTAATTTTTTGTGAAGAATCAACAACAAGTGGGACACAATCATGAAGTGGAACGAAATTTATTGGATATTTCAAACTTTTTTAACAAATAAAAAACTGAAAAATTGGGCGTGCAAAATTATTCAGCCCCTTTACTTTCAGTGCAGCAAACTCTCTCCAGAAGTTCAATGAGGATCTCTGAATGATCCAATGTTGACCTAAATGACTAATGATGATAAATAGAATCCACCTGTGTGTAATCAAGTCTCTGTATAAATGCACCTGCACTGTGATAGTCTCAGAGGTCCGTTTAAAGCGCAGAGAGCATCATGAAGAACAAGGAACACACCAGGCAGGTCCGAGATACTGTTGTGGAGAAGTTTAAAGCCGGATTTGGATACAAAAAGATTTCCCAAGCTTTAAACATCCCAAGGAGCACTGTGCAAGCGATAATATTGAAATGGAAGGAGTATCAGACCACTGCAAATCTACCAAGACCTGGCCGTCCCTCTAACCTTTCAGCTCATACAAGGAGAAGACTGATCAGAGATGCAGCCAAGAGGCCCATGATCACTCTGGATGAACTGCAGAGATCTACAGCTGAGGTGGGAGACTCTGTCCATAGGACAACAATCAGTCGTATACTGCACAAATCTGGCCTTTTTGGAAGAGTGGCAAGAAGAAAGCCATTTCTTAAAGATATCCATAAAAAGTGTCATTTACAGTTTGCCACAAGCCACCTGGGAGACACACCAAACATGTGGAAGAAGGTGCTCTGGTCAGATGAAACCAAAATCGAACTTTTTGGCAACAATGCAAAACGTTATGTTTGGCGTAAAAGCAACACAGCTCATCACCCTGAACACACCATCCCCAAAGTCAAACATGGTGGTGGCAGCATCATGGTTTGGGCCTGCTTTTCTTCAGCAGGGACAGGGAAGATGGTTAAAATTGATGGGAAGATGGATGGAGCCAAATACAGGACCATTCTGGAAGAAAACCTGATGGAGTCTGCAAAAGACCTGAGACTGGGACGGAGATTTGTCTTCCAACAAGACAATGATCCAAAACATAAAGCAAAATCTACAATGGAATGGTTCACAAATAAACATATCCAGGTGTTAGAATGGCCAAGTCAAAGTCCAGACCTGAATCCAATCGAGAATCTGTGGAAAGAACTGAAAACTGCTGTTCACAAATGCTCTCCATCCAACCTCACTGAGCTCGAGCTGTTTTGCAAGGAGGAATGGGCAAAAATTTCAGTCTCTCGATGTGCAAAACTGATAGAGACATACCCCAAGTGACTTACAGCTGTAATCGCAGCAAAAGGTGGCGCTACAAAGTATTAACTTAAGGGGGCTGAATAATTTTGCACGCCCAATTTTTCAGTTTTTTATTTGTTAAAAAAGTTTGAAATATCCAATAAATTTCGTTCCACTTCATGATTGTGTCCCACTTGTTGTTGATTCTTCACAAAAAATTACAGTTTCATATCTTTATGTTTGAAGCCTGAAATGTGGCAAAAGGTCGCAAAGTTCAAGGGGGCCGAATACTTTCGCAAGGCACTGTATGTCTGTCTGTCTGTCTGTCTGTCTGTCACACTACATGGTGAACACCAACATTGTTACCAACACTCATAGCCTCCTCTAAACATTTCAGATTGCATTTGAGTGTAAACTCTTGATTTGAAATATTTGTAACCTTTCAGTGACTATATGGTTTTAATGCAATTATGAGGATCCTCTGTTTGTGCCTGTTCTGGTTTAATTTATTTGTGTCTATTTAGACACATTTTACTAAATTCAATAAATATAAGTATTTTTTTATTTTTGTGTGACTTTTTAAACTCCCTGGTCACCTTCAAACCTTTTTTGGCCCCAAAGATTGGACAGCTCTGTTTTATACAAGCTCAAATAAGAAAGCTGTATGTTTACTTTCAGTGGAAAAAGTAATGGAACTCTTTGTTTGTGGATGGAATGGGTGAGGGGGGGGGAGGGGGGCTGTAAATGTTGGTATTCATTTTACAGTGGGACAATTTCACTACTATAAACAAGTGTCATGACTTGAAGATACTTCCAAGCGTGACATGCTTATGACTTCATATACGTTTTCAGAAGTATTTACTTTTCACAAAGTGTGGTGTAGGTTTAGTACTGCACTCTACATGAGCAAGGTGAAGTATTGTAACAGCTGAAACAAACCTCCCTTCTGACTGATTTATACATGCAGGCCTTCAGGGGTGCCCCAGGGGGTAAGAGGATAACTGTGTAGCACACTGTGTGTTTTTCTAATCCAACAGACTCTTCCTTCCCCCAACCTTTGTCAGCCTAACAAGGAGAGCATAAAAGTGACTGTTTCTAATTACCACAAACACTTACCCAGGCCTACACATTCCTCACTGCACAAACTTTTTTTATGTGAATCTAATAGCAACCAATGACATTTTCCTACTTTTTCCTCACTTGGAATCTGCATTGGGGATCTGGGAATTGCTTCTTGAGGGAATAATGAACATCTGTGAATTGAGGCAGAAGTAGTTTTGGACTGCTACTCCATTGAATTCCGGTGTTTTGAGGTTTCTCTTGTTCTCTTTTAAAGGGCTGGCAGTGGGACAAACTAAGGAGGAATACAGCTTCCTTTTTCTTTTCTTTTTTTTATCCAGAGGTGCTAAACTGTAAACAGTGTTGGGTGTGTGTGATACAGGGACATGCTGACACGGTTAAGTATGTATTTTCAGTAGAATTTAAACACACACCGTGCAAAAGGACTTCCCAGAACTCCAGCTGCAGGTATGTGACAAGGATTTTTACCTCAGTTTTGTGCATTGGCTAAGCTCCTTTTCCAAAAAAGAATTTTAAATCGTTTCTGTCAGTGTCAACAGAATGGCTTTTGAAAATTGGCAAAGTTAGAAATGCTTGAAGTTAGAAATTGCAGTTTGATTTAGAATAGAGCCACAACTTTGACTGCAATACAGAATAGACTTTGCTACTGTAGCTGGGATTCTATTAAATCCGGGGGGATATCTTGAAAATGCATCTGAAAGAATGTTTTACAGTAATGTAGGGAGGATAACATGGCAAGTCTTTCTCTGTTGATGTTACTTGAGTGTTTTCTTGCTTCTATCCAATGTTAGTAATTTACACATACAGTAACACATCTTTGTATTTGTAATTGTTATCGGTATATCATTTATAAACTTTCACTACTTTTGACGGGCTGCTTTTTAATGAACTAGACGGCATATAAGGCTGTGGTAGTAAAGAAACATCAATGAAATGAACACTGCAGCCTCAGTGTGCTGAGCTTGACTGCTGGTGACTCATTTCTCATGCAACTCCAGCCTTCAAAGACATGTTTCTGCAAGGAAGCCTGCCTCTGTATAACTATACATTTGTGATGTAAGTTCTGTCAGTGGTTAGATTATATGGAAGTGTTTATAAACTTTCTCTAACAACTCCTTGAATATATTGACATACAATATATTTTATTTTGGGATGTTTACATTTTGTCATTCAGTGAGTATATTGTTTTTTACTGTGAATTACATGATAAGCTGAATCTGCTGTTCACTGTGTAAAGGAGCGTCTCCTACCCTCTGTTCTAAGTAGACAGACATAGGACAGAGGTTAGGACACATTTACACAGAGAGTTGAGAGGGTATGGAATAGGTTACCAAGCCATGTTGTTGATGCTGAATGGTTTGGTAATAGACATTCCTTTGAACAGGATGGCCTCCTCTTGTTCATGTATTTTCTTGTGCTCTTATGTTCAGTGGGACTCCTGCAATACCTCATAAAGGGCCCACAGCAACAGCAGCCGGTGACTGTCTCGGTTGAAATCAGACACAGAAAGGAGGCGTCACATATATGACAGTTCCACTGAAAAGGACAGTCCAGCCTCAAACTTTCTTTACCTTCAGTTCACACATCTCTAGAAGAGACCTTTGTGATCTAGAAAGCTGTATATATATATATATATATATATATATATATATATATATATATATATATATATATATATATTGTAACACAGCAGGGATGGGGTTAATATCCTCCCTGCATGAAAAACATGTGCAAATGTACATTGGTTTAATTTAATTGTTTTGTTTTATTGTTTAATTATATTTGTTAATTATTTTATTATGAATTATCCCCTGCACCTGGTGATCATTGTAAATTAGAGCCAGGTGCAGGGTATATAAAGGAAGCAGCCAGTCTGTTCAGGGCTGCTAGTGTGAATAGAAACCCGCTTGATAGTGTGCTCAAGGGTAAAAAGGAAAAGGTAGTGTAAAAACCTTTTGTGTTCGGTGTTAAATCTGTGTGGTTTGTGGTGTTTTATGGTGTCTGGATAAGGGCGTCTGCTAAGAAATAAATAATATATATATATACATTGTAGCAACGTGGGGTGTTATTTACCACATTACTCAGCAGGCCTTTCACAGCGGTCCTCTAGTGTGGTGTTGCAATTACACTCAGACAACAGAAATAAGGTCTAAACAGGGTGGGACCTGTATGTTTATTAGTTTTACTGTGTCCTGTCAAAGGGACACAGAGCCACCAATTTTTTAAACAAAAAATTACAAAACAAAGTAAAACTCTATGTCCTTTTTTTGGAGAACTTACTAATACAACAGCCATTTACCCTAACTGTCACCCAGGCAGCTAAGCTGCTTGCTGGTTTTCAAAACAAACTCAAACCGATACACACACCTACAATAGTTCTTGTTATTACTGTTATTTAATTTTCCTTCACTCCAGTCTCCTCTGTTGTTCACAAACGTTAGCCCCACAGTGCCAGAGAACCCCTCAGGTAGGGCATTTAAATACTCATCATTATTTAAGCACAGGTGCAACCCATTCTCCTGTAATCTAGCCACTCAAAGCCCCTTGGGAAATGTAGTCTTTTAGCCTGCCACCATTATCTCAGTGGTCAAAAAGGGTATATGTTTCTTTCCAGGCGTGGCCCTATATACCTGCCTTCCATCACTTTATCCCACACTTTAGAACATATCCTCCCCTCCAGCTCGGGCCCCTCGGGGCAAGCGACCTTGGAGAATAGAGAGTGTACGCGGGACAGACCATCTGCGTTCCCGTGATCTTTCCCCGCCCTGTGTTCAATTGAAAAGATAAAGCCTTGTAAATTTAAAAATCATCTAGTCACCCTAGCGTTTTTTTCCTTGTTCTGATGCATCCAGGTTAATGGAGCATGGTCAGTGACCAATTTAAAGCGTCTCCCTAGTAGATAGTACTTCAGAGAGTCTAACGCCCATTTAATGGCGAGACACTCTTTCTCCACTATGGCATATTTTTTTTTCTGAGGAGGTAAGTTTCCTACTAAGGAAAACAGGGTTTTATTTTCCTCTGATCTTTTGGGACAACACCGCTCCTTCCCACACCTTTTAGCCTGCCACCATTATCTCCCTGAACTACATTTCTTATATCAGTGATCAGAAAGGGTATATGCTTCTTTCCAGGCATGGCCCTATGTACCTGCCCTCCATCACTTTACCCCACACTTTATCACAATATATATTCGGCTGATCCGATTAAAAGGTAGCACCAAAAAGTAGATTTGTTGTACAAAACTACAGCAATGTGTTTATAAGTAACTACAGGAAACTGTCAGTGTCCAGTAAGAAATCCAGCGTTGAAACTGTGCCACCCTGCTTTTCTGAAACTGGGACAGGTTAAAGTTCAATGTTTCCACTTAATGGGTAATTATCCTGGAGCAGACCACAGGAGAAGTCTAGTACAGCATATCCGGACCCTACAGCGCGTTGTCACACGGCTGGCTGAGTGATTACGTCAGACCCAGGAAAGGAAACACACACAGGACGGTGAAATGATGAAGGCGATTGCTTGCGCCGGTTTATTGTAAATAAAAAGGTTTTAACAAAACACAGAACACGGCACTTTACGCCAAAATAAATAGACAAACAAAACGGATTAACACTTAAACAAACGGTGGATGCACAGACAAACGAACACGGTGAGTTTTAAACAAGTATCAATTATTACACTATGTAACTGTAACACAGCAGGGAGGGGGTTAAAGCCTCCATGAGTGGAAAACATGTGTGGAATGCACATTTGTTTAGTTTAATTGTTTTGGTTTATTGTTTCATTGATTTGTTAATTGTTTTATTATTAATTATCCCCTGCACCTGGTAGCTATTAGTAAATTAAAACCAGGTGCAGGGTATTTAAGAGAGGCAGCTAGTCTGCTCAAGGCTGCTGAGGAGAAGGAGGCAGAAAGGTGTGCTCTGCTTCCTGGCAGTCGTGAGTGAAAAAGGAAGTGCTGTATAAAACCGGTGTGTTTTGTAAGGAACGGGGAAACAGTGTAGCTGTCCCGTGTTAGCCAGGGTGTACCTGTGTGTTAGTTAGTGCTCGTACAGAGCGAGGTGTTTATTTTGTGTGTTTTGTTGATTTTTTGTGTTTATTAAAAATAGCGCACCCGCGCTTAAAATCCATTTCTGTGTGCCGGGTCTATTTTTAAAGGGGCAACGAACCCGAGCAAGGGTGAACCTTTTACATTTGGTGTCAGAAAGTGTGGGCGCCCCTACGACCCAGAAAGATGGATTTATGGTACCTGATCGAGCAGATTAATAGAAAGGCCGCTGCTCAGAAGGAGCAGCTGGAGAGATGGGAGAGAGAGATGGGGTTGGCACCGCAGAAGAGACAGGAGCGGGAGCCAACCGAATTGGAGCGGTTACTCCTGGAATGGGAGCAGGCTAGCGTAGCTCCGCAGTCTCCAGAGCCCAGAGGGGAGGAGCCGCCGCTTCCAGAGCCCAGAGGGGAGGAGCCGCCGCTTCCAGAGCCCAGAGGGGAGGAGCCGCCGCTTCCAGAGCCCAGAGGGGAGGAGCCGCCGCTTCCAGAGCCCAGAGGGGAGGAGCCGCCGCTTCCAGAGCCCAGAGGGGAGGAGCCGCCGCTTCCAGAGCCCAGAGGGGAGGAGCCGCCGCTTCCAGAGCCCAGAGGGGAGGAGCCGCCGCTTCCAGAGCCCAGAGGGGAGGAGCCGCCGCTTTCAGAGCCCAGAGGGGAGGAGCCACTGTTGCCAGAGTCACCGGTGGAAGTCAAGGGGGAGGATGTGCCGCCTCCCCTGCAAGCCAGTCCGGCGTTGCCGAGGGAGGTCCCTTGTCCCGGCAGCGTGGACACCAGGCCGGAATGCCCAGACCTCCCTCCGCTTGACCTGGCTCCCAGGTCGCAGTACAGCCAGGCACAGTCGCCTGCCTGGTCCCTTGCTTCACTCCCCCTGGAATCCCAGACGTCGCTGCGCAGGATGAAGACGTCACTGCGCAAAAGGCAGACGTCGCTGGCGCTCCCCCTGCTGATTGCTCCATTCCGCCTACCTACTGCTCCGCTCCCCCTGAGATTCAAGACGTCGCTGCGCCGGTCCACAGCCACGCGCCTCTGCCTGCCAGTCCTGGCTCCCGGTCACCGGCCTGCGCTGTGGTCGCCCTGGACAAGCCGTCTGGGTCCCTCCTCGTCGGTCCTAGGTCCATCCCTGGAAACGCCGGAGGGACCAGCCCACCCTCAAGCCCGCCCGTGGAAGAGGGCGACAATTGACATTGCTGGACTTGAGGGTGGGTGGTCTTTTAAGGGTGGAGGGAGGTGGCCGTCGAGTGGCCGGTGTCTTGAAAAGACAAGGGGGGGGAAGTGTAACACAGCAGGGAGGGGGTTAAAGCCTCCATGAGTGGAAAACATGTGTGGAATGCACATTTGTTTAGTTTAATTGTTTTGGTTTATTGTTTCATTGATTTGTTAATTGTTTTATTATTAATTATCCCCTGCACCTGGTAGCTATTAGTAAATTAAAACCAGGTGCAGGGTATTTAAGAGAGGCAGCTAGTCTGCTCAAGGCTGCTGAGGAGAAGGAGGCAGAAAGGTGTGCTCTGCTTCCTGGCAGTCGTGAGTGAAAAAGGAAGTGCTGTATAAAACCGGTGTGTTTTGTAAGGAACGGGGAAACAGTGTAGCTGTCCCGTGTTAGCCAGGGTGTACCTGTGTGTTAGTTAGTGCTCGTACAGAGCGAGGTGTTTATTTTGTGTGTTTTGTTGATTTTTTGTGTTTATTAAAAATAGCGCACCCGCGCTTAAAATCCATTTCTGTGTGCCGGGTCTATTTTTAAAGGGGCAACGAACCCGAGCGAGGGTGAACCTTTTACAGTAACACAATTTTTGTTCCTGGGTAGTAAATGTTATTTCCTAATTGCTTATGCCTCAGAAGTATAGAAAATGGCTATTATTCCCCACAAACTTTGCTTTTGTGACCAGGACAGTGATATTTTGAAATTTACCTATTTCCAATGAGAAAACTGACGAATTTGTGTCTTTTCGATCACATAAAGTCAGAAAAAAACAACATATGAATCCAAATTAACATGTATTTATACTAAAGTAATACAAAAATGACTACAAAAGATTTAGAAGTGAGTAGTTTTTCGAGATTTACGATTATACTGTAAATCACTTTCACGAATCAGCCCCCAAATGTAGTCTCCCATCATGTTCTCGTTATACTGTCCTTGGTAGTGGCATTCAAAGTCCAGTATATCCTGGTGGAAGCGCTCGCCTTGCTCCTCCAAGTACGCTCCCATGTTCTCCTTGAATTTATCAAGATGAGCATCAAGGATATGGACTTTGAGGGACATCCTACAGCCCATTGTGCCGTAGTTCTTCACCAGAGTCTCAACCAGCTCCACATAGTTTTCGGCCTTGTGATTGCCTGGAAGCCCCGAACCACTACGACAAAGCTGTTCCAAGCCGCTTTCTCCTTACTAGTGAGCTTCTTGGGGAATTCATTGCACTCCAGGATCTTCTTTATCTGTGGTCCGACGAAGACATCGGCTTTGACCTTTGCCTCAGACAGCTTAGGGAAGAAGTCTTGAAGGTACTTGAAGGCTGCCGACTCCTTATCTAGAGCTCTGACAAATTGTTTCATAAGGCCCAATTTGATGTGCAGTGGTGGCATCAGCACCTTCCGGGGGTCCACCAGTGGCTCCCACTTGACGTTGTTCCTCCCCACAGAGAACTCAGTCCGCTGTGGCCATTCCCGCCTGTGGTAGTGCGCCTTGGTGTCCCTGCTGTCCCAAAGGCAAAGATAGCAGGGAAACTTGGTAAAACCGCCTTGGAGACCCACCAGGAATGCCACCATTTTGAAGTCTCCTATGACCTTGATGCCATCTCAGAAAAATGCAGATATGTATCCACTTAGGCAGCTGGAACTAAACTGAATTGGTGGGCTTAAGGCCCCTGTATTTATACTACTATTTATATTACTGGAAAGTTCTAGAAGTTACTCCAAGTTTACTCAGCACTGAATCTATCTGGAATGTTCTGGAAAATAGGTAAATTTCAAAATATCGCTGTCCTGGTCACAAAAGCAAAGTTTGTGGGGAATAATAGCCATTTTCTATACTTTTGAGGCATAAGCAATTAGGAAATAACACTTACTACCCAGGAACCAAAAAAAATAAAAAATTGTTACACGGTGTTATTTTAGTTTATTTCCCTTAACTTTACCTCCTTCTCCACAACCGTTCTCCACTCACCGAACACACAACCCCGAGTGAGTAAAACGTGCATCTATATATACTGTTGTGCCGGGATTCAATTACTAATTAATTATTCACTTGAATCCCAGCACGTGAATTAATTATGTGCAACCTCGTGCTCACATATTAAATACTTTAAATGCACGTGAAGTGATGTGAAGTGATGTGAAGTGAAATCCCGTGCCTAAATACAACTATACATTTTAAATAATTTGTGCTGCACTGTGGCGGAGTGTCCCGCCCCTATTTATTATTATTTGTATTTTTGTTTGCGGCGCGGGTAAAAGCGCCGCGTCTTTTATTATTATATTTAAAAACCCCGTGAGGATGCATGGCTGATCAGCTACTGATTATTTAACTAGCTGACAGTCATGCATCCTTACCAAACGCGTGCAGACTCTGGCCGAGGGATAATAAGATAATTAACAACTAGTTAATCCCTCGGCCAGAGTATATAAACCTGCAGCTCTCTGCACTTGAGGTTGGGTGTACAGAGGAGAGTACGGGGAGCGGAGAGAGCAAGCAAAACTTAATTAACAATTGCTAAAACGTGCTGGAGTATCCAGCACGACACTTACTTGTTTGTTTGTTTATTCGTTTGGCCCTCGTGCCCTTTTGTTTTGTGTTTTGTTGTTTTGTTTAAATCTTTTGTTTTGTTTGTTATTAAATACGCTGAGTGCAATAGCATTCAGCTTCACCCGCCCATCCACTGTTTTGGTGTCAGTTACTTCCTGGTCCGTGACGTCATCCACTTCACCACTGCGAGCCAGACTGCCACATGCACACACCCATTTATATCCCGTGCAGCCAACTACAATACACCAACATTAACCCACGCAACATACAACACAGAAATGCACACAGGGGCGGGGCACATTGCCACAGCGTCTATTACCACGAATCTACCACCACGTGACCCAGTACAGCGCAACCCCACCACCGCGTGACCCAGTACAGCGCAACCCCACCACCGCGTGACCCAGTACAGCGCAACCCGACCACCGCGTGACCCAGTACAGAGCAACCCCACCACCGCGTGACCCAGTACAGCACAACCCCACCACCGCGTGACCCAGTACAGAGCAACCCCACCACCGCGTGACCCAGTACAGAGCAACGCCACCACCGCGTGACCCAGTACAGCGCAACCCTACCACCGCGTGACCCAGTACTGAGCAACCCCACCACCGCGTGACCCAGTACAGAGCAACCCCACCACCGCGTGACCCAGTACAGCACAACCCCACCACCGCGTGACCCAGTACAGAGCAACGCCACCACCGCGTGACCCAGTACAGAGCAACGCCACCACCGCGTGACCCAGTACAGCGCAACCCTACCACCGCGTGACCCAGTACTGAGCAACCCCACCACCGCGTGACCCAGTACTGAGCAACCCCACCACCGTGTGACCCAGTACAGCGCAATCCTACCACCGCGTGACCCAGTACAGCGCAACCCCACCACCGTGTGACCCAGTACAAAGCAACCCCACCACCGCGTGACCCAATACAGCGCACCCCCATCACCCCGGGACCCCTTACCGCGGGACACCTTTACAGCGACAGACTACTACTGCGAGCCCCGTTACAGCGCATCACCGCGCACAACTTTGTAGCTATACTTGCTGCTTGCCCGAGATGCATTCAGGGTATTAAGTTATTGTGAAGTAGCTGCATGGTTTGTTTCAAGTTATTATTTTTTATTTTTATTTTTTTACACATTACCTTAACAAGTTGCGTTTCTTCAGTAAAGACGTATTTTCCATGCAGAGTTCTGATAAAGGACACTTCAGAAGCAATTCATGTTCAAAGCACTTTTTTTATTATTATTTGGCATACAGTACCAAAATAAATAAATAAATTCAAAACAAAGTGAAACGACATTCTGCTTTCCTCTCTAACAAAAATAGTTCCAGTGTCACACTAATATCTGCTCGGTTGGAAAATAAAACTTAAAACAAAATACATTATTATTATTATTATTATTATTATTATTATTATTATTATTATTATTATTAGTATTAGTATTATTATTATTATTAATAATAATAATAATAATAATAATAATAATAATAATAATAATAATAATAATAATAATAATAATCCTGGCTTCTTTTCAAATAAACATGGTACCTCTTTTTTGTGCTACTTTACGATATGTTGTGGTAAATTAAGATGAATAACGAAAACAATGTTAAAAAAATCGATTTAACTGCTAGAGCTTTAGCCTACCCTAGAAATTTTGACAGTCGGTTATGCAGTCGGTTCTTTCTTTTTTTTTTTTTTTAATTGTTAAACATTATTTTGTTGTCCTTGCTTCTGCACCACGACTTTTAAGCCTGGTCATCCCATACTGTTTGCTGCCAAAACGGAATTGTCCCATGTGCTCTTTGAAAATAAAAGGGTGTTGTAGTCAGGTAATTTACCTTTATTGTAATTCCCTAAGCCATCTGTTGCATGTTGCAAGTTTTTATCTCTTTTAAAAGATTTATGATTGTACACTCCGAGCTAATGCAGTAAGTGAATAAAGGCTATCCTTAAAATGTATGGTTTAGAATTGTAACCATAGTTTTATTGCTTAATAATCAGAAAGTCAGAAAATCCACCATTTTGTAATGTACCCCCCTTGCTACCTGCTACATTATTTAATTATTAAAGATTTTCTGAATTGGCTATGGAACAAAATTGTTCCATTCAAGTTCCCTTTCAATTCGAAGACGACCACCAATGACACTATGTATGGGATATGCCTGCCCATTGGGTAGATATCGCTGATGCTCTCTATACCAGAACTGCCGATAGGCCCCTTCCTGGAATGACGCACTCGGTCCCACCCACCGAGGGATTAAAACCTTCTTCCTTTTTCCTTCTCAAGATGGTAAGGTAAGACCTTTATATCTAGCTGAGCGTATTGATAGAAAAGAGCTTCTCGAGTCGAATCGAGTCGATTTTATTTCCCTTGCATTCGTGCTGAAAGCTGGCTCGCCACTTTCCCAGAATCAACGACTTTGAAAAGACCGAGCCTTTCGCTTTTCTGTCTTTCAGCGGCCTCCTTGCTTGTGTGGTAGGCCGCTCTATGTTATCTGTCTGTTGTGTGTGAGCGACTGCCTGTGCAGTCACCCGCAAGTGGTTGTCTATTTCTTTCTTGAGAGTACACAGTTCCTCCACGGGGCTAGGCCTTGCCACATCCCCGCTGTCGAGTAGACCTCGTCGGCTGGTGGTCACTCCAGATGTTACAGACCCGGATGTCAGCATTGCTGAGGAGGACCATGATGCAATTTTGATTGCGGCCTCATGGGAAGGTAGCTCCTTCCTTCAGAAGCAGCCCCTACCTCCCCTGACCATTCCTTTGGACTAGCGGTTGAGGAATTGCTGCAGCATTCTTACCGAGAACACAAGGTGTCTCTGCAGGTAGCCTCAATGCTCCCCTCCTGTACTCTGGTAAGGGAGAGAATGAGACGCTGGCGCCGCCTTACTCACCAGGCTGTCCGGCCGGGCGAATGGTTTATCATAGTGGACCGAAAGGACGTGTATTCTACGTCTCTATTCGTCCAGCGCACAGGAAGTATCTCTTCTTCACCTTTTAGGGGAGCGTCTTTGAGTTTTCCGTGTTGCCATTTGGCCTCTCCTTAGCCCCCCGCATGTTTTCAAAGTGCATGGATGTCATCCTATTATTATTATTATTATTATTATTATTATTATTATTATTATTATTATTATTATTTATTTCTTAGCAGACACCCTTATCCAGGGCGACTTACAATCGTAAGCAAATACATTTCAAGTGTTACAATACAAGTAATACAATAAGAGCAAGAAATATAATAGCTTTTGTTCAAGCAAAATACAAGTGTGACAAACCACAATTCAATAATACAGCAGATAATGGTGAAAGTTACATCAGGATATGATTAAATAGTGATAGTTACATCAGGATATGATAAAATACAAAATACTACAGGTTAAACACTTGGCAGATTACAGTATTCTGAAGTACAGGATTAAATGCAGTAAAATAGGGGGCAGATAAGAGCAAAATAAAGCACATTTAAATGAAGAGTGATAGTGTCCCAGGATACAAACAGAGGAGTTCTACAGGTGCTGTTTGAAGAGGTGAGTCTTAAGGAGGCGCCGGAATGTGGTCAGGGACTGGGCAGTCCTGACATCTTTAGGAAGGTCATTCCACCACTGCGGAGCAAGGGTGGAGAAGGAGCGTCTCTGGAGGCAGGGGAGCGTAGCGGAGGTAGAGCCAGTCTTCTAGTGCAGGCGGAGAGGTCAAGTGGGGGTGTAGGGAGAGATGAGGGTCTGGAGGTAGCTGGGTGCAGTCTGGTCAAGGCATCTGTAAGCTAGTACAAGAGTCTTGAACTGGATGCGAGCGGTGATCGGGAGCCAGTGGAGCGAGTGGGGTAGTGGAGTAGCGTGGGCGAAGCGAGGCAGAGAGAACACCAAGCGGGCAGCAGAGTTCTGGATGAGCTGGAACGGACGGATGGCAGACGCAGGGAGGCCAGCCAGGAGGGAGTTGCAGTAGTCTAGGCGGGAGAGTACCAGGGCCTGGACCAGGAGCTGGGTAGCGTAGTTGGTGAGGAAGGGTCGGATTCTTCGGATGTTGCTCAGGAAGAATCGGCAAGTGCGTGCCAGAGTGGAGATGTGCTGGGAATAAGAGAGGTAGGGGTCCAGGGTGACTCCGAGGTTCTTAGCGGAGGAAGAGGGAGAGAGTGTGGTAGATTCCAAAGGAACAGAGATAGAGAGATCAGAGGAGGGGGAGGAGGAGGGAAAGAAAAGGAGGTCAGATTTAGAGAGGTTGAGTTTGAGGTGATGCGAGTGCATCCAGGAGGAAATAGCAGACACAGGTAGAGATACAGGAGGAGATGGTGGAGTCAGAGGTGGGGAAGGAGAGGAAAATCTGAGCATCATCAGCATAGAAATGGTATGAGAAACCATAGGATGTGATGAGGGGGCCCAGGGAGCGGGTGTAGAGAGAGAACAGGAGAGGACCCAAGACTGACCCTTGGGGGACTCCAGTTAAGAGAGGGTGATGTGTGGAGGTTGCTCCACGCCAGGTTACCTGGTAAGTGCGGTTGGAGAGGTAGGAGGAGAACCAGGCCAGAGCAGTGCCAGAGATCCCCAGGTCAGCGAGAGATGATAGTAGAATAGAGTGATCAACAGTGTCAAAGGCAGCAGAGAGGTCGAGGAGAATTAGGACAGAGGAGAGAGAGGCAGCTCGGGCACACTTAAGTGAGTTGGTGCCAGATTGGAGAGGGTCAAGCAGAGAGTGGTTGGACAGGAAAGCAGAGAGCTGGCGGTGTACAGTTCGCTCGAGGGTTTTGGAGAGGAAGGGTAGGAGGGAGACAGGACGGTAGCTCTGGAGGGAGGTGGGGTCGAGGGTAGGTTTTTTGAGGAGGGGAGTAATAGAGGCTTTTTTGCAGGCAGTGGGAAAGATACCAGAAAGTAGAGAGGTGTTGAGGAGGGAGGAGATGAAGGGGAGTAGAGCAGAAGCAGCAGCTTGAAAGAGGTGAGTGGGGAGGGGGTCCAAGGCACACGTGGTGGGTTTGTGACCCTGGATCAGGGAGGAGAGGTCAGAGTCTGAGAGGGGCAAGAAGGTGGAGAAGGAGGGTGAGTTAGTAGGGGATGTAGTGGGTGTAGGGGTTGGAGCAGGAGGGGGTGCGGGGGAGGGAGAGGTGTTAAACAGTTTGCGGATATCTGAGATTTTAGAAGAGAAGAAGGAGGCAAAGTCATCAGGGGAGATAGAGGAGGGAGGAGTAGGGGGGGAGGGTTTAGGAGGGAGGAGAAGGTAGAGAATAGTTTCTGTGGGTTGTTAGTGGAGGCTTGGATTACAGATTGGAAATAAGCACATTTAGCAGAGGAGAGAGTAGAGGAGAAGGAGGAGAGGAGAGTGCGGTAAAGGTCTAGGGCAGCAGGGAGTTTGGTTCTCTTCCATTTCTTTTCAGCAGATCGCAGTGTGATTCTTGCCGAGTGGAGCGCAGAGGACAGCCAGGGATGGGGAGGGGAGGGGAGGGGCGAGCAGGTCGGGAGGTGAGGGGACAGAGGGAGTTGAGGGAGGAGATGTGTGAGGAGAAGAGGGTGGAGGTAGCAGAGTCTATGGAGAGTTGTGAAAAGGAGTCGATAGGAGGGAGGTGCGAGAGGGCAGTGGAGGCAAGGACAGAGGGGGAGAGAGATCGGAGGTTACGGCGAGGGGTGACAGTGGAGGTAGGAGGAGCAGGGAGAGGGGGGAGAGACAGAGAAAAAGTGATGAAATAATGATCAGAGAGGTCCAGGGGGGTGACAGAGAGGGTGGAGGGGCAGCAGGCCCTGGAGAAGGTGAGGTCCAGTTGACGGCCAGCTTTGTGGGTAGGAGGGGACGGAGAGAGACAGAAGTCGAAGGAGTGAAGGAGAGGGAGGAATCCAGCAGAGTGGCTGGGGTTGGAGAGATGGATGTTGAAGTCACCCAACAGGACAGTCGGGGTAGACAGAGAGGGGAGGGAGGAGAGTAGATAGTCGAGTTCATCCAGAAAGTGAGTGAGAGGCCCAGGGGGGCGGTACAGAACAATGAGCAGGAGTTGACAGGGAGAGGTTAGTTGGACTGCATGAAATTCAAAGGTATTGACAGAGAGTGAGGAGAGATCAGAGGGGACAGAAAAGCGTAAGGAGGGAGAGAGGAGAAGACCCGTCCCACCTCCCCGTCCAGTGAGACGCGGGGTATGAGACAGGACGTAGAGAGAGGACAGGGCAGCAGGAGTAACAGTGTTATCAGGGGACAGCCAGGTTTCAGTGAGAGCAAGGAAATCGAGCGAGAGGTGGGAGGCAAAGGCAGATATGAAATCAGCTTTGTTAGCAGAAGAGTGACAGTTCCAGAGTGCACCAGAGAGTGTGCGGGAGGGGGGGAGAGGCATGAGGTTGGAGGAGCAGCGGAGGGAGGGCAGAGGACGAGGACAGGAGGACAGAACAGGGATGTGAGAGACAGTCATAGCAGGACAGGCAGGACAAAAGGCACAGTAGGAGCAGTGGGGTGGAGGGTACAGGCCTGACTAGTAGATAGCTTCTTCTAGAGCCCCGTTAGGTTCGGATCTAGTCGAACAGCGTCTCAGCGCAGGCCTCCCCTTGCTGGACTCCCCTTGCTGGACTCCCACAGCTAGACTCCCAGCTCTTTTGTTGAGGCTCTTCGGTTTGCTGGCACTTCTT
The DNA here is from genome assembly GCF_902713425.1 of Acipenser ruthenus. Taxonomy (NCBI): domain Eukaryota; kingdom Metazoa; phylum Chordata; class Actinopteri; order Acipenseriformes; family Acipenseridae; genus Acipenser; species Acipenser ruthenus. The sequence goes on along the minus strand of NC_081198.1, from coordinate 24,103,483 downwards.
GCTGGCGCCGAAATAAGCTGCTTGATTAAGTGTTACACCTATCTTGCTTCAGACTCTGGTTACCTGTAGACTCCCCCAGCTAGACTCCCGGCTCTTTTGTTGAGGCTCTTCGGTTTGCTGGCGCTTCTTGTTGGCGCCGAAATAAGCTACTTGATTAAATGTTACACCTGCTTGGCAAAAGAACCAACTAAACTGTGTGGAAACCAATCAAATAGCAAAATCAACTGCTAATCAATTTAACCACTCACTTGGTACTAATCACACACTAACTCAAACACCACCTTGCAATGTCACCAAATGTAGTTAGTTAAAATTACTTGAAGCAGGAACTTATCTATCTGCCTCTGTCCCTGGTTACCTGTAGACTGAACTAATTACTAGATGCCCACCCTTAAATCACTCCCTTCACTTAGCAAGGGAACTAGCTGCTAACTGCTCTGGAGACAATAGTTTCACACACTTTAATGGGATCACACAACTACAGGAGCTGTGTGGAGACCAATTCAAATGCAAACTGCTCTATTCAAGTTAAACCACCCTCCCTGATACAATTTAGAAATTACAAATTTATTACTCAAATAAGCACACTGCCTGGGATAAAATCACACACTCCTCCCCCAATAGAAACACCAAATGCTAGCTCCCATGCGGCTACCTGGAATGACTGGTTGACTGTCCCAGTCACAGGAAGCAGCAATGGCCCACACAGCGATTGTGACGAGCCAGTTAATAGCGGTGCAAAGTACGGTCTACTTGGGTCTCCGGCTGGATTCCCTTACGATGTGAGCCTACCTGTCAGACGACAGAGTAGCTGCCATTCGCAACTGTCTGGCCCCGTTCAACAAGGGTTCACCGTATAATTGGTGTTGTGTTAAACTATTGGGTCTGATAGCCGCAGCTTCATCACCCACCCAACTAGGGTTACTCCACATGCGCCCGATCCAAGCGTGGTTCAGTGCCTTTCGGTTGCACCCCAAGCACGACAGACACCATCGGCTGACCGTGTCTTGCTTATGCTTAAATTGTTTCTTGACACTAGCCCAGTGATATACCTGTTAAATATCTTGGCATCCTTGTTGCTAAAAACATTGCATTAAGAGATAAAATCAATTTTTCAAACATCCTCCACAGTTGGTTGGAAGGAGAAGTCTTGATATTTGGCTGTATTTTTTAACAAATAAGTCTGTCAAGATTGATTTACCTAGCTTACTCGTTAGCTATCCCAGCTAAGTTAATAAAGCTACAAACCAAATTAACTTTAATTATATTTGGAGAAAAAATACACATTATATCACGTTGAAACTTAATTGGATATGTTCATATCTACTAAAAGAACATTTGTTTTGGCACTTTATCCCTCACAAAATATTTGAATCACTAGGTGGACTGAATTTTCTTCTCAATTGTGATTTTGAAATCTCAAAATTACCAATAGAATTTCTGGGTAAGCCCTGCGTTACTGGAAACTTGTTTATAATCATAATTCTACCCCCCACAGTACTCCAATCTGGAACAATAGACATGCTCTTTATAAGAAGAAAATTGACTAAATAATAATGTTTGGTCAATAATAGACTTAATGGATGACAATGGCAATTCATTAGATTACAACATTTTTTTTATCTAAATTCAAATTACCTTTTACCCCAAAACAATACTGTATAGTTTTTAATGTTATTCCATCTGCCCTTGTTTTAATGATAAAGGGCACCCTAGGGTATTGTTCTCTCACCCCAATGGTTGCCTTCACTTAATATTGATGAATATAATTTTTTAGATGAGAAATGCAACAACAAACACTTACACACAGTTCTAACCAAATAACTTTATCCTCTTCATAATATTATATTCAGTCTTACAAATTTTGATGAAGACTCTATTAAAAAAAAATAAGATCAGCTATCTTTCCCTTCCTGTCCTTCCTAAAACTAAAGAAACACATTTTTAAATTCTTAGTGATATAATATCCATCAGGCGAATTCTTCATATTAAGATTGAATTTTGATTCGAATGTATGCCATTTTTGTAAAAATGATATTGAAACAACAGAGCATCTACTTTTTAACGGTGGCCCTGAAGTGCAAAACACAAACACAACAACATTAAGAAAAACACAACAGCATTAAGAAAAACGCTGCAACATTAAGAAAAACACAACAACATTAAGGAAAACACAACGACATTAAGAAAAACACAACAACATTAAGGAAAACACAACGACATTAAGAAAAACACAACAACATTAAGGAAAACACAACGACATTAAGAAAAACACAACAACATTAAGGAAAACACAATGACATTAAGGAAAATGCTGCAACATTAAGGAAAACATGACGACATTAAGGAAAACGCTGCAACATTAACTTCAAACCGGAATGGGTAGGTACATAGGAAAAGGGGTTCCACATCACTGATAGGAGGAACAACCTGTCAATCACTGTGCCACAGAACTGTTATTAATACAGTATTTAATTTCCCAGCGTTTTGTCCTTGCTCTCATGTAGGATATATATATATATATATATATATATATATATATATATATATACCTGTAAGTGCTAAAAGATGTTTTTTTTATGTAAGCTGGCAAGGAGGAATCGATTGATGTTGGTTAAGATCGGAGCAGGTTTAAAGCCCCGTACGGCAGGGTTTATCTTGGTTTATATATTGTAGCGACCTGGCCGAAGTGAAGGGACTTTTGTGTGCTGTGTCTTGTTCGTGGTTTGTGTATTGTGAGGCGAACCCACGCCGATGGGGGGGGGGGGGGGGGGGGGGATTTTTATGTAGTTGACCAGTCAGCTCTTCTCGTAGCTGAGGTTAGGTTGTGTTAGGTCAGGTCCGGTTGGCATGCAGGCGGGTGAAGCGCAGGGATTGGTGGGCGTGCTGAAAAAGAGAAGGGAAAAGGGCTGGGGGAGGAGAGCAGCAGGTTAGAGGTGAAGGGAACGAGATACAGAGAAGATTGGGAGATTATTTGTGTTAGAGGTGTGGGTCCCAGCCGATAGGGATTTGTGAAATAAAACCGGAGCGCTGTTCAAAAGCAACGTGTCTGTCCGTCTGTCTGCACTAAACGGTATCGACCAAAACAGTGAGACCACCACTCGCTACAATATATATATATATATATATATATATATATATATATATATATATACACACACACACACACACACACACACACACACACACACACACACTACATGATATTAAGGACAAAGCGCTAGGAAATTATATTGTATTAATATGGACTGTGTTTGTCACATAGTTCCACAGCACTGATTGACAGGTTGTTCCTCCTATCAGTGATGTGGAACCCCTTTTCCTATGTACCTACCCATTACCCATTCAGGTTTGAAGTTAATGTTGCAGCGTTTTCATTAATGTCGTTGTGTTTTCTTTAATGTCGTTGCGTTTTCCTTAATGTTGTTGTGTTTTCCTTAAAGTTGCAACATTTTTCTTAATGTCGTTGCGTTTTCCTTAATGTTGTTGTGTTTTTCTTAATGTTGCAGCGTTTTTCTTAATGTTGCAACATTCTTCTTAATGTCGTTGCATTTTCCTTAATGTCGTTGCGTTTTCCTTAATGTCGTTGCGTTTTCCTTAATGTTGTTGTGTTTTCCTTAATGTCGTTGCGTTTTCCTTAATGTCGTTGCGTTTTCCTTAATGTTGTTGTGTTTTCCTTAATGTTGTTGTGTTTTCCTTAATGTTGTGTTTTTCTTTTTGTGTTTGTGTTTTGCACTTCAGGGCCCACGTAATTTTTCCATGTTTTCACTCACAAAGAATTGGGGATTCTCTCCATAGATGGCTCCAGTTAATGTTCTTACAGTGATGTTGTTTGTAGTGTAGTTCTAAAGGACAGAAACTTGTGTTTTATGATTAATGTGATAATAATTGTAGCTAAATTCTTTATTCATAAGTGCAAATTCTTAAACATCTCTCCTATATGCGTTTCTTTTAAGAATGACATTTCCTTATCTATTAGCCCTTTAAAAATATGCAAATCTAAATATGCGGTAAAGTTTTTCAATATCTTGAACTGTCAAGATCATAAGCCTTAGTTCATGTCTTTATCCCCTGGATGTTTTAACTGTAATGGTGTATTTTTTATCCCATGTATGTTAATATTGTAATGTTGTATTACTCTTTAATATGCCTTACAATTCTGTACATTGTTTAACTTGTATATAGCATAATAAAAAAAGAATCATTAAAAACAATAAATAAATAAATAAATAAATAAATAAATACATACAACAGCAACAGCAAAAGAACAGGAGACAGCGCAACGAACTGGCTTGGAGACTAATTCATACACTGCTACACACAGCATGCAAATACCTTTGATCCCAATTGCACGTTCAACCAGGCAGTCACAATCAAGAAGCACCGATGAAGCGGCACAGACAGTGACTCTGATTAAATGCCAACCCACATGGCTTCTTACAAGCTCTATATTCAATTATACTGTAAATAAAACAATGACATCCTAAGTAATAAAGTTATTGTAAGTTAATTCAATATAATAATATTCTGAATTCAACACATGTAACTGTCATTTATGCATTACGAAAAGAAATTGCATGAACCCAAAAGGCATGTTCTGCTCTGAGAAGTATTAGTAGATATCTTGAACAACAACATGCTTTATCACATTTTCAATATCCATGTAATATAAAAAAATAATATATGGCCCGCAGTGCATTTTGAGAAAATATTTCATCTTGGGGTTCTGCACCATTTCATAAATGATAATAACCCTATAATAACCCAAGATTCGGTAAACTGATAAATGTGGATTTTGGCAACATATTTTAAATAATGTCAATTATGCACCACTCTCTTTCTACATGAAGAAAACGTCTTTCAGAAGACGGTCAGCGTGCAAAGACAATGCTACTGACCAATCATCAGTTTTTGTGGATTTGCGTAATAGAATAGACTTTTTAGTGACTGGGGTGGTGTGACCAGGATGGTTGGTGTGGTGATGTTAGACCCAGAAGACAGTGGACACAGACAACAGTGCTGAGATATGAATAAATTTTATTGTAAAATACAAATGTTGAACAAAACAAAACACTTTCCAAAACAAAAAAGGCACGATGGCCAAAACAAACAGCAAAAAATACTGAACAAACAAGTGTCGTGCTGGTCCATGTTTTTAATTTCTGTTTCATTCACGCCTCTCCCATCCTCCACTCTGAGCAAACTCTGTCCCAATCAGCCAAAGCTGTTGGTTTATATACATGTGACTGTCTCCAAATGAATAATAAATTAATCAATCAATCTGGAGACGGTCACATTCTGTATAGGGTTAGCATGGATGGGGAAGTTTAACCCCATCCATGATGCAAAAACAACAATAACAAAACGGTGTGCTTTATACAAATTAAACAATATGTTTTTAAATAATAATACAACAAATACAAAATACAAAACATAATATGCACAGGGGCGGGGAGTACCCCTTCACATATCTCCCCTCTTGTGCGTAGCACACATGGCCTCAACAGCCACCTCCCCCCTTAAAATCCCCAAAGTCTCAGAGGTAGTCCAGGGACAGAAACAGAGGCATCAAGAGGCCCCTGGGCATTAATGTTGTTAGCACACAAGCTGACATCAGGGCAAGGTCCTCCTCCAGTGGCCCTGCTTGCAGCGGAAAGGCTGACAGCAGGGTGGCACATTCCAGCAGTGGAAATGCTGCTACCTCCAGGTGTGCAGCCTACAAGGGCAAGGCTGACAGTGCAATTGCTGCCAGTGGCACAGGGCACTTCGGCAGCAGAAAGGCTGCTTCCTCCAGACATGTGGCCGGCAAGGCTGGCAGCTCTGCGTAGGGAGCAACAGGAAGTCTCCCTCTCGTGGTGGAGGTGGGAGCTGCAGATAGTCTCCCTCTGGTGGTGGAGGTGGGAGCAACAGGTAGTCTCCCTCTGGTGGTGGAGGCAGGAGCAACAAGCGGTCTCCCTCTTGTGGTGGAGGCAGGAGCAGCAGGTAGTCTCCCTCTAGCGGTGGAGGCGGGAGCAGCAGGTAGTCTCCCTCTAGCGGTGGAGGTGGGAGCAGCAGGTAGTCTCCCTCTAGTGGTGGAGTCGGGAGCAGCAGGTAGTCTCCCTCTAGCGGTCGAGGTGGGAGCAGCAGGTAGTCTCCCTCTAGTGGTGGAGTTGGGAGCAGCAGGTAGTCTCCCTCTAGCGGTGGAGGCGGGAGCAGCTGGTAGTCTCCCTCTAGTGGTGGAGGTGGGAACAGCAGGTAGTCTCCTTCTATCTTTGGAGAATGGTGTGGTTCTCCCTCAGTCACTGGAGACTGGCACAGCTCTCACTGGAGACTGGTGCAGCTCTCCTTCAGTCGCTGGGAACTGGTGTGGCTCTCATCCGGTCGCTGGGGACTGGTGCGACTCAGGACACGCTGGCTTCCCATTCTTGGGCTGTGGACGCTCGTGATCCCCCCTTCTGGGTGCTGGACACTTGGGTTCCCCCTTTCTGGGTTGGCCGTGGGAGCGGATGCTCTTTTTCTTCATCCCTCGCAGCGGGATAGCTTACTCCCCCTGCTGGCAGTGGGCGGACAGTACACAGCTAGGTGCCTGAGTCTTCTTCAGTGCTGGCACCATCCTTGCGCACCCAGCAACGCAGAGAGGACCTCCGGGTCGCCATTCCAGTTCATCAGGTCGATCTCTGGGTTTGGCTGATCCTCGTCCGTGTCCCAGTTGATCACCAGGCAGCTCTCCTCCTGCCGTGCCTGTGGTTCTGGAGACAGCGGGGCTTCTCCCACTGTTTCTTTCGTCTCCTCCTCCTGGAGGAGGTGGCAGTTGGCCACAAAATGCCTACCTCTGCAGATGGGACAAAACTGCGGTGGCTCTGGCGCTGGCATTGGCTTCCTGGCTTGACTCTGGGAGCAGCTTCTCCTTCCCTTTTTCCTTCTCTGGGCTTATAACTGGGGTCTTCAGGCAGAGCCACTCTTCCGTGGTCTCCACCTCACCCTGAGCAAAGGCCTGCACAAAGAGAGGGTCTTCATAGGGGCACACGTCCAGGTGGTGCCCATACTCCAGGCAGGAGAGGCACCATGGAGCCCCTCCTTCCTTCAAATCCCTCTGGTGGTTATGCCACGGCTCCATGGATTCCTCCCATCCCATTATCCACAAAAAAACCCAATCATTTTCTTCAAACACACAAAAAAGTGTACCCACAGTCTCCCTCCTGGCCTGTGACCGTGCCACTGTAATCCCACTTCTGACCACCATATGTGACCAAGATGGCTAGTAGTGATGTCAGTCCTGGAAGACAGTGAACACAGACAACAGTGCTGGGATATGAATAAGTGCGCTCATGAGCCAGTTTATTGTAAAATAAAAAGTTGAACAAAACAAAAAGGCATGATGGCCAAAACAAATGGACAATACAGCAAACAAACACTGAACAAACAAATATTGTGCTGGTCCAAATCCAGCACGAGTAGCAATTGTTATGTTTTTAGTTTCTGTTTCACTTACGTCATCAGTATTACAATTAATAAAATAATAATACCTGATAAATACTTGTATATTTAAGGGTATTGAATAAGCTTGTATAAAATAAGCTTTATTGATAAACCAGGAAGTGAGTTGAGAAGTTGGTAAACAATGTGTACAGTATTTGAGCTGCAGTAATATAACTGTACGATTGGAATATGTCTGCATCAGCTGAATTGTGTATGTATTAGTGAAACGTACATGCAATTTATTATAGAATCTGAAAACTGATGCATTTGAGCTGTGTTTATTTTAATAACGGAAAATAACGGATTTTGTCAAATAATAATAAAAACCGAACACCATCCCCACCTTAAACTAAACAAAAAAAACCCCCCGAAAAATTCAAGCCCTAAATATATATTATCAGGCTACATAACGCAGATAAAAATAGAATCCTTGTATCGGATAACTTATTGGTATTCTGTTTCAAACAGTTTGTTTATATTAATAACATTTTAAACTAAATGTTATACACTAACACTTATCTTAAGAAAATTCAGGTCATGGAAATAAATTCACCACATGTCAGGAAATGAGCAGGAAATGAGCATCCTTATTAAGGTTACATAGGGGTAAATCACATATAAAAATGTTTCAAAGCCTTCAGAAATTAGGTCTGTAGTCTTTGATCACAACTCTGAATGCTTTCACATTAAACCCAGGCTCTATCTGACACTTGGAAAGCCCCGTTTATTGTTCAGCTTAAGCAGAACTGACAGCCTTACATCTGGAGGGGTAAACACTTTTCTTTTTGATCAGGCAGATACTAGTAAATTAAATTGGGTATTAAAGAATTCACATGATTCAGCATCCACGGGGCTTGGTAACCCATTCCGTACACTCACTTTTATGAAGAAGTGTTTCCTACCCTCTAACCTAAGACTACTTCATTTCCAACTGTGTCCGCTGTTCCTGGTGTCTGTGCTGAGTTTAATGTATTGGTTAGTGATAGCTTTGTCAACTCCTTTTACATCTGAACTTCAATCAAGTCCCCTATAGGCTGTTCCAGATTAAACATTCAGTTCCCTCTACCTCTCCTTAACTCCTTTAAGCCCTTAGTCTGGTTGCTCTTATCTGGACTCTCTAAGGCCACTAAATCCTTTCTGAATAGCAGGGATCAAAATTGAACACAGTGAGCTTTACAGGGGCAGTTTAGTGTTTTCAACTCCCATCCCAGTGCATTTAAGCGGATTCTACTTTAAGAGATGCAGGACTACATGTACCTGAAGAACATAAAAACATAAGAAAGTTTACAAACGAGAAGAGGCCATTCGGCCCATCTTGCTTGTTTGGTTGTTAGTAGCTTATTGATCCCAGAATCACATCAAGCAGCTTCTTGAAGGATCCCAGGGTGTCAACTTCAACAACATTACTGGGGAGTTGGTTCCAGACCCTCACAATTCTCTGTGTAAAAAAGTGCCTCCTATTTTCTGTTCTGAATGCCCCTTTATCTAATCTCCATTTGTGACCCCTGGTCCTTGTTTCTTTTTTTCAGGTTGAAAAAGTCCCCTGGATCGACATTGTCAATAACTTTTAGAATTTTTTAATGCTTGAATCAGATCACCACGTAGTCTTCTTTGTTCAAGACTGAATGGATTCAATTCTTTTAGCCTGTCTGCATACGACATGCTTTTTAAACCCGGGACAATTCTGGTCGCTCTTCTTTGCACTCTTTCTAGGGCAGCAATATCCTTTTTGTAACAAGGTGACCAGAACTGAACACAATATTCTAGATGAGGTCTTACTAATGCATTTTACAGTTTTAACATTACTTCCCTTGATTTAAATTCAACACTTTTCACAATATATCCGAGCATCTTGTTGGCCTTTTTTATAGCTTCCCCACATTGTCTAGATGAAGACATTTCTGAGTCAACATAAACTCCTAGGTCTTTTTCATAGTTCCCTTCTTCAATTTCAGTATCTACCATATGATATTTATAATGCACATTTTTATTGCCTGCGTGGAGTACCTTACACTTTTCTCTATTAAATGGCATTTGCCATGTGTCTGCCCAGTTCTGAATGTTGTTTAGATCATTTTGAATGACCTTTGCTGCTGCAACAGTATTTGCCACTCCTCCTATTTTTGTGTTGTCTGCAAATTTAACGAGTTTGCTTACTATACCAGAATCTAAATCATTAATGTATATTAGGAATAGCAGAGGACCTAATACTGATCCCTGTGGCACACCACTGGTTACCTCGCTCCATTTTGAGGTTTCTCCTCTAATCAGTACTTTCTGTTTTCTCCCTAATCCATGTGCATGCATTTCCTTGAATCCATACTGGGTTCAGTTTGAGAATTAATCTTTTATGCAGGACTTTGTCAAAAGCTTACTGGAAATCTAAATAAACCATGTCATATGCTTTGCAATTATCCATTGTCGATGTTGCATCCTCAAAAAAAATCAAGCAGGTTACTTAGACACGATCTCCCTTTCCTAAAACCATGCTGACTGTCTCCCAGGATATTGTTACCATATAGGTAATTTTCCATTTTGGATCTTATTATAGTTTCCATAAGTTTACATATAATAGAAGTCAGGCTTATTGGTCTGTAGTTACCTGGTTCGGTTTTGTCTCCATTTTTGTGGATTGGTATTACGTTTGCAATTTTCCAGTCTGTCGGTGCAACCCTTGTGTCAAGAGACTGTTGCATGATCTTGGTTAGCGGTTTGTAAATAACTTATTTCATTTCTTTGAGTACTACTGGAAGGATCTCATCCAGCCCAGGGGATTTGTTTAACACTTCTGCCTCTGTTATGCTAAAGTTATTTAAAACTGGATAGGAACAGGTTGATATGTGGGGCAAGAGGTTCGAGGTGACGCCGCACTGTTGCTGCTGAGTGTCTGGGATTCTTAAAGCGTTCTGGGATCAATCAGCTACAAGGAAGCAAACGAGCACTGACAGACTGAATAGCCTCCTCTCGTTCGTAAATTCTTATGTTCTTGTGGTTGTAGTCTTCTAGAAGCACAAGATGCCCAAGGATTAAGGTGCAGGGGTATGGTCCCTTAATTATCTTCAGCATCTAAAGCTATTCAAATGGATGTACTACTTTTGTAAGGCTCTTTACTATGGCACTATGTACTTGATAATACAGCTATATTTGTTTATACATTATTATTTTTATTATTTATTTCTTAGCAGACGCCCTTACCCAGGTCGACTTACAGTTGTATACAAAAAATACATATCAAGAATTACAAACAATTAAGAGCAAGATACAAAATACAGTGACTTCAGTCCTAATAAGAGCAAATACAAAACACAGTACGATTTGATATCAGGGCAGTTCAAGAGTAGATAACAGTGTTGATAGTTACATCAGGGTTAGATGCAAGTGAAATACAAAATACTACTGATAGGGTTAAGTGCAGGATAAGGAGCAACTAAGTTCAAGTTAAAGTGCATTTAAGGCAGAGTGCTATATTGTCCAGAAGGGAAGAGTTGAGTTTTACAGGTGTTGTCTGAAGAGGTGTATCTTGAAGAGGTTGTCAGGAACTGGGCAGTCCTGACATCTGTAGGAAGGCTGTTCCACCACTGCGGGGCGAGGGTGGAGAAGGAGCGGGCTCTGGAGTCAGGGGAGCGTAGAGGAAGTACAGCCAGTCTTCTAGTGCAGGAGGAGCGGAGAGGTTGGGTGGGGGTTTAGGGAGAGATGAGGGTGTAGAGGTAGCTGGGTGCAGTCTGGTCCAGGCATCGGTAGGCGAGTACAAGAGCCGCATCTGAACTGGATGCGAGTGGTGATTGGAAGCTAGTCGAGTGAGCGGAGCAGTGGAGTAGCGTGGAAGAAGTGTGGCAGAGAGAACACCCGGCAAGCAGCGGAGTTTTGGATGAGCTGGAGCAGACGGGTGGCGGACACAGGGAGGGCGGCCAGGAGGGAGTTGCAGTAGTCTAGGTGGGAGGGTACCAGGGCCTGGACGAGGAGTTGCATGGAGTAGTTGGTGAAGAAGGGTCGGATTCTTCGTATGTTGCTCAGGAAGAACCGGCAGGTGTGTGCTAGAGTGGAAATGTGCTGGGAGTAGGAGAGGCAGGGTTCCAGGGTTACTCCAGGGTTCTTGGCTGAGAAGGAGGGAGAGCGAGGTAGATTCCAGAGAAATGCATGTAGAGAGATCAGAGGAGTGGGAAGATGAGGAGGGGAAGAAAAGGAGGTCAGATTTAGAGAGGTGATGCGAGTGCATCCATGAGGAGATAACAGACAGACAGGTAGAGATACGGGAGGGGATGGTGGGGTCAGAGGGGGGGAAGTAGAGAAAGATCTGTGCATCATCAACATAGAAATGGTATGAGAAACCATAGGATGCGATAAGGGGGCCCAGGGAGCGGGTGTAGAGAGAGAACAGGAGAGGACTCAAGACTGATCCTTCGGGGACTCATGTTGAAAGAGGGTGAGGTGTGGGGTTGAGCCGCACCAGGTTACCTGGTAGGTGCGGTCGGAGAGGTAGGAGGTAGGAGGAGACAGCAGAGACATTGAGGAGAATTAGGACAGAGGAGAGAGAGGCAGCGCAGGCAGAGTTTAGCGAGTTAGTGACAGACAGGAGAGCAGTTTCAGTGGAGTGAGCAGAGCGGAAACCAGATTGGAGAGGTTCAAGAAGAGAGTGGTTAGAAAGGAAAGCAGAGAGCTGGCGGTATACTGCCCGCTCAAGGGTTTTAGAGAGGAAGGGTAAGAGGGAGACAGGACGGTAGTTCTGGGGGGAGGTGGGGTCGAGGGTAGGTTTTTTGTGGAGGGGGGTGATAGAGGCTTGTTTGAAGGTAGAGGGAAAGAGGCCAGACATAAATACAATAGTCACATGATCACTAACAGGAGACACAACGGTTAGAAAGTTGATAGTCTCCTCTTCAAATCTTATGTCTAATATGAAATACTTGCTTGTGAGAATCATAGCTGAAAGGTGAAGCTGTAACAAGAGTAGATTGTATTGCAATACCTGGATTTTGTAAAGCTATTTCAAATTGCTCTGCTGATTAATGTTTCTGGGTTTTTTTTCAGACAGTTCTTTAACTTTGACAGTTGAAAGATGTGAACCTATAGGAAAGGTATTCTATAATCTGGGGATACATCAACCCTAACCCTAACCTCCAACAGGTTAATCCAGACCCTAACTCTAACCTCAATTAGTTAATCCAGACCCTAACCATAACCTCCATTAGGTTAATCCAGAGTGACCTGTGATTGAACCACAAGACTCCTGAGTGGTCTCTCCCCCTATCCCCTACAGGAAGCCCTGCTGGACTGTGCTCTTCATGTTGAATATCTCATACAACATCCTGGGAAATGAGCATAAGATCTTGTCCACTGAAGACCATCTTGTAGGACGGTTGGATGAAAGGAAGGAATACCTTGTTTTAGTGTTACGTGGATTACACTTTTACAAAAGTACAAATATGAAGACTGCTGCCATTGCTACCATTGCTTTACTGGTGTCAGCCTCTCTAATAGACCTGCCCCTCACCATGGCTGATGGTCTTGTCCGGCTCAACACAGGAGTCCAGGTTGGCAGAGGGCAGGTGGTATACGTGACGAACAATGAACTTCAATTCAATATCCCTAAAGAAGTAGACTCGTGCAAGGTGGAGGTTGTGCTGAATGAGCCAATAACGCAGAGGGTAGGGAAGCTCGGCCCTCAGGTAAGTACTAGACTGGGTGGTAAGCCTTTCACCTCAATGAAATGTCTGTTATCTACATGGGTTGGCACTGCTCATTCATGCAGTCAGTGTTAATTATAAAAACGGAGTGCAGCCTCGGTCCTGGCTCTTTGCTGGGGATTTGTCAGGCAGCATTGCATTGGTCCTGACGCTCCCATGGGTTAGGAAGTCAAAACTCTGCATCGCGCAACAGCTGACCATACTGGCTAGGTGCCCGGTGGGTTGAAGCGAACTCCTGTTGGGCTGACCCTTGTCCTCCTGAGCTATTGTGAGGAATTGCTGTGGGGAAGGAGTGTAACTGGACATTCTAAATTGGGGAGACAAATTGGGGGCAAAATAATTGGGCACTCTAAACTCTAAATTCTTTAAAAAAACTAAATAAAAAATGCAGCAGCTAGTTTTAGGAAGAGCATCGAGACTGCTCACTCTGGTCCCAATGGTCCCACCATCAAATGAACGGGACATAAAAAGAGTCTCAACATAGGCCTCTATTGATAGTAGTGCCCAGAGCCATAACTAGGCATTTTAGCGCCCTGGGCAGGCAATTATATTTGTGTTTCCTTATAATCATTGATTGGTACTGTAAAAAAGCATGGATTGAAAATAATCGTAACACAAACACTGATGCAATGACTTAATGGCTTGAAGCATATTCAGAAAGACATAAACTTGCATTTCCATCTATATAGTTACCAAAAAGAAAATTCTTCCGTTTCCCAAAACAATTTAGAATTTAGTAAGAGCCATGCAGGTTTGTATGCTATTTTAAACAAAAAATAAGAATGTCATTAAAAATAATAACATTTGTTCTGAATTTTATTCCAATAATTAAATACTGGTAGCACATTTAACATCTTGTAGTTCAGGATGGTGAATTTTAAGGGCTGTTTATCTATTTGCAATAAATTTTAGTGAATAAAAATTGTACGAGAAGTAATTATTAAAACAGAAATAATATTGGGGAGGTTAGGGGTGTCATTAAAAAATTCAGACAAAAATAAAGCCTGACAAGAAGAAATTACTGAATGGGTAATCAACCCAGCTGCAAGTCGTACTGTAAATGACATTTCAAAAAATTGAAAAATCTGCTCTGAATGAGACCGAAAAAGAATGTTAAAAAAAGAAAACAAAAACTGGAGATGGCCCTTTTGAAAAACCTTCCCAGTTAACTTCTTTAATACTTGATAGTAATGGGATTTATTATGACAGTGATAGTAGCAGCAGGTAAATTAAAAATACGTTAGTGAATATAGTATTATTAAAAAGTAACTGTTAGATAACTTTCACAGACCAGTTTTTTTACTAAAATTTTTAGTTTGTTTATATTTTGCGAAAAGCTGCTTGTGTATTTTTTTCATGTTTGTGTTGTTGACCTCAGCTGGGCAGCGAAACTGCCAAAAATCACACTGATTAGTTTAATGGTTAAAAGTAAGTGGTTATACATGTATTAAAGTTTGACTTGTTTACAATAGTGTATGTCTCTTGGACAAGGGTGGTTGTTTGTGCAGAAAACATTCATGAATCTGATACTACCATTGCGGCTTTTTAATCCAGCTGGCTGACGATTTGTGAATCCCAGTGAAGTCTCCAACAACATTTTAAAAACTTCCAGTGGCGTAGAAACGAATTGCCACACAAACTTGAATGACTGCAGGGATGCTGTGGGTTCTGTTATGCAGGCTCCAACTCATCTTTTAACATCTCCACTAAAGTTAATATGTCCTCGCAGTGGAAACACAGTCTTTCAAAAACTGCAATGTTATTGAAATTCTCTAAGGGACTGTGTCTGTCCTTAAATACTCTTTCCCTACGAAATGCCATTTAATTTCAATATTGTGGTGCTGCCATGTTGGCTTCTATAGCAACAGATATTTTTTTCCCATTTAAACCTGGTGAGGGGAGGTTTAAAAATGACTTAAATTTAAGACCAGGCTTAAATTAAGACTTTTTGTGTAACTGGTCTTATTTATTTTGGGCTTAAATTTTAAGTCTAAGTCCAACAAGTGGTCTTAAAAGCATTTAACACATTTTGTGCAACTGGCTCCAGGTTCGTGGTTGTTAAGACTGTTGCTAAGGAAGTGACACATTCCCTTTTGTAGTGCAGAGGTGCGTGCGATCTTCAGACTATGCTAGGGGTGCACTGACAGCTGACAAGAGAAAACATTGAGAACCGCAGATCAAAATGATTACTCGAGTGACAATGCATTTAAGTCATTTTTCTGCCCCCGCGGGTTTGCCCCCAGGGCGCCTGCCCTGCTCACACACCCCTAGTTACAGCTCTGGTAGTGCCATCCTAATTAACATTACCACTAAGCCCAAGCATTGGCCAGACATGTCGAAAGGGTGGTTCATGCAAGGCAGGCTAGGGCAATGTAGGAAAGCTTTCCCTGCTTTAAGATAGAGATATCAGCCTTAAGTACTGCCACTTGAGCTAGTTCAATAAAACTCAGCAGAAAAATATATTCCTACATTTACCATACAACAGCAGTAACCATATTATTCAACCTTAGTGAGTTGAAATAAAAGCTGTGTCAAGGCGGCTACTGAAGAACTCTGAAGGAGACTCGGTTTAACCACTAAATAGTGCACCTTTAATTTGAACAGTTGGTAAAATTGTTGAAAACAAATATCTTTTAAATATCAATGTAAGTCTGTCATCTATCAGACATTAAGAAAATGCACTAATGCAAATGGTAGCTAGCAGATTCTGTTTCTCTGTTTTACACTGTTCGGACACAACGCACACTCTACTCAAACACATTCACCTACGTTTCGGCTGGGGGTGGCAAGGTAATTGATTGATCAAATGATAGAAGACACGATCATTTACAGAATTCCACACAGGCAGAGAATAAAACCTGAATCTGCCCAGTCCTGTGCAGGGTCTCTCCACCCTGTCACAGACCCTACAATTCGAATGCAGTTTCCAGTGTGTGCCCTGTATCTGATACGGTAACCATTACCAAATGTTAATTAAAGAACAGTTGTTAAATTCTGTTTCTCCACAATGTTTGCTTTAACAGTCTTCTCTTGCTAGGTGTTCGACTGCCATTTCTTACCCAATGAAGTGAAGTATACCCACAACGGCTCCCCTATACTGGAGGAGGACAATGTGATGCTGAGAATATACAGGTAGAGACAGTTATATCTTTAAAGGTCTGTTAAGGACTGGGCTATGATCCAGCCAGGAGGCAGTGATTCAACTGTCTGTGAGGTGTCTAAGTAGTGGAAAGAAACAGCCTCTAATTGCTTTGGGG
The DNA here is from genome assembly GCF_902713425.1 of Acipenser ruthenus. Lineage (NCBI taxonomy): Eukaryota > Metazoa > Chordata > Actinopteri > Acipenseriformes > Acipenseridae > Acipenser > Acipenser ruthenus. The sequence continues at coordinate 24,087,087 of NC_081198.1, read as the reverse complement.
AAATCAGGGGTGCAATCTGCAGTGAGGTCTGTTCTCCAGGATTGCCCAGGAGTCGTCACTGTTGAAACTGCTCCTCATGAAACAGCAGCACTCTGTGCAGTCTGTCTTAGGAGATGTTAGTTGGCAAATAATTCTGCTTCTATCATCCCGCTATCACAGTCAGTCAGAACGTCTGTCTGTTGAAATGAAATAGACAAATAAGTCATGAAGGGGACAGTCTACACAAAAGTGTGTTGTCAGATTTCGCACATACTTCTTTTATTGCTCTGAGCACACTTAAACTCATGGGTAGAGTTTAAGGAGGACAGAGATGTTTTGGACTCCTGTAGTGGACTGTTTGTGTACTGGGCTTGCAACGTATCCAGACAACTTTTAAGAATCAAGAAAATCACGCAGACTTTTAATTTGAAGTTTTAACAAATCAGAGCAGTTAGTACTCCTTCAATTTATTAAATACTTAATAATGGATCTGGTGGTTGCAGGCCACAGCAAATCCCAAGCAATAGGAAATCTGAGCTAGCCAGTGTCTTTACAGGTTTAACAGCATTAATACTTCAATACAGTAATACAAATATGGTTATCATATGCTTAGCCCTTAGGCTACCCATGCAAAAAGCTAAAGTGCCCACCGCTAAATCCTAAAACATACAATATATCACTCTCCAAAGCTAAATTTTAATTCCTATACCATATAGCAATGCATCAATATAAATGAGATATAAATTCAAAATTGTTCTTACCTTCCACTATGTGAAAGTGTAGTTGTAGAATACAACGTAAAAACAAGAGCTGTCTTCAAAGGCAGACTTCTGAATACGACCAAACAGCAACCAACTGTTTCAGAGGTCCTCAGAGCATCGACCAAGGGGCTTTACCTCTGTCTATAGAGTTTTCCCTCCACTGAATACATCAGGAGTCCCAATTAAATCTGATCATCAATCTGCCTTGACAGTTCTTATCTTTGAGTAAGTGATAGTCAACTCCATTTTAAAACTAATTGGAGTTATATAAAAACATTCAAAATTAATTGGCTATAACTCCTTTCCAAAATATTGGAACATGATCTCATGGCTCTCATTTTCAACCCCTCCTTTCTGTAAAAAGTTAGGTGAATTAAAGTTCACAGGATCCTTTCTTCCAAGTACAATACAAGTTTATATGTTATTTTTTTAAATTATTATTTTTTCTTAGGAGACGCTCTTATCCAGGGCGACTTACAATTGTTACAAGATATCACATTATTTTTACATACAATTACCCATTTATACAGTTGGGTTTTTACTGGAGCAATCTAGGTAAAGTACCTTGCTCAAGGGTACAGCAGCAGTGTCCCCCACCTGGGATTGAACCAACGACACTCCGGTCAAGAATCCAGAGCCCTAACCACTAATCCACACTGCTATATGTGTATTAAAAGAGATGTATTATATATGTGTGTGTGTGTGTGTGTGTGTGTGTGTGTGTGTGTGTGTGTGTATATATATATATATATATATATATATATATATATATATATATATATATATATATATATACAGTAACCTCCAAAATTATTGGCACCCTTGATAAAGATGAGCAAAAAAGACTGTATAAAATAAATAATACCAGTACTGAGCGATATTGTAATTTTCCAACATGTGGAATATATTTGACTTTATTAATGATTCAATGGAATCAACCAAAATTACACATTTCTCAAATTATGAATTTATTTCCAAAAAAAAAATGAAGTGTCAAAATTATTGCACCCTTGTTTTCAGTACTTTGTGCACCCTCCCCTTGCAATGACAATGGAGAACACATTGGGAGGGATCTTAGACCATTCCTCCATACAGAATATTTCCAGATCCTTGATATCCTTTGGTCTGCGCTTATGGACTGCCCTCTTCAATTGAAACCACAGGTTTTCAATGGGGTTCAAGTCCATTTTCTGGCAACCCTTCCAAATAGCCTTTTGGCATGGAGGTGGCGTCTAATTGTAGATTTGGAGATTTGGTGACCCAAAGATGCAACCAAGATCACATTAGTTTACTGTAAAGCTACGTCTTAGTTGGTGCTTATCTTGGCGAGAGCCGAGTTCAAATCAGCATGAAGTTTTAACATCTACTCTTGTGTAATGGAAATCATGAAGATCTGGATACGTCCAGTGACTGCTGTGAATAGTGCAGCTGGCAACAAGGGAAAGACCTTGTGACAGCCTGGAGAGACAGCTGACTGGAGCAAAGAGACCCCATTGGGGCTGGTAAGGGTTAGCTACCCATGTCGGCAGTATCCAGCTCTGTGTTTACAGGATGCTGGAGACACCCGCCCAAGGCTTCTAAGAAATTAAAGAGAAAAATACCCCTAGAGTCTGTGAGAGCGGGGGCGGAAGATGACTCAACGTTGGACAACACGGTTAACGACTTAGGAACGGAAACGGATATGAGTATGGAGAGTACTTCACAAAAGACTAGTTCAAGATCTGCAGTTAACAAAGACATGGAACTCCAGGTTTGTGTCTGCGGCTGGAGCAAGGCGACAACGGTCAGGGGTTTGAAGATTCATCAAGGGAGAATGAAATGCTTGAGGGAGAAGGGACAAGGGCCTCGCATTGATCAGTACTTCTTACGAAGTCAGTCAAGTCAGTCGAATGAAATCCAGCGACAGGAAGCAAACCACAGTTCGCAGGATATCAGCACCCCTGTCATAGATGTGAGAAGGACTTGCATGGACACAGTTAGTGATGAACCTAATGATCCTTGTGAACCCGGTCAGACAAACCAGCATAAGAGAGAAAAGAACCTCAACGGGCACAAGCCTGGAGTTAAATGGCCAAGAGCTTGTGAGAAAACTGCATGGGACACAGTAAACACAGATCTCTGCGTTGCATTGGAAAGATTAAGTGGAACAGTTGAAAAGAAGCTGGATAAATTTGGGGACATCATCTACGCATATGGAAGTGAGAGGTTTGGAGTTGAAAAAAGGAAGGAAAAAGTACAAACTATTCCTGGAAAGTCTAGACGGCAGCAGGAGATTGAACGCTTAGTTAGAGAAAGGAGACAGCTGAGGAACCAATGGAGAAGAGCAGAACAAAGTCAGAAGGAGGGACTCAATCTCTTACAAAGGGTCATAAAAGATAAGCTTGCAACATTGCGCAGAGCTGAGCGCCTACGGAAACGCTACAAAAAGAAGGAGCGTGCGAGAGCGAACTTTTATAAAGACCCATTCAAATTTGTAAAGAAGTTATTCACCAGTGAGAAGAATGGCACACTAAAAGCATCTAAGGTTGAGCTGGAGAGATATTTGGAGGAAACACATACAGATTCAAAAAGGCAGGAGCCTATGTCAGTTCCGTCAGACATCCCACCTATCAATCCACCAGAATACCAAATGGAGGATTGTGCACCTAAGTGGAGAGAAATAGAGCAAGCTGTGAAAAAAGCAAGGGCTTCATCATCTCCAGGGCCTAATGGAGTTCCGTACAGAGTGTACAAGAGTGCTTCAGGAGTTCTACGAATTCTGTGGAAATTGATGAAAGTGGCATGGGAAAAACAGGTTGTACCAAGAGCATGGCGCCGAGCAGGTGGAGTCTTTATGCCTAAAGAAAAAGATTCTACAAGCATCAGTCAGTTTCGTCCCATTTCCCTATTAAACGTAGAAGGCAAGATTTTCTTCAGCATTATTGCTCAGAGATTGTCAGCTTACCTATTAAAGAACTGCTTCATTGACACTTCAATACAAAAAGCGGGCATTCCAGGTTTCCCAGGTTGCTTAGAACACATCAATGTGATCTGGCAACAAATTCAATCAGCTAAAAAGGAGAGGAAGGAGCTCCATGTGACATTCCTGGATTTGGCTAATGCATATGGTTCAGTGCCACATGAACTACTTTGGGCAGCATTTGATTTTTTCAGTGTACCGATGACAATAACAAATTTAGTGAAAGCCTATTTTGGAGATTTGCAATTCAGTTTTTCAACTTCAGAATTCAGCACTACATGGCAATGCCTAGAGGTTGTAATAATGGCAGGATGCACCATTTCTCCACTGGCTTTTACCATGGCAATGGAAGTAATCATTAGGGCATCAAAATGGGTAGTAGGAGGAGAGCGCTTGGCTTCTGGAATGTGACTACCACCAATTCGAGCATACATGGATGACATGACAACCATGACTACAACAGTAGCCTGCACTAATCGATTATTGGGCAAATTAACCAATAACATTGAATGGGCACGAATGCAATTCAAGCCCACTAAATCAAGGAGCATCTCTATAATTAAAGGCAAAGTAGTAGATAAAACATTCTTCATTAATGGTGAGGCAATACCAACAGTGTCTGAGAAGCCAGTGAAGAGTCTTGGGAGATGGTACGACGGGGATCTAAAGGACACAGTTCGTGTGGGAGAAGTTAGACAACAAGCAGTGGAAGGGTTGAAGAGCATAGACAGCTGCGCTCTACCAGGTAAACTAAAACTCTGGTGCTTTCAGTTTGGTCTACTGCCGAGGTTGCTGTGGCCACTGACTGTGTACGAGGTTTCTTTGACAACAGTAGAGAAGCTGGAAGCTTTAATCAGTTCATACATCAGGAAATGGTTGGGAGTTCCACGCTGCCTCAGCAGAGTGGGACTTTATGGTAAAGGAATACTGCAGCTACCAGTCTCTGCTCTAACCGAGGAGTTTAAGTGCGCCAAGGTCAGACTGGAAATGACATTAGTAGAGTCACGCGATAAATGCGTAAGGGAGGCAGCACCTGTGTTGAAAACTGGAAGAAAGTGGGCGGCAAAGAAAGCTGTGGAAGATGCAAAGGCTGCCCTTCGAATTGGTGATATCATGGGGCAAGTTCAGCATGGAAGAGGGGGTCTTGGTTTCAGTTCAACTCCTCCTACATGGCACAAGGCGGCCCCAGCTCAAAGGAGGAAGCTGGTAGTCAACGAGGTGCAAAAGCAGGAGGAGAGGATGAGGTGTATAAAGGCCATTTCCCAGGCCAAACAGGGAGAATGGATGAGATGGGAGAGTGTGGAACAACGCAAGATTGGCTGGCAAGACCTATGGTCAATGGAACAGAGCAGGATCAGTTTCCTCATCAGGTCAACATATGATGTTCTCCCATCACCACAGAACCTAAACCTCTGGGTAGGAGAGGATCCCTCATGTCCTTTGTGTTCATCACCTGCAACATTAAGGCACATTTTGACAGGATGTAAGGTGGCTCTTAGCCAAGGACGGTTTACTTGGCGCCATGACCAGGTGCTGCGATGTTTGGCCTTAGCATTGGAAGACAAGCGTAACATGACCAATAAGTTGCCACCTGTTCCATCAAAACATTACACACAAAAGACAACATTCCTCCGCCCAGGAGAGCAACCACCAAGAAAAGGTGTTAAAACCAATCCTCGCCCAGGACAACTGGAAGCTGCTAGAGACTGGAATATGCTGGCAGATGTTGGTCAACGGCTTATTTTTCCACCTGAGATTGCCACCACTAACCTTCGACCAGATATTGTCTTGTGGTCTGGATCAGCACGCCTTGTTCACCTGGTAGAGTTAACAGTGCCATGGGAGGATGCTGTAGATGAGGCGTATGAGAGGAAGAAACTGCGGTATGCTCAACTAGCCACTGAAGCGGAACAGCGAGGATGGAGAGTTCGGGTTTACCCAGTGGAAGTGGGTTGTCGAGGATTTGTGGCACACTCTACAACCCGGTTTCTCAGAGACGTCGGATTCAGTGGTCAAGAGTTGCGTCGCACAGTGAAGAACTTATCTGAAGCAGCAGAGAGGAGCAGCAACTGGCTGTGGTTGAGACGGAAAGATTCTGGCTGGGGACAGGTAAGTAAGCTGGGCTGAGTTGAGTGGGGGACGGAGGGGGGTGATGCTGGGACGCCAGAATCACCGTCGAGCCCTCTTGAGGTGTCGTGGGCTAGTCGACGAAACACTGAGGATGGAAGGTGCCCACTTGAAAACCCCAGAGATGTACCCTACTTAGCTCAATCCAGACGGTTGTCATGCTGATGCGCTGGGGAGGCCGCACTTTGGTTGATCCCCGGAGCCAGCATCGCAGCCGTTGTGTGTGCTGATGCGCCAGGGAGGCAAAATAAGCTGATCCCTGGAGCCAGCATTACACTTCAGCCATTAACACCAGACAGAAGGATATCTACATCATCATATGGAAGGAAACGTAAATGGAGGGAGACACATATGGATCACATTAGTTTACTGTAAAGCTACGTCTTAGTTGGTGCTTATCTTGGCGAGAGCCGAGTTCAAATCAGCATGAAGTTTTAACATCTACTCTCGTGTAATGGAAATCTGTAATTCTCCAACTGTGGCCCTTGGATTTCCCTTTGCCTGCCGAACCATCTGCCTCACTGTGCGTGGGGGCAAGATACACTTGCATCCTCTACCAGGCAAGTTTACCACTGTTCCAGTGGTTTTGAACTTCTTAATTATTTCCCTAATAGTGGTAAGTGGTATATTTAGTTTTTTAGCAACTGTTTTGTACCCATTGCCTGATTTATGAAGGTCAACAACCATTTGTCTCTTTTCATTTGTGAGTTCTTTGCCTTTCCCCATGGTGATAGATGACAAATGGATTTCATATACCTCATTTTTATACCCCAGTGAAATAGGAAGCCATGGAATGCCACAATACAGTTCCTTAAGACTGAGATGAACTTAAAGAAGTAGAATGTTAATGCAGATTTAATTTTGTTTGATGTTATTCATAAGAATCTCCAAGACTGACAACTGATGGCTCAGAGCTCATTATCACCGTTTTGGACGAGACTATGGATGTGTGAGTAAGTGATGATTTGATTTCCAGGTTTACAGAATCAGAGACCTTTGTGGAGACATTCCTCTTGAACGTGCAGGTGAAGGAACCCGAAGTCAGTTTGATCCAATTCGGCGTGGTGCACCTTGAAGTCCCGCAGTTCCACGGAGTGTCCAATCCTATGGATGGCCGTGTGGTGTCTTTCAACACTAGCTCAGGTACCATCTGTACAGTGAGGATAATGAGCTCAGAGACGCATACCCCTGCTCACGGGCAACTAGTGACTGAGAACCCATCCAGATCCCAGAAGAACGAGGCAACAGCAGGCTCAATCCTGCACAAAGGCTTAAGGAAAGGTAATTACTGTGACAAGCTAGTACAAACCGAATATAGTCCCTCCAACACTTCTAACATGTAAAGCGGATTTGATAGTTTGTTTAAATTACCCATGAGACTATTTGAATACATTATTCATGTAAAACACAAACATAAGGAATCTAATGAATCTGTTAAGAGAGGTTAGCTGATTTAAATTTTAGATGGTAAGGGTAGCCTAACTGCCTAGAATTCATCTTCTTCTTCTTCTTCTTCTTCTTCTTCTTCTTCTTCTTCTTCTTCTTCTTCTTCTTCTTATTTTTTTCAAATAACAAGCTGGGGAAATATTTGACTCCAAAGACACTGCTGAAGTGAAATCACCAAGGAAGTAAAGCAGTAACAATTTTCTGAATGGAACTTTCTTTAACCCAATGCATTACCAGATATCACATGTTATATGTGTTTCTTTCAAAACTGCACATTTGAGATCTATATGGTGAATGAAAGTAAACCACAAGTAATATGTATGGAATTATGCTGTGAGCTACACTTACATTAAGTACTTCCTTCCACAGCTATATGTTATGTTAATGAATCCATATATTGCCAGTTTGTATAGCACTTGGGAATCCCCATGGATTTGGTGGTTATATTGGGAAATCAGGCAGCGGCTTATCCTGATGGGTATAGGCTGATCAACTCCATAGTTCCTTATGGGCTATATAGACTAAAGGGTCCTATTAACCTTTAACACTGGCAGTATACGTCAGACATTGTGGCATTGACCCTAACCCTAACCCGAACCCTATTAGAACATAAGAACATAAGAAAGTTTACAAACGAGACGAGGCCATTCAGCCCATCTTGCTCGTTTGGTTGTTAGTAGCTTATTGATCCCAGAATCTCATCAAGCAGCTTCTTGAAGGATCCCAGGGTGTCAGCTTCAACAACATTACTGGGGAGTTGGTTCCAGACCCTCACAATTCTCTGTGTAAAAAAGTGCCTCCTATTTTCTGTTCTGAATGCCCCTTTATCTAATCTCCATTTATGATCCCTGGTCCATTTTTCTTTTTTCAAGTCAAAGAAGTCCCCCGGGTTGACAATGTCTATACCTTTTAGGATTTTGAATGTTTGAATCAGATCGCCGCGTAGTCTTCTTTGTTCAAGACTGAATAGATTCAATTCTTTTAGCCTGTCTGCATACTACATGCCTTTTAAAACTGGGATAATTCTGGTTGCTCTTCTTTGCACTCTTTCTAGAGCAGCAATATCCTTTTTGTAACAAGGTGACCAGAACTGAACACAATATTCTAGGTGAGGTCTTACTAATGCATTGTAGAGTTTTAACGTTACTTCCCTTGATTTAAATTCAACACTTCTCGCAATATATCCAAGCATCTTGTTAGCCTTTTTTATAGCTTCCCCACATTGTCTAGATGAAGACATTTCTGAGTCAACATAAACTCCTAGGTCTTTTTCATAGTTCCCTTCTTCAATTTCAGTATCTCCCATATGATATTTATAATGCATATTTTTATTGCCCGCATGCAATACTTTACACTTTTCTCTATTAAATTTCATTTGCCATGTGTCTGCCCAATTCTGAATGCTGTCTAGATCATTTTGAATGACCTTTGCTGCTTCAACAGTGTTTGCCACTCCTCCTATTTTTGTGTCGTCTGCAAATTTTTTTGCTTACTATACCAGAATCTAAATCAGTAATGTAGATTAGGAATAGCAGAGGACCTAATACTGATCCCTGTGGTACACCACTGGTTACTTCACTCCATTTTGAGGTTTCTCCTCTAATCAGTACTTTCTGTTTTCTACCTGTTAACCACTCCCTAATCCATGTGCATGCATTTCCTTGAATCCCTACTGCGTTCAGTTTGAGAATTAATCTTTTATGCGGGACTTTGTCAAAAGCTTTCTGGAAATCTAAATAGACCATGTCGTATGCTTTGCAGTTATCCATTTTCAATGTTGCATCCTCAAAAAAGTCAAGTAGGTTAGTTAGACATGATCTCCCTTTCCTAAAACCATGCTGGCTGTCTCCCAGGATATTGTTACCATATAGGTAATTTTCCATTTTGGATCTTATTATAGTTTCCATAAGTTTACATATAATAGAAGTCAGGCTTATTGGTCTGTAGTTACCTGGTTCGGTTTTGTTTCCCTTTTTGTGGATCGGTATTACGTTTGCAATTTTCCAGTCTGTCGGTACAACCCCTGTGTCAAGAGACTGTTGCATGACCTTGGTTAGCGGTTTGTAAATAACTTCTTTCATTTCTTTGAGTACTATTGGGAGGATCTCATCTGGCCCAGGGGATTTGTTTATTTTAAGAGCTCCTAGTCCCTTTAACACTTCTGCCTCTGTTATGCTAAAGTTATTTAAAAGCGGATAGGAACAGGTCGACATGTGGGGCATGTTGTCCGTGTCCTCCTTTGTAAAAACCTGTGAAAAGTAATCATTTAATATATTTGCTATTTTTTTTTTCTTCATCTATGATTTTGCCATTTGTGTCTCTTAGACATTTAACCTCCTCTTTGAATGTTCTCTTGTTGTTATAATATTGGAAAAACATTTTGGAATTGGTTTTAGCCCCCTTAGCAATATTGATTTCTATCTCTCTCTTGGCCTTTCTAACTTCCTTTTTGACTTGTTTTTGCAGTTCCAAGTACTCTTTCTGTGTGCTTTGTTTTTGGTCCCTTTTAAACGCTCTGTAAAGTGCCTTTTTTCGCTGAATATTTTTTTCAATTGATCAATAAACCATTTTGGCCATTTTGTTTTAGATTTAGATTTGTCTACTTTTGGTATGTAATTGTTTTGTGCCTCTAGTACTACATTTTTAAAAAACAGCCATCCTTTTTCTGTGGATGTTTTCTCTATTTTACTCCAATCTACTTCTATTAGTCTCTGTTTCATACCTCCGTAGTTTGCTTTTCTAAAATTGTAAACCTTAGCTTTAGTCATTACTTTTGGGGTTTTAAAAAATATTTCAAATGAGACCATGTTGTGGTCTGAGTTTGCCAATGGCTCTCTGACCTCTGTTTTAGTTATTCTGTCTTCATTATTTGAAAAGACTAAATCAAAGCAAGCTCTGTAGTCGAGTGGTAAGTGTCTTCTGCTAACGTCATCGTTATAAACTCCTCATTCACTAGGAGGAGAACCGTTACAGGCACTTCACTTTGAGCCAGCAGTGACTTGACTCCAACCTGTCTTCTCCTAAACAAAAAGATTGAATAACCTGTCATGTCCAATTACCTGCACATGTCCTGGGAACTGCCCCATGCGTTACTCTTCTCACAATGGTATATCTCCAGCCAGACAAGCCAGGCTCCCCTGCCCCAGCAACAAAGCCTGCCATCCTGGTGTCAAGGAGGTGCGCTTCCTCAAGGCAAATTGTGAAGACTTCCTTCACATGGGTCTGAAGTACCAACACCTCAGCCCTCCCTCTCCCAACGTCGACTACATTCCCATTCGTGTGGAAATCAGAGACGAGAAGACACGCACTCAACTGCAGGTACAGTCAGGTTCCTGTGTTAGAAAAGCAGACAACAATAAAGACATAATTTACTTTAAAACGTTTAGGATCAAAACAGGACACTTAATCCAACAGACAGAAACATATATTGCCATCACCACTGTGCTATACACCTGAGGGAAGCAATTGGCTTTCTCTTTCCATTTACTTCCTGTGTTACAGTCTGATCCCACTAGGGTTGGGTCTTACTTCCTGTAACACATGATGTGAATTAACAGTGTGAAATTAGCAGTGTTGGAAACAGCATGACACAGATTTGGACTGATGCATAATGTAAAGCTTAGCTCTGACACAATGTCCAATTTCACCATCTGTAATAATAAGGGTCCTGGTGGTTTTTCTAGATATACTTTAAGGCTGCACAATCCTTCAGTATTTAGCTTCTGGGGGGTGGATTTGTTAAAAAGTTTCACATGTTCCAAAATGTACCAAAAATTTAAATGTTATCAAGAGTAAATTTAACTAAAGTGACAAAAGTTGGAAATTCACTTCCCTTTCCAGTAAAATTATTTATACAAAACCTTAATTATCCAAATCTCCAAATAATTGAGAGCCTACTGCACTTGTAATTGAGAGCCTACTGCACTTGTAATTGAGAGCCTACTGCACTTGTAATTTGCATTGCATGTGCTTCTTCCAGGCGGAGAATGCCTGGATTCCAGTTAAGATCTGGGGGGCAATCCAGAACCAGCAGCCCCGGGGAGCTTTCATGTCCATGTTTATCCTGGAGGTGGACCAGTTCATCCTGACCCCGCTGAGCACTGCCTCTCTGGATGCAGAAGACGACGAGACGCCTCAGTCCAGGCTGGTCTTCAGTGTCACCAAGCCCCCGGATGAGGGCTACATTACCCATCTGGATGACCACACCAAGCCTGTGTCTTCCTTCAGCTGGCAGGACCTCTATGAGATGAAGATCGCCTACCAGCCTCCGAACGGCAGCCATAGAGGCAGGAGGAACTTTGAGGTGCCAAGGAACTCTCACTATCAAAGGGCTTTAGTGCCGTATGCATAGCATGATGTTTATTAGGAGAAGGAGTTGGTTGGCTGATGAAGAGAAAAAAGGAGATTATAGGCAGGGCCTTTATTTCAGGTCATTTACAGTGCAAGAGTGGTGGTCTTCCACATAGGTCAGTGTCTCGTTGATTGATCCAGCAGTGGCAGATTTAAATACTGCTTAGATTAAAACAACTACCAATGAAAGAAAAACATCCAGTCTTTTCAGTGTTTTTATCTTAACCTTTTTCATGGGGTATTCAATGCAGGAGTAAACCATTTATATACATCCTGAAAAATCTATTTCAGACTGTATGTACTGTTGCATGAACTCATTGATTATCTGTCTTTAGGTGGAGTTTGAAGCTATTGACGGATTCTTTTTAAAGAGCCCCTCCATCATGGTTCATTTTTCCATCCGGACAACTGAAACCAATGCACCACGAGTCTCCTGGAACATGGGTAAGCATCGGAGATGTAGACCACCCCTAACCTATCCATTCCAAGTCCATGGAAGTGGATGTCTGGTGTAGTCCAGTCCAGTACCAATGATGGTCCGGTGGCAGGTACATAGAAATACACTTAACATTACATACCGCTGTGGCCAAAAGTTTAGCATCACCTAGAATTTTAGGATTGAGACATCATAATAATAATAAAAAAAACATATTCACATAATTTAGATCTTTTATTTAACATCATGTAATCAAAGAAACTACAAAATGATATTGCCAAAGTCAACCGGAAGCCATCATTGTAGTACTGTATTTCATATTATATTTTGAAATGTCATATTTCAAGTATATGGCACACTACAAAGAGGTGTGTTAAAGTAACATTATTCAGCAGGTCCCATTCGATTTTATGAAGCAAAATTAGTTAATTCTATAGGGTGATGCTAAACATGTGGCCATAGCTGTATAACATATTTTTTAAACCATAAACATTACCACCAAAAAACAATGTTATATCAGGGTTTGAGATCCCAGTTTTTCTTAAGTCATCGTTAGTAGCATTCTAAGAATTGCTCAAATGTGTTTCTGTTGTATTAGTATCATATCTTTAGAAATAATAAAAATAAACTTAATACATTGAATGAATACATTGAAAAAGACTCCATCCAAACTAATTTCTTACATGTGTTTTAGCATTTCTAAAGTCAGCACTACTGATTGTTTAATATTATGGATGATTGTATCTTATATATATATATATATATATATATATATATATATATATATATATATATATATATATATATATCTTGTAGGCTTGCTGAATGCAGGCACCACTTTTTAATGTGGAATTAATCACAGGCGAACACAGGTTTGGTGGATCCGGGTGCTTTTATTTTGGGTCTTCAAGGGCATCAAAAACGGAAAACAAACAAAAAACAAACCTATATCTTGCACAGGAGTAGTTTAAAAAAAAACTATTTTCAAGACAAACAAAAGGTTCCAACACGGCTCAGTCCTTCTCTCCTCAGTAACGATCCCCTGTCTAGTGACTGCTCAGCCTTTTTATATCACTGGGCTGGAGGAGATGCTTGTTAACTGGTGCTGGCCAATTGAGGCAATCACTAATCTATTCATTTTAATTAACGTCCCTAAATATGAGCACCTGTAGCCCATAGCCCACTTATCTCCTCCTGATCATTGCAGGCTGGTTCCAGAGCTGCCAGTGATCCCTCCTGTGCTGTTTGCTGGGTCCGGTCAGCCTCTCTCCAGCCCACCATATGCACCCCCTGCGGGTTGGCCTGTGAGATGGCTCACATACCTTCCCCCTTTGCTTCGGCATAATCCTAGAGCAGGAAGAAGAAGTCAATTCAGGGATTCTTGACAACACGTCAGCATTCATATGATCCTTACCTGCCCGGTGCTTAACCTCAAAACAGTAGGGCTGTAGAGCCAGAAACCATCGAGTGAGACGAGGGTTTGAATCCTTCTCCTTATACATCCAGCGCAGCGGTGCATGATCTGTATAAAGGGTGAAGCGGCGTCCCCACAAATAATATTTTAAGCTTTCTACAGCCCACTTGATTGCTAGACATTCCTTTTCTATCGTTGCATACCGTTGTTCTCGAGGTAAAAGTTTTCGGCTTAGAAACATGATGGGATGTTCTTCCCCATCAAAGTCCTGAGCTAATACTGCCCCTAAGCCCACCCCTGAGGCATCTGTCTGCAAGATAAAATCTTTTCTAAAATCAGGGTTCTTTAAGACTGGTCTGGACAACAAGGCATGTCTCAAGTCCTGAAACGCCGCCTCACACTCTTTGGACCACTGGATGGGCCGATTTTTATGGCCTTTGGTCAAATCTGTAAGGGGTGTAGCTCTAGTGGCGAAGTGCGAAATAAATCTCCGGTAATAACCGGCTAGCCCCAAGAAAGCCCGAACCTGCCTTTGGGTAGTGGGACGAGGATAATTCCTCAGGGCATTAACTTTAGTTTCTTGAGGTTTTACCAACCCCTGCCCCATTGTGTACCCTAAATATTGGGTTTCCGAAAAGGCTAATTTGCATTTTTTTGGATTTGCTGTGAGCCCTGCCTGCCTAATGGAATTTAATACCGCCTGTAGCCTTTCTAGATGTGTCGGCCAGTCATGGCTAAAGACTACCACATCATCTAAGTAGGCTCCAGCATACTCAGCATGAGGACGGAGGACCCGATCCATCAACCGTTGAAAAGTAGCAGGCGCTCCGTGCAAGCCAAAGGGGAGAACCACAAATTCAAAGAGACCCTGAGGAGTGGAGAAGGCAGTTTTTTCACAGGAGTCTGGTGATAAGGGTACCTGCCAGTAACCTTTGGTTAGATCTAGAGTGGAGATATATCGGGCATTTCCCACACGCTCCAGCAGTTCATCCACTCTAGGCATCGGGTATGCATCAAATTTGGAAACTGCATTTAATTTTCTGAAATCAATACAAAACCGTATTGAACCATCAGGCTTGGTAACCATTACCACCGGGCTGCACCAATCACTAAACGATTCTCTAATAACCCCCAACTCCAGCATTTTTCTCACCTCCTCCTTCATGGTCTCCCATTTGGCTGCCGGGACCCGTGTATGCCGCTGACACACTTTCACTCCTGGCTCCGTTGTGATTTGGTGCTGCCCCAGGTGTGTGATCCCAGGTTCCTCAGAAAATACATCAGAGTTATCGGACAACAATTTATTAAGTTCTTTTTGTTGCTGGTTATTCAAGTGTTCCCCTTTGCATATGCTATGTCTTTGTGGTACTTTGGGCTCCCCTTGGGTTTCATCCTCCCCCTCTAACTCAGCATTTCTAAAAAACAAGCACTCTCGTTCTTTCCAAGGCTTTAGTAAGTTAACGTGGTATATCTGGTGGGTTTTTCTTTTACCTGGTTGATGAACTTTATAATTCACGGGTCCTACCTTCTCCACTATTTCCACTGGCCCCTGCCATTTTGCTACAAACTTATGGGGGTCAGATGGGACCAGCACCAATACCCGGTCCCCCTCTTTAAACTCCCGGGCCCTCGCCCCCTGATTGTACTGTCGCTCCTGTTGGGACTGCTCTTTTCTTAAATGTTCCTGCACTAGTTGGGACATTTTTCCCAACCTGTCACGGAGTTGAGTTACATACTCTGCAACACTGTCCCCTCTAGCTGGTTCTGCCTCCCATGCTTCCCGCAAGACGTCTAGTAACCCTCGGGGCTGTCTGCCAAACAGTAATTCAAATGGGGAGAACCCGGTTGATGCTTGGGGAACTTCCCTGAAAGCAAACACCAGAAAAGGCAAAGCAGTATCCCAGTTACACAAATCTTCTTGTGCTACCCTTTTAAGCATACCTTTTAGGGTTCGGTTGAACCTCTCTACCAAACCATCCGTCTGTGGGTGGTACACAGAGGTTCGAATTGTTTTTACTTTCAGGAGGCGGCATAACTCTTTAAAGACCCGGGACATAAAGGGGGTTCCCTGGTCAATAAGCACTTCCTTTGGGAGACCCACTCTACAAAAAATATTCATTAGTTCTCTGGCTATAGTTTTGGTAGCCATGTTCTTTAAGGGGACCACCTCAGGGTATCGGCTGGCATAATCAACTAGCACTAATATATATTCGCACCCTGACTTGGTTTTTGGCAAAGGGCCAACTATATCTATCCCTACCCTATCAAAGGGCACCTCAATAATAGGTAGCGGTATCAAGGGAGCTCGAGGTGGTTTTTTACTTGCCACTTTCTGGCACTCGGGACAAGACTCACAGAAATCTGCCACCTCACGCCACACCCCTGGCCAAAAAAAACGGAGAAGGATTCTGTCTCGTGTCTTGTCAGTGCCTAGATGTCCCCCCAACAAATGTGTATGCGCTAAACGCATAATGGTGTTCCTCTGTGAGTGCGGTACTAGCAACTGGTGGGTATGTTCTCCTGGGAGAGTACCCCGAATAACCCTGTATAACAGGCCGTTGTTTAACAGAAAGTGTGGGGTAGGTTTTGTGTCGCATATTCTCCAATATTCTTCACTAGCTTCCATGGCCTGTTCAAATGCATACCGTAAGTTAGGATCCTCTAACTGAGCTTGCTTAAAAACCGGACGATCAAGTTCAATCGCTCGGTTCAAAAAATCTTCATTGTCTTCAGACTCTACCGCCTGTAATGAGGGAAGATTTATAGGGCTTTCCCCAATTCTGCCAAGGTTTTTAGTTTTCTCCAGAAATTTCCTACCTTCCCGCTTCTTTTGAGAGCGGGTTTTCCTTTCTCCCTCAGGGGGCTTGATTACTTCCTCCCTAAATGGAAATAACCCTTCATCCATATTTTCCCCCTCAAAATTAGAAGTGGAGTGCAGTGGTCCCCCCCTTTCTCCAACCAGTGTGGTTCCGGCTTTTAACAGTTGATGGAACCTTTCACAGTTCTTCCCTAAGATTACAGGGAAGGGGGGAGCTGGAATCACTCCCACCTTAACCTTAAAGGATTTACCCCCAATTTCTATATTGATTATTACAGTGGGATAAGTTTTTATATCACCATGTACACACAGTAAATTTATGTCTGCTTGCCCCTTTCTGTATTTGCTTCCTGGTACGAGATCCCGGCTAACCAGAGTCTCTGTGCTACCTGAATCTATCAGAGCGATGGTTTCCTGACCCTCAACCCTCACTGGTATGACAAAGGGATCTGCACTCACCGGGCCGGCATGACCATATGCAATGCTGCGCGCCACCCCGACTTCCATACGTTCAATCTCCTCCTGCTGACATTGCCTCGCGATGTGCCCGGGTTCTCTGCACCTGAAACAAATGATGGGGCCTGGGGATGTCCGTGGTTTGTCCTGCCAGAATTCCTCTGGTGGGCTAGTTTTTTCTGTTACCCACCGAGGAGCTAACCGTGGAACCCATAAAGGGGGTTTCCGGTTACCCTCTTTGGGGTTTACCTTTTTTTGTATGTCCTTATGAGATGTATTTGTCCTCTTTCCTGAGCTTCCTTCCGATGGGGCTGCAGCCGCTTCAGCATCCTGGTAGGCCTCTGCCAGGCAAACAGCCAAGCTCTGTGGTTGATTTCTTCGGACCCAGGCTGCCACTCCGGCTGGTATTACTTGTAACAGCTGCTCGACCACCAGACAGTCTGTGATTTGCTCAACATTCCTGCTCTCTGTTTTCAGCCACCGTTTGCAGAAGTGGCGGAGGGTTTGAGCTGCCACACGGGGTTTAGTCCCCAAGTGGATGGTATATCCCCTGAAGCGCAGTCTATAGCTTTCCTCTGTGATGCCCAAGCGTTGCAGGATAGCGGTTTTTACTTTCTGGTAATCTTGCGCGTCTGCCGTGTCCAGTGCTCTGTAAGCGGCTTGAGCTTCTCCGGAGAGACATGGGGCCAGTTTCAATGCCCACAGCTCTTTTGGCCAAGCTGCTGCCTCCGCCATTCTTTCAAACGTTACTAAAAATGCTTCAGGGTCATCTTCAGTGGTCATTTTCAGGAGCTTGGGCTGGACTGCAAACATCCTGGCCACCGTGGCCTCCGTACTCCCTGGTGCCATCATCTTAGTCACCAGTGTGCCGAAAAACTGAGCCAGTTGTTCCTGTCTCTGCACCTCTCTGGCTTCTCGTTTCCCCTCCTGCTCTTGCATCCACCGTATCAGCTTGTCCACCTCCATATCCACACAATAAGTTTAGCTGTTGCCATCAGAGGGGCCCCACTTCTGGTACCACTTGTAGGCTTGCTGAATGCAGGCACCACTTTTTAATGTGGAATTAATCACAGGCGAACACAGGTTTGGTGGATCCGGGTGCTTTTATTTGGGGTCTTCAAGGGCATCAAAAACGGAAAACAAACAAAAACAAACCTATATCTTGCACAGGAATAGTTTAAAAAAAAAACTATTTTCAAGACAAACAAAAGGTTCCAACACGGCTCAGTCCTTCTCTCCTCAGTAACGATCCCCTGTCTAGTGACTGCTCAGCCTTTTTATATCACTGGGCTGGAGGAGATGCTTTTTAACTGCATCGGCTACAGGTGCTGGCCAATTGAGGCAATCACTAATCTATTCATTTTAATTAACGTCCCTAAATATGAGCACCTGTAGCCCATAGCCCACTTATCTCCTCCTGATCATTGCAGGCTGGTTCCAGAGCTGCCAGTGATCCCTCCTGTGCTGTTTGCTGGGTCCGGTCAGCCTCTCTCCGGCCCACCATATGCACCCCCTGCGGGTTGGCCTGTGAGATGGCTCACAATATATAATGAAATAACTAGATGGAACGGTGATGGACAAAGTCATAAGGGTACAATATGAACCAATGTAGATACATGCAATACACTACTTAAGTTTGCAGCATCAAAGGGACAGAACTAAATATGGAGCTTTTCTTTGACAGGGATGGATTTGTTAGAGGGCCAGTCGAGACCGATCACATGGGAGAACTTCCAGATCGTGGACAATGACAACATCCATGCAGTCTACCTAGTGACAGTGGATGGCCCACAGCACGGGCGACTCACAGTAAGAGGTAAGACTTCAATATAACATCATATTCTTGATCAAAAACAAGAAAGATACAAAAAGCAGATACAAAAGAAAAGAGAAAACAGAAACCAAAAACACTAAAACGCTACAAAGAAACGAAGTAAGAGCTAAAGAAACTCCTAAAATGGTCTGCATGGGTCCGAGATCTCAAACAGGCCCAATGTAAAATAAAGTACAAATCTCTTATCTTCTTACTTTGGCAGCATGGCTCATTTCAAAGTACTATTTTATTGAGTGTTTACGTATATACCAATGCTTGGACACGCCAGGCATGGAAAACAGCCAGATACCAACCTGACTGTATCTATTTATTTCTGAATAGTCTTTGGTATTCTACTGTACTTAGTTCCAGTAGTTCCAGCAAAGCTGCAAGAAAGTTACTGAATTGACCTTTATTTTATCAGTTTTATACCACAAACGAGGAATGACTAATTATATACGTTTTTATAAATTGGTAAGAATACAGGCAGAGGGAGCAATCTCATTGACTAACAAGTGTTGTAGCCTGTGCAGGTATGTTCCCATTCCAGCACAAAATCTTTCTGCCTGATAAACTTGACAACCAATTCACTCTGGGAGGGGTGGGGTAGGGTGGGGGTGACATTTTATAAGTGCAATATCACACTCCAGGGCATTCAAATACGGTCCACAATCTGTAAGCTGGGGCTGTTTAATAGCCCTTGGCCTAGGGGAGCAGATATTAGACCATATCTGAACACCCTGTTGTGTGTTATTGCTTTCATATACTATTACAAAGTAGTACAATAGCCACTGGATAGTGCATTCAATGACACAGCTGTAGGAACATTATTTATTAATATTGGTTTAAGATTGTTGTGTCTATTAGCTTATACTACTGGGATCGCATATGAAACCCCTTAAACAAAACAAAATAAATATTTCCATAGTAGTCATATTTAGTAAATATTTCCATAGTAGTCATATATAGTATTTCCATAGTAGTCACATTTCTTCAGGTGAGGGCGACCCTGACTCTAATTGAATAATGTTCATTTGCAAATGTTTCAGAACAATGGGGGTTTGTTCCAAATGTGTAGTTTAATAACACCGTGTAACAATTTTTTATTTATTTTTTGGTTCCTGGGTAGTAAGTGTTATTTCCTAACTGCTTATGCCTCAAAAGTATAGAAAATGGCTATTATTCCCCACAAAATTTGCTTTTGTGACCAGGACAGTGATATTTTGAAATGTACCTATTTCCAATGAGAAAACGGGTGAATTTTCGTTCACATAAAGTCAGAAAAAAACAACATATGAATCCAAATTAACATGTATTTATACTAAAGTAATACAGAAATGACTACAAAAGATTTAGAAGTGAGTAGTTTTTCGAGATTTACGATTATACTGTAAATCACTTTCACGAATCAGCCCCCAAATGTAGTCTCCCATCATGTTCTCATTATACTGTCCTTGGTAGCAGCGTTCAAAGTCCAGTATATCCTGGTGGAAGCGCTCGCCTTGATCCTCCGAGTACGCTCCCATGTTCTCCTTGAATTTATTAAGATGAGCATCAAGGATATGGACTTTGAGGGACATCCTACAGCCCATTGTGTCGTAGTTCTTCACCAGAGTCTCAACCAGCTCCACATAGTTTTTGGCCTTGTGATTGCCCAGGAAGCCCCGAACCACTGCGACAAAGCTGTTCCAAGCCGCTTTCTCCTTACTAGTGAGCTTCTTGGGGAATTCATTGCACTCCAGGATCTTCTTTTACAGTACTTTGGAAAAAAAATGTAACTACAGCTATGGCCAAAAGTTTTGCATCACCTAAAATTTTAGGTTTGAGACACCATATGAACATCATTTAGTCTTTTATCTAACATCATGTAATCAAAGACACTACAAAATGATATTGCAAAAGTCTACCAGAAGCCATAATAGTAGTACAGTATTTCACGCTAGATTTCAAAATGACAATTTTTTTTTATTTTTGTCAGTTTTTCATTATGTGTGGAAAACTATAAAGCGGTATGTAATTCAATGGGGCAGTTTACAAGCAACAGCTGAAAAGCGTGACAACAGATCTCTCGCGTTTTTTTGGTCATGACAGTTCTGCTTCCACGTTTACATGAGAGTTTATTTTAGAGAGAGAATTTAGTCGTCCAAATGCAAACAACCTCATTAATAATAAAATAATGGGAGGGTTTATTTAAATATCACCAACCGCGCTGAAAAGAGATGCTGCGCGATAAAGGATATCGTTCAAATAATGCATAGGGGTTTACATGAGGCTTTACGCGCTAGGCAAAGATGAAGAGAAGGTTACCCCCCATCTGTCTAGAATGCAAAAGTCTTGCAGTTAATACGGTTCATGCTGCCAAGAAGAAGAAAATAATAATAGTTATTACTATTATTGTTTAGAATTAGTTGTTCTAGAAATGGTAGATGTATCATGTGTACAAAAACCGACAGCACTCACCAATTCCCATTACTGATTTTCTTATGCTTCTTTGGCTACTGTTGTCCTTTCACACACCCATATATATTAGTCTTAACCAACTGCGTAACTGTTAATGTGCTAAACAAAAGTAGTACGCGTTCAGTAATCACAAATATGCGTTAATGTGGAACAAATATATTAAAAACAACTCATGATGTGTTGGTTTCAAACATTATGCAGAAAATGTGGAAACTTACACAAACGCTGTTAATATAATAAATACATAATTTGTGTGTATTTGCTAATTAGTTATAAGGGTATATAAAATCATAGGCCTACTTACAACGTAGTTGCGACAAAAATGGATGGATGGAGAAGACGCAGACAAACACTGGCTAGATGAAGTCTTGTATGGGAAGAACTCCTTCAGTCCCATGCAATGGGTTTGCAGGAAAGGAATTGCGCATCTATTGCTTTCTTATCTAGAGCTTTCTTTCCAGCAGAAACCTTCATCCACTTCGTTCCTATGTATAGAATTCTATTTGTGCATCGGCAGGAAAGACGAATGCGGGCGCATCATCGTCCCTCTGTTTGGTGGGAAGAGGTTGTGCTTCACGAGTCTTTCTCTGACGAACAATGGATTGAAACATTTCGGATCATCCGAGCTACATTTGACCAACTGGTGGAACTTGTACGGGTGGACATGGAGCCGTCAGCAATACATGTCCATACACCTGTGCGCTGCAGAAGCGAGTGGGTATTGCTCTGTACAAACTTCTCGGACCGCTGATTCGGCAGGACTGCGCACAGCAGAACGAGTGCCCACCTCAGCTGTGCAGAAATTCGGCGTGCAACGCAATCACCTCCTGGTGCTGTTGATCAGCGTGGTCCAGCCTTTCCAAAAGGTGGCTGTATTGCCGATCCTGCCTGGCAGCGGTGCGTGCAATCAGACGGTACATCCTTCTGTACTCCAGGCGCATCAGATGATGCGCCTGGATCAGCAGCTACAGCAGCTACAGCAGCTACAGCGTTCAAACCAACTTTAATTTAAAGAAGACCAACTTTAATTTAAAGAAGATCATTTGCGCATGACATGTCATGAATGCACTATAGTAGCGCGATTAAAACTTGCATGTAAACACCGCCAATGTTAATGTAACTTTATTCAGCAGGTTTCATTCGACTTTATGAAGCACAATACGTTAATGCTATAGGTGAAGCAAAACATTTGGCCAGAGCTGTAGTTACAGTTACAGTTACAATTAATTACTTTCCAGTCACAACTTTCTTTTTTCCAAGATATTTTTTCAGTTTGGTCAGGTTGCAGCTTGAAATATTCTTTGAAGAGCCAGCTATAGAACCCACTCGTTCCCTCCTCTGATGCCATTTTCTAGCAAGATGATATGAAATGTTCATGTTCATGTGACATGTAAGGGCACTGAAAAGCTTTCTGGTTTCTATGTTATTAAAAAAAATCCTGTTTTTTCAAATGTAACTAACAGTAACTATGTTATTTTTTCACATAAATGTAATGTGTTACCACATTTAGTTACCTACCATTACAGGTACATGTTACTGAAAAATGTAATCAGATTACAGTAATGCGTTACATGTAATGTCTATCTCCCCAACACTGTAATTGAATACCTGTGTTCATCAATGAAACAATTGATGGAGCAAGTCTATGGACTGCTTAATTGGATAATTAAGGAAATGGATGGAGCAGGATTAGAATGAAGTGAAAGACACACAAGTGAGTGCCACTGTGACATCATTTACTTAAATATATTGGAAACTAGCTTGTTTTTCTTTGCTTGATACAGTAGTCTCCAAGTAGAGGAACACCTCCTAAGAGAACACTTCGGCTTAGGGAACACCCTTGTGGTGAAACAGACCTTTCCCATTGGAAATGCTTTATTCAATCTATTCAAAACTGACTTGCGAGTGTCTTGAGGCACAGTGATTGGTTTATTTAATCTTTCCAGAACCATTGTCATTTGTCATTGCCTCATTCTTTATTCTGACCACCGTCAAAAGCAGATACTTCAAAGGCTCTGAACATAATTAGTATATTCATTCAAAGTCAAAGACTTTCACATGATGATTCTTTTGCTACGATTGAGGCCGAAGTGGCACGTTTTATTTCAAAGAACCAAAGACAGACTTCTATCTTATCATGTATGACAAAGTGAGGAGTTCCCCAATATTCTGGTCAGTCACTACACTATTCTGTGCAATAACTTTTGTGCATGTCTTGAATATTGCTCCTGTATTCATAATTAATCTAGAGCTGCTGCTACATTTTTTAACATGTGTAGGGGTGCTGTGTTAATATAATGCATGCTTGTCTTGAATAGTGGTCTCGTATTCATAATTACTGTTAGAGCCACTGCTGCATTTGTACCATATGTAGGGGTGCTCTATTCATTGCTTTTTTCTTACTTATTCTGTTCATTTCATATGTTGATGCACGTGCGTCATGACAAGTAATAAATACATTTGTATTAATTGATTCATATTGTGATTGGCCTTGGCATATTGTGTCCGATGGCCAATTCTGTCTTAGAGAACACTTTGGCTAAGAGAACACTTTGCTTGCTTCCTCTCAGCCAGAGACTACTGTATATGCATGTTTTCAACATGTTGGCCATCAGTATGAACAGTGTGCAGTTTGTGAAACATATGTAAGGTGGTTGCATGTGTTTGCCAATCAGGTGTAAAACATGTTGTCGTTGGTTTGCCAGGGGGGTTTTGCAAGACATTTGCAGAATGATGGCATCTGTCATTCCACTCCAGCACACTCAGAGTCCCGCTTTGTTTGAAGAATTGCTGAAACAGATTGCAAAGGCTTATGCCACTTTCACATGGCCAGATGCAAAACGAATGTCTTTGTGCTACCAGCTAATGCGAGTCACTTAATTTGAAAAGGAGAGAGGTGGCACCTCTTATGTGTGAGGATAATGTTAAGAAGAAAGACTTGTACAGAAAATCCAGTGCTGGTGCCATAGCTCTTGATAGCTTATAGCTAGGCATGCTCGTTTTTGAAGTTTATTTTTTCAGGGGCTCACAAAATACCGTAAAAGATCACTTTTAAGCAACATATTTATTTTTGGTTCTTTAAAATCATGAAACCAGTTAATTGTGCAGAGGATTGCAGGGGACATTTTTACCCCCCATACTATCCCTTCCAAAACTAAACACTGATTTCCCTAGTAAATACAGCAGACTAAATATGGCAACTGGCAATATATCAAACTACAAACCCAAAAGAATTATCTCCACAAACTGAAATCTACTACAGTATATTAAACTCAAACCAGCAAGCAGGCACTACAACAGGGGTTGACAGTAACAAACCCACCATACAAAAAGGGAAAAAATCATCCCCAGCAGATCAATGACTAGTTTCATACAATGGTGTAGGAGCCTGCAGGCCAAAACAGCTTCTGTCCACCGAAATCTCTGTCTCACTCAGTCCAGCCAGTCTCTCCTGAAACACACCCTGTCTAACCCACCTGCACCACTAAAAGGAACAAAGACAGGCTGAAAGAACTTGATCTTTTTAGCCTATAACAAACAGAGGGTAGAATTGATTGAAGTCTTAAACATAAATTATGAGATGATAGACTTAGGACAGAGGGTAGGAGACATTTCTTCACACAGGATGTGATGTAGTATGTACTGTATTTCAAAATAATATAGCTATTTTTGTCAGTTTGAAATATTTTAAAGAAAGTTATTTTTTCAAACAAGCTTAAATGTATGTCAAATCAAAGAATAAATTCATTACTTCTTGTGCATATGAACTGGAGAATGCAATCCAACACTTTTAAAACACAGTGTCCGCAGCAGCTGCAATGAGCTGTTGGTGCTGGAGGCGCCCATTTCCTTTCCAGCAGGATACATGGGACCCAAAAAAAGTACTTCACTTGGACTCCATCACATATGATTCCACTTGTCTGGGGATCGAACCCCTGACCAAATACAGGAATGCTTCAGCCAACCATTTGGATGGTCCAACGCCTTTAGCTAGTCAAATGCAAATCTGTTATTTCTTCCACAAAATGTCCTCTGTGTTGGATACCTGCATTTGGTTTTGGGCCTGATGCCCACAGCCACCTTTGGGCCCAATTACCACGTTACACAAGGACCTGTAGCCTTTTCCCTTTGGAAAAGTTTCTAATTAGGTTTAGAATTGACCATTCATCTCAAGCTGTCTGGTGACCTTCACCTTCTGTCTAACTGGCAAATAGGAAGGCCTATCCACAGTGTGGGCTGAAATACTGCAATTTAGAGGAGCGTCCCTTCTGCTAACTGTGAGGACAGGCTGGAGCTATGTGTTGCCTTCAGGCAATAGTAAACTCTTTCCTCTTTTTTGTAAATTTGTATCCAAGAAAAGTTTGAGGGCCTTGACAACTAAACTCAGCCAAAATCAGAAATGAACTCCCAATAACTTAAACTGAATAGTCTGTTGATTCATGCATTTATCAAAATAACCAGATATGGGTAATGCTGCCATCACTGTTGAGATATGAATGCACAGGTATACAGTCCTATCTTCATAACTATTATTTTTAAAGACAAATTGTGAATATAATCTGCATACATATTCTGTACAACTAACTCTTTAGCTTTGGCCAATTTAGCCCATGCATTACTTATGCAAGTTTTCTAACAATTACTCTAATGTAGGCTATTTCTTAGTAAACGTTTATATTACTATCTGAATTATATGGATCACACCACAGAACAATTATATTCTGGTAATTCCCTTTCAGATGTGCAAATGATAGCATGGAATAAGGATGCATGGTAGCAAATTAATTAATAGAAAAGTTGTAAAATAAAAGGAAGAATGTGTTTGGTGAGACTTATTGAATCATTTTGGTTTCCAAGTGGAGTACCAAGCTAAACGTAATTTGTCATGGCAATACACTACAGTATATTATTTACAAATAAAAAAATGTTTAACAGATTTGAAAATTTCAAACAGTTTATTAGACTAAGTAGGAAATAAACAACACTTTGAGTGGTTTATGCCACTTAAAAGATTTATTTCTAATTGATTTTTTTTTTGCTCTTTTGTTATGCTTAGTTCAAACATTTAAAATGTGTGTCTCTCATATTGTGGGAATGTTGTCATGAGTTTGAAATTCCACTTGCACAGACAAAAGTGTCTGTTGTAAGTAAGATAGTAGCAAGGACTATGTTTTAGATGTAGAACATGAAAGTTGCATTAGAAAAATAAAAATGCAAAAAACAAAGGAATGTGAACCAGGAACAGAGAGTAAAGATATCCTTGTTTTGCTGAACCTAAAACAAATGCAGATCTAAATATCATTGCCAGCAATTAGTTTTCAAGAAGTACTCAGGCAAAATGTAAGTGGGCTGTAAGCTTGTTGGAAGAATGGTAAATGAAAGAAATGCAAAGGCTGAGTTTACTCTAATGTCCATGTAATTGATGGATATTTACTAAGGGATGATGAAATTGCTGTTGTTCCTGAACCTGTCCAGAAGATAGTGAAATAAACATTGGGAGGTGTTTATATGGAAGTGAATTTGTAATTATGAAGGTATTATTGTATTATTGTTCTTTAACAATATTAAATGCTATACTGAAACCGCAAACCCTTTTCTAAGTGTTACGTTTGAAATGTGCAATATTATAATGAACTAGTTGATGAAATGATGGTTGCACAATAAAATGGTATTCGCTTTTCTGTTGAATTGTTCTGACTGTGGTTTGCTGACAAATCAAGTTTTCTGTGAATCAGCAATTTATCTGCTCCACACTCCCCTTCTCTTCAGAGCCACACAGCCACTTTTAATTGGAAGATTCGTAGAATTAATCAATCAAAAGATCAAAGGATGACATCATAGAAATGGTTTAACTATAATATAAAATCACTAGCTTTCAAGACTTTAAAAGTCTATTCTTTAGGTGTAAATGGAAATTTTAAGACATTTCATTTTAAATTATACCTGAAAAATAGACTTTTGAAGCCATGAAAGCTTGTGATTGAATATCACAATGAATACTACAGCTACGATTAAAAGTTTTGTATCAGCCTAAATAAATGTAAGAAATTAGTTTTAATGGAGATTTTTTCAATGTCTTCATCGAATGTATTAAGTTTATTGTTTATTATTTTTAAAGTAAGATATGATACTAATGCAATAGAAACATATCCTCGAAAGTTCCAAACTCAGGATGTATCGTTCATACATAGAGAGAAGCCATGGAGGGAAGTGCGCACTACTAACAATGACTTAAGAAAAACTGGGATCTCAAACCGGGATCTGATATAAAATTGTTTTTTGGAGGTATGGCCAAAAGTTTTGCAACACCCTATAGAATTAACACATTTTGCTTCATAAAGTAGAATGAAACCTGCTGAATAATGTTATGTTAACATATTGAATTACAATGTAGTTCTCCATATACTTAACGAAAAACTGACAAAAATTAAATTAAAAAATGTGTCCCTTGGGATGCCCCTCTGTCCCCACTATTTGTCACATGATCTGCCACAAGGGGCCTAGTTTCTTCTATTTACAATTGTTTCACTTCTCATAATTCCAGACCCCTCCCAGTGACTTATTTGGGATAGAGAACTTAGTAAGCTTGGTGTCATCCCCAAATCTAGAATTGATTATTGTAATGCACTTTTTTCTAGTGTCCCAAAACGTGTGGTACCCTGCTTGCAGCATGTTCAGAATACCGCCACTAGAATTCTGACTAAAACCAGAAAAAGTGAACGTATTAACCCTATTTTGGCCTCTTTAGACTGGCTCCCTGTACAGTATAGAATTGATTTTAAGATTTTGCTGTTAACTTACAAGGCCCTGAATGGATTAGCACCTAGTTATTTGCAGGAGTTACTGACCTTGTATCTTCCAAACCGCACTCTGAGATCACAGGATGTGGGGCTGCTGGTTATTCCTAGGGTCAACAAAAGCAACACGGGAGGTAGGACTTTTTCTTGTAGAGCTCCTACATTATGGAATGCTCTGCCTTCGTTTGTCAGGGAAGCTGGGACCATTATAGTTTTCAAGTCAAAACTAAAATGGCTTTTTTTTTATCTTAGTGGGTTTTAATGTCACTTTAAATGTGCTGCTTTTGTAATGTGTATAATGTAATTTAAATGGTCTGAGTGTGGCAGTTGCATGTTGTATACAGTTGTATACAAATGTATTGTGGTTTGTTCTTTTTTTCTGCTATGTACTGTACAGTGCTTTGCGATACTTTTGAATAAAAAGTGCCATATAAATGTAATAAATAAATAAATTAATAAATTAATAAATGGGATAGAATCTGGGATAACATCTTTGCATCATCCAAGAACTTGGCACACCAATTGATTAATTTTAATTTGACATGTAGATTTTATGCAACCACCTATCTGAAATTTCAAATGAAAATTGTCCCCGATCCTTTGTGCCAAGGATGCAGTCTAGGAACAGCTGGCAGCTATCTGCACATGTTTTGGGAATGTCCAAAATTGCCAAATTAATTGGAGTACAGGTGCTGCAGTGTCCCAGAGTGCTTCTTCTTGTGGATGATTCCCAACTGTCCCTTTCTTTACAGTCAAGGCGAATATTCCTAGCGGGTGTGACAGCAGCTAAGAAAACTATTTTGAAGGGATGGGTTGAGTCTGGAATATCTTTCAATTCTGTATGGCTTTGTTATTTAGTTGATTTCATATTACTGGAGAGAACTACGGCAAGGTTGCACTTTGCCAGCTCAGCCACAATTAATAATTGGTCTTCAGCAGCAAGTACTTTAAAGGCTCTGCTTTTTATTTTTTATTTTATGTTTCCACAGAAATACAACATTGTTCACAAAAAGAAATATTGAAAAATATGACATTTTGTAATCTAACATGAAATACTGTACTACCAGTGTGTCTTCTGGTAGACTTCTGCAATAACATTTTGTAGTTTCTGTGCTTACATGATGTTAAATAATTTTTATGATGCAAAACATTTGGCCATAGCTGTATATCAGTATCCAATCTTCTATTAGCACTATTACCTTGAATAACACAAGAAAAACAAATGTATTTTAATAAGCAATTGCTCATATTTTTCCGACAGGTGGCAAGGGTTTTATGTTCAAAGTTCAAGACATCAAAGATGGTACGGTGCGCTATCACCACTCTGACAGCGACACCACCAAAGACTACATCATCTTCCGCATCTCTGACGGGAGGCACAGCATTCGCCACAAGTTCCCCATCAACATCCTGCCCAAAGACGACACGCCCCCCTTCCTTATCAACAGCGTGGCGTTTGAGCTGGAGGAGGGTGGCAGCGTGCAGGTCCAGGAGTTCATGCTGCTGGCCTCAGACTTCGACTCCAGCGACGACTACATCCTCTACAGACTCACCAGCCCGCCGAGAGCCGGAGAGATTGTCAAGAAACACTCACCAGAACATTCAGGCAAGTGGAGACACCTTTGGGGAGTATACATGTGGGTACCTCCTTTATAAAAGTGAATACACAGCAGTAAAAGCAAGTCTAAAGCACAGACAAGAATGGAAAACCTTTGGGAATTCTGATAAAACCATGGCTCGCCCAGATCATACACTTAATAATTACT
Organism: Acipenser ruthenus; assembly: GCF_902713425.1. Lineage (NCBI taxonomy): Eukaryota > Metazoa > Chordata > Actinopteri > Acipenseriformes > Acipenseridae > Acipenser > Acipenser ruthenus. The sequence continues at coordinate 24,057,505 of NC_081198.1, read as the reverse complement.
AAAAGAAACTAAATAAATTCATTCAGTGACAACTGTCTTTTTCAGTGTTGTAGTTTTCACCATGGAAAATCACACTAAATGCATAGGATAATCATGAGAAAAGCAATGTTAAATGCTAAATTAATAGAAAAATATACCATGTTAAATAATAATGGCTATCCTGAAAAATAGCCTGGTACTGTATATGGATTATGTCTTTTCAATGACATAAAAAAAAAATGTTCTCCTGTTATCTGTTATAAGTTGACCTGCTTTTGCAATCTATTTACTATTGGAACTGTGAGACAGCTCATTTTAACCAGCTGGAGCAGAGAGATTGAAATTATATTATAATTGACCATAAATGGATATAAAGGGATCTGGGAAGTATGTTTTATTTTTTGCTACCATAACCAGCCTCCTGGGGAACACTGCTTTTTGTTTTTCCAATGCACAGTATCTGCAATGGTGACTGCCAAGACTAATAGCATGTTGCATATAATCTCAGGTATCATTGAAACATACCTATTCTATAAGCCGTTATCAGACAGGCTAAAATAATTGAATCTATTCAGTCTTGAACAAAGAAGACTACGCGGTGATCTGATTCAAGCGTTCAAAATTCTAAAAGTTATCGACAATGTCGACCCAGGGGACTTTTTTGACCTGAAAAAAGAAACAAGGACCAGGGGTCACAAATGGAGATTAGATAAAGGGACATTCAGAACAGAAAATAGGAGGCACTGTTTTACACAGAGAATTGTGAGGGTCTGGAACCAACTCCCCAGTAATGTTGTTGAAGCTGACACCCTGGGATCCTTCAAGAAGCTGCTTGATGAGATTCTGGGATCAATAAGCTACTAACAACCAAATGAGCAAGATGGTCCGAATGGCCTCCTCTCATTTGTAAACTTTCTTATGTTCTTATGTTCTTAATACTAGGAACAATAAAGACATAATTTGAGTGAAATTATCTTGGACGTAATAAATAGCTCACTGTCATCAGGAGTAGTTCCCTCTGCCTTAAAAATGGCTGCTTAGGAAACCAAACCGGGCTCCCGAGTGGCGCATCCAGTAAAAGGCGCTCCGTGCAGAGTGCAGGATGTGCCCTATAGCCTGGAGATCACAAGTTTGAATCCAGGCTATGTCACAGCCGACCGTGACTGGGAGTTCCTAGGGGGCGCCGCACAATTTGCTGAGCGCTGCCCAGGGATTGAGGGCTTAGGTCGGCAGGGGAATCCATAGCTCACCACGCATCAGTGACCCCTGTGGCCGATAGGGCGCCTGTGGTTCTGCAGTGGAGCCGCCAGATCTGTGTTGTCCTCCGGCACTATAGGTCTGGTGTCATCGCTGTGGATCTGCAGTGCGAAAAATGATGGCTTGGCAGGAGCACGTTTCGGAGTACGCGTGTTCCAGCCACCTTTTCCAGAGTCGGCGGGGGGGTTGCGAGCGGTGAGCTGAGGATACTGATAATAATTGGGCATACTAAATTGGGGAGAAAACCGGGGTAAAAAATTGGCGACGACTAAATTTAAAAAAAAAAGAAACCAAACCTAGACCATACTGCTTTTAATTATTATAGACCTATTTCAACTCTGCCATTTCTAGCTAAGATTCTAGAAAAAGTAGTAGCAAACCAGCTGAATTCATTTCTCGAGGGTAACAAAGTGCTTAACGTTTCAGTGGGGTTTCTGTTCTGCGCACAGTACAGAGACTCATCAGAGTGGTGAATGATGTTCTGTTAAGTGCAGTCTCTAGCTCTGTATCTATTCTTGTTCTTTTAGATTTAAGTGCTGCCTTTGATACAGTGGACCATACCACTTTAATTGATCGTCTCAGAAGTTGGGTTGGACTGATATCGAGTCATATCTCGATAACAGACTGCAATTTGTTTCATTAGGAGAGTCTGTGTCTGGATTTTCATCGGTTGCCTGTGGCATTCCCCAAGGCTGTATACTCAGACCCATTATTTTCTCTTTGTACATGTTACCACTGGGTGAGAAACACGGTGTTAACTTTCACAGCTATGCCGATGACACACAGCTTTACATCTCTGTAAAACCTGATGATACCCTGGCTGTATCAGCCTTAGCTGAATGCTTTACTGATGTGGAGGTTCCAACATTTTAAACTCTGATAAGTCAGAGGTTCTTTTATTAGGTTTTCAGCAGCAACTAGAAGAAACTAAATCTCTAAAAATAGATATCTGACCACAAACATAAAAATGGAAGTGAAAAATCTAGGCGTCTTATTTGACTCTGAGTAATCTTTTGAGTCGCATATTCGCAATGTCACCAAAGTGTCCTTTTACAATGCTAAAATGAGGTCATTTCTCTCTTTGTCTGATGCTGAGAAACAAATTCATGCTTTTGTGTCTTCCCGATTTGACTATTGCAATGCTCTATGCACTGGGCTTCTGGGTCACGCCTTAAATTGCCTGCAGCTGATACAGAATGCAGCTGCTAGGCTTCTCAAAGAATGAAAAAATGAGCCCATATAAAACCTGTGCTGCCGTCACTGCACTGGCTGTCAGTGAAGTTTAGAGTTGATTTTCAAATGTTACTTCTGACTTATAAAACACTTAAAGGTCTGGCACCAGATCATATAAAGGAACTTCTAGTCAAATATATACCTTCTCGTGATTTAAGATCAGCTGATGCAGGACTTTTGTGCCTCCCACATTTGTACACCAAAAGGAAGGGAGAGAGAGCTTTTAGCCACTATGTTCCCAGACAAGAATATCAATATTTTCATTTTTGTAAAACTAAACAATTGGAACAATTAATGTCATGAATCTAAGTGTCACTTTACTCTTCATTCTCTTACAGGATAGACGTGTATTTCTTGGTAGCCACTATTACAGTAACCTTTTGGGGTACCAAAATACTTATTTAGCCCTAATGATAGATGTAGAGTGACCACTAAGTATTCAAGGTAAAAGCAGTTGAATAGGTCAACCAGTCGCCAATGTAAAAAAAAAATCTATTAATAAATGTATTTATATGTCTTTGATAATGACTATAAACTGCTTGTAATTTTTTGAATGTCATTGTGACAGGATGGCGCAAGAGATGAGGCCCAGAGACAGACTGCAGTTCAAACAAAATACTTTTATTAAACAAAAAACACAAAATAAACAGGCACGAGGGCCAAACAAAAGATTTTTAAAACACAAACAATAAACACAAAGTAAAACTTACAGAAAATAAATCTTCCAGGCTGAGCTTAGCCTTCACTGGACTGCAAACATTAAAAAAAACAGCACACAAAGAAAAAACCAGCAAGCAACAAAAAACACACTTACTTCCTCAGCTACCTCTCTCTAATGAGGAGCTGAGGTCTCCTTTTATGTCAGATGGCTGGATACTGATTGATTTTTAATGATTCCCACCTGACACAATAAACCTGGGCAGGGAGGAGAATTTAACCCCATCCCTGCCAATATTTACAAGGGCAGAGCCCTGCTCTGCCACAGTCATTCATAGGTTAATGGATTGCAACCGCAACTGCAGTTCCACAGGGTTAACAGTGACTTCACAATCCCATCACGGGCAATGAGTTGACTATCATATCAACTGCACTTCCACAGGGTTCACAGTGACTTCACAATCCCGTCACCAGCAATGAGTTGACTACCATATCAACTGTCTCTTTGCTATTTGATTTAGGAACATAAGAACATTTACAAACAAGGGGAGGCCATTCAGCCCGAATAAGCTCATCCAATTCCTAGCAGCTGATTGATCTCAGAACTTTAAAGGATCTTGTCGACTATTTGACTATTCAGTGCTACACCTAGCTTATAACAATTTGGAGTAAAATGGTTCTACAACAGGTTCTTCTCAATATTGTATTCAATTTACTCTCGAAAATAGATTTTTTTTTTGCTGCATTCTGAATTTAGAATCTAGTTTGAAGCCAAAAATAGCAATTCTGCCACAAAAGTGGTCTTAAATGTACAATATTCTCTTGTATACATTGACAAGTATTTAGTTAAAAGGAATTGTGTGGCCAATCATTTCTAGTTGAAGGATTAATATTTCTGTTGAGCAGACAGGGTTTCCGGTGGTTAAAGTGTTGTTTATGTGATAGTCCGAATTGTAATCTGGTTTCCTCATTCCTTGTTGCCTAGGTACCCCTGTGCTGAGCTTCCTGCAGAGAGACCTGTTTCACGGACTAATCTACTACCACCACCTGGGGGCTGAGGTCTTCGAGGACTCCTTTGACTTCACCCTGTCCGACAGCCACGATCCCCCCAACCTCTCACAGACCCATGTCAGTTGGTTCCACCGTTACCACATTGTGTCAAATACAATATAAGCATATACAACAAACAAATGCTATATAAACATGTGTGAAAAAAACTCATATTTTTACCTTTTTTTGCTGATTTCTGTTAGGCACACGTGTTTATATTTTCATTTTGCACATACTGTATGTTTACTGTACAGATTTGCATATGCACTGTCATTATAGTTTAGGAAATGTAAATATTTATAGCATATAAATAATGTAGTAGCTGTTGCGACTGATTAGATCAGATATTAGCCAGTGCTTTAATGAGTTGCAAAGAACTGTAGGAATATGTTTTGATCATGCTGAAATAGTCCAATATTTATGCTTCTGTTTATAGATTTACTAAAGTCAAGGTTTGCAGAGCTGCTCAGTCACCATTTACAGGGCAGGAAAACTGAAGAAAAATGTAGTTATGGTAGAGGGAGATTTAGACAGGCCAGGGTTTGCACAGGTCTGTGTTGGGATTTTTGCAAGAAAGCAATTGTAGATAACCAAAAAGAGAGTAATTTTAAGAGGAGAAAGTTGGGGCCAAGGACTCAGTGGGGTGCCAGAGGGCTATTTTGGGTCTACTTTATTAGGCTACTGCAGTTCAATTTAAACTTTTATCCTTCAGTTTCTGATTTTCTTTTTTTTTTTGCTCCATCAATTCGACAGACGGTGGTGATACACATATCTCCTGTGAAAGACCAGCTGCCTAAGGAAGTCTCCGATAGTGTGCGTTCTATTGTCGTCAAGGAAACGGAGATCGCCTACATCACCAAGAGTCACCTGCACTTCAGGGACACTGAGTCTGCAGACACTGACCTCATGTACTTTGTGACCAAACCCTGCTTCTCCCCAAGATCACCTGGGTAGATTCTCCTGTCTTGCACTCTGAACATGCTTTCAAATTTGATGTATTTTCTGAAAGGAGAGTGGTGTTGTGGTCCTCAGTATGGTGCAGGGTGCTAGTGCTGTAATCCTGAGAGCTGTGTTCTGTCTGTTGCAGGGTATATGACGCTGGGAAACTGTTCTATACAGACAGCATGAGCTCCATGAAGAAGGATACTTCTGTCCCAGTGCTTAAGTCCTTCACTCAGGTACAGTCGACTCAAGGAAAGAATTCAAAGCATCTCACACACAAATCCTTCCAATGTCAGTCTAAATTGTTTAGTGCTACAGACAAGAGGAGGCCATTCGGCCCGGTTGCTTATAAGGTGATTGATCTCAGAACTTCAAGTTGGGTCTTAAAGTATCCTAATGATCAATAACCATTAATAACTAGGTAACCCATTCCATACCCTCACCACTCTATGTGTGAAGTGCCTTCTACCCTCTGTCTTGTGTGTCTCTGACTCATTTCCAGCTGTCTCCTTTGGTCCTGACTTCTATGCTGCACCTAAAGTTTTGGTTAGGATTAACTTTGTCAACTCCCTTTCAGAATTTAAAAACATCAATCAAGTTCCCCCTAATTCTTCATTGTTCTAGGCTGAAGTGATTCTGTTCCTCAACCTATAATAGCTCATTCTTTAAGCCCTGGGATTAGACTGGTATCTCTCACTTGGACTCTCTTAAAAGACAATTGCACTGTCTACAGCCAAGTATGTCATTATTTACCAGCCTCAACCATAGGGACTGCACCTGAAAAGACACCTAAAACTTTTCTGACGTGAGGAGGTTTTAAACACTAGGAGTGTGCTACTGTATTATGTATGTCCTGTCTGTGGGAACTGTGAATTATTAAATTAAAAATCTACAGAAAATCAAAGGGAGGGGACAGAAATTATAGCTTGTAGAGTCTTTTCAGAAGCAGAACCAGTGTTTGATTTGCTGGATTACTTAGGCCTGGTAAGTAAAGGTCGACAAGCAAAAGCAACAATATACAAAGACAAATAACACAGTTAATAAGATATTAAAGAGGTAGGAAATTAGATACAGTATTACAAAAAAAAAAAATTCTATAGACTACTCCTTATTTTTTTCCACATTTAGAAAGTCATCAGTCCAGTTGTGTGCCTAGCAGCAGGCCATTACCCATGTGCTGCCTGCCTCTCTCTCTAGCATGCTGTAAACCACTTGAAGGTCGGCTACATGCCCCCACAGATGGACATCGGGCCCGAGCCCCTCTTCGTGCAGTTTGTCTTTACCGTGACTGACCAGCAGGGCGGCGAACTCACAGGGCTGATCTTCAACATCACCGTCACACCTGTGGACAACCAACAACCTGAGGTACACTAATACCTGGCCTCCAGACCCAGAGTTCACAAGTAAACAGTGCACAGCTATGGACAAAAGTTTTGCATCTGTTAGAATTTTAGACATCATTTAAAAAAAAATACATAATTTAGATATTTTATTTAACATCATGTAATCAAAGAAACTACAAAATGATTTTGCACTAGTCTACAGGAAGTCATTATAGCTGTACAGTAGGTCGTGTTAGATTTCGAAATGTCACATTTTTCAATTTTTGTATAAGGAAAACTACAAAGCGGTATGTAATTCAATGTGTTAATGTAACATTATTCAGCAGGTTTCATTCAACTTTATGAAGTAGAATGAGTTAATTCTATAGGGTGATGCAGGCCACAGCTGTACAGTGAGTAGACCCCGGAGTCAGCTGAATTCAGGTTCTGACTAACTTGAAGAAATTGTGACTGGTTAATCTGACTAGCTGAAAAAATACAACTTCATCTTAGCTGCAGATTTTCAGATGACTTTTTCAACATAGATCTGACAATGCAACAAAAAAACAGGGTAACACATGGACATATTATGAATTAATATTAATAATTGTGGCTGCATACTTACTAGCAAGGGTCAAATCACTGATCTAAGGGTTTTGGCTAGCCTGTCAAAACCCCAGCCCCTCACAGGCAATTTCCGCCTGGGGGGCTGTGCCCTTAAATAAATCACAATATCTTCCAAAGTATAGACAGCACAGGCATGGTTCAGGGCTTGAATTCAAGGTAACCCCTTGGGCATCAAGACTAAAACCTCAGGTGTGATAAAAGTCTTACTCAGTACCACACTGGAAGGAGATATCCAGAAAAAATACATAAAAAAACAACAAACGCTTTTCATTTTTTATGTTCTATAGTCATTTTTTCAACTTGTAGCATATGAAAAGAGCCAGATTTTTGGAACTGTTTGAACAAAGGGATCAAATTCTACAGGAGTTTTAACAAAGCTAAGCCCAAGGGTCCCCAAATCTCTCCAAAAATAAACATTGTGTAAATCTTTATGTCCAGTGATACACTAAGTTCTAAAATAACTTCTGGCACCTCACATGCTATCCATTGCCACATGCATTAGCCTTTGTAAGGCTTTTTTTTCCCCTTATCTCATTCAAGAGGTGGGCGTGTTTGTTTGCACATCGATTACTCTGTAATGGATTGGGCTACAAACAAAGTAAAGGTATGAATGGAAAGCTTGTGACCTCCCCTACAACGTGATCAGGGAGACTTCACCGTCATCAAGGTTGTAAGACCAGAGCAGCAAAACGCAAGCTAGTCGATCGCATTTGTTTTGGAAGCATGGGGGTACTAGACACATTGCGAATGGGATATCTCAGCGGTGAAATGACGGATTCGAAAAATTCCTTCACGGTTTGACGGTAGGAAAACAACGATTTTGATATTCATCAGCTTTTTTTCTCTTTTGCTTTTGTAATAATATTACAAATGAGTTATGAAATATAATGTTTACGTGCAGTTCCGTGTTCCGTCCGCGGGACTAGAGGGCGTAAGTAAGGAAACGCTAGTAAATGTATTCTTTTTTGTCGAGTAACTGTGTTTTTTTGCCATGGAATGGGAATCTTCTTTTGGCGCCAAGTTAAGGTAAACAAAGGGCCAACCAATAGAATGTTAGTAGAGGCTGGCAAGAGGCGGTTTCTCTGACAACCAGTAGCAGCACCCAGTCAGGGTCAGTTAAAATGTTTGCGGAGTTGACAGAAAACTGGCAGTGTTTGGCCATTTAAAGTCTCGCAATGGTTCCAGTATTTTATGACTTAGCTTGGTGTTTACCAAATCCGACTGACGACGTCTTAAAGGACCCCAATTATAATTATATTGTCTCCACTTCATTTCCATCTACGTCCTCTGGTTCTGGTTTCTGTGCTGAGTTTAAAGTATTAAGAGTTTGTTAACTCCTTTTAAGATGAACCCTAGTTTCCTTTTCTGTCCCACTCCAGATTTTCACCAATCAGATGAAAGCAGAGGAGGGTTCTGGGTGCTTCATCACTCCGGAGAACCTGCTGGTGAGGGACGTAGATTCCAGGAAGGAGGATCTGAGGGTGCAGCTGAAGAGGAGACCCCAGCACGGGGCCATCGAGCTGCAGGGACTGGCCATGCTGGAGGGGGACTTCTTCACATTGCAGGACCTACAGGCGTTCAAAGTCAGGTGATACCCTCACAGGACATCCCCCCTTCATTATGGCATCTCTTGAAAGGAAGCAGCTTCAAATTAATTCCACATGTTGTTATGATGTTTGCATCCATTCCTAATGCAATTCCATTATGGTATTTCACTTTTTGATATTTCTTGTGTTGTGGTGCTTTTTCAGCAGTTCATGGTGGCTCTGGTTGGCTGCCATGGACACCCCAGGCTAGATTAGATGTTTGTATAGAAGTAAGAGCCAATGGCATCTAATGAAACAATACAAAGGATGCTTTTTTTGTGCAGATGGCACTGGCTGGTATTACACTTTTATAAAGACACTTTCGGTGATCTAGTCTATGACAGGCAACTAGAACAGAGAGCTAAGCACCTAACAAAGAAAATAGCACAAAATAAAAAATGCACAATATTTGAATAATTAGAATACGAACCCACCAGAATGACTATAACAGTTGTAAAAAATGAAAGAAACAAAAAACAGATATTATAGTGCTAATCTCACAAACACAGTGTAGGTAGAATTTGATTACACTATACCCCAAAAGCAACATTATATTCTAATAGGAACATTTTATACCGTTTTTATATTTTATTTTATTTTTTTAATCATTCCATGATATTAATTCTAATCGTCATTTAATCCAGTTTGAGAATAGATATTGGGAATTTCATAAAGTTGCCAGCAATCTCAGAATTTAACATACAGGCCACTATAAAAAAAGGCTTGCCTTGGGGATGTGTGCTGATAATGCCTTCTCCCCTGAAACGTTTGTTAAAGATTTGAAATAGAAAGTCTTTAACAAACTGTTTCAAAAGGGAAGAAATTACCAGTGCACCCCTAGTGGCCATTTTGATATCTGCCTCGTTACAGAAATTCCACCTTGCTGAAACAGTGCTGTTCAAGAAATAATGGCCCCATTCTGTGTCCAGGTACCAACATGACGACTCAGAAACCCTCGAAGATGCAGTGGTGTTCACGGCTACTGATGGCTTCAACTCTGCAGATGGGGTGCTTATAGCACAGGTAATTGGTCACCCCACTCCAGGCTATGACGTGTACATCTGAGTGGGGTTGTTTTTTAGATGTTTTAGTGCCATTATTTCCATTATTAAATGTTTTATTACTAAAAGAAACATTGTAGTCTAGTTAGTAGAGCAATTTGGCATTGATGTGAAGTATCACAGTTATATTAACTAATATAAAATATACTTTTTTTATTTGTCAACTTTGTACGGTACAAGTTTTAAAAATGAGACGGGACCTCAATAGAATTCTCAGAATCATACTCTCCTATTAGATCTGATACACCAGTGTGTAGCCATTAACCTGCCCCCCTGCAGCACTGTACCCTTTGTGGATGCAAGAAAGAAATCAGCAAGACATATCACACAGAAAACATCTTACCTCCACAGGGGCAGAGGGACAGGTTAATGGTACACTGTGGAGTACCAGCTAAACTTAGAGAGAAGCTATGCTTAAGAGTTCTACTGACACCACAGGGTGCTTGAAAAAGTCCCCAGGATGTGATGACTGGAAATAAAAAATGATATATGAAGTCAATCTAAAGAAGAACACATTAGTTAGGCTAACTTGAGGTCAAAAACAAAAGCTAGGTATGCATTTTGTCTCCCAATAAGAGGCTTGCTTGTCTCTCAGATCATCCCGTTAAACGATGAGCCCCCGGAGCTGGGCGCAGGGTTGAAGTCCGGGCTGGAGTGTCCAGAGGGGGGGAAGGTGTTAATCACAGCAGAGTACCTGTACGCCACAGACGCAGACAGCGATGATGCCAAGCTGACCTACATGCTGGGCCGCACACCAACTCACGGGGCAGTGAGGAGGAGTGGAGTCACAGTGGACAGGTTCACCCAGCTGGACGTCATTCAAGGATTCATCTCTTATGAGCACACTGGTAAGAATCTGAAAGGGAGAGGCACTCGCCTATGAGCAGGTACAGCACATTAAAGTCATTGTAGCTAACAAAATAATTCCACAAATCTTACTCATGTTGCACTTCCATTAGCAACATAGGTCTCACATGTGCACTTTGTAAAGAAACGCATGTTATATTTTAGTTTGAAAACAGACACCTGTTACTACTCTAGGTTAAAAAAATACAAATGTTGCTCGCCTTGCCTTCCAGGAAGTCTGTTACTGCTTTACTTACATAAGTTCACCCCAGCAGTGTCGTCTGGCTGAAAGCAAGTCAGTCATAGGGGAAGCAGCTGATTGATTATTGGAAAGAAAGAAGCCAGTGAAGGGGTGGGGATAATTTCACCCTGTAGGTGAAACAAACAGAGATGCATTCCACCTAGTTTAGTACCAGATATCATGTTTTAAAATGAAAATGCACATTTGCTATCATTTGAGATCTACAGTATTATTATTATTATTATTATTATTATTATTATTATTATTATTATTATTATTATTATTATTATTATTTATTTCTTAGCAGACACCCTTACCCAGGGAGACTTAGTTAATCATCACTCACTTCAATTTCAAGGCATATGTAACAGTGAGTTGATTTGGTTTTGAAGAGGATTAAAAATGACATTCTGATAAACATTTGCTTTACTGCTGTTCTAATAAAACTGCTAACTACTGTATGCTTGACTTATAGCATAATAATGACAAATGGACCTTTGAAGTACAGCAACAGGGTAACAAATAAACACAAATGAAGGATTCTCATTGACTTTAAACTGAGGTTCTTTTTTCACCACTGATGTTAATATTGGATTAAATTGTATTCATAACCCAGACATTACTGACCAATGAGGTAAGCAAACTTTGTATGAATAGATTAGTGTTTATTATCTTTAACGATTCTTAATTCCAGAACAGTATTTTTGTGCAAAGGCAAAGCTCTGAGCCACATCGTTCCCAATAATAAATGACATAAAAGGAAAATAAACACAGAAACACTGAGGTCTGAAATATATTCAATGTTAGCCTTTGTTCTGTTTTCTCAGGGGGCGAGATTGGGCCTAGCCCCTGCTCTGACACGGTCACTCTAATTGTGTCAGATGGCGAGGCTGGCACTGTGGACAGTTGTTGCCAGGACGACACCATCCCGCCAGTGCCCCTGCACGGCTCACTTCCTGTCTATGACCTGAATATTACTGTGCTGCCCATCAACAACCAGCCTCCTTCCATCACAGTGGGTAAGTGCTGCATCATAAGGGATGTTAGTCCACTTAACAGTCACTGCATTCAGGTTTCACAGTGTCACAAATGTCTGTAAGCTTTCTGGACTGCATGTTGTGCCACTGCAACCACCCTGCTATCCACAGCTTCACACACACATTTTATATACCTATACATCTGAGTCATGGTGTGCAATATAAATGTGGCAAATATTTAAAATTAAATACATGTGACATTTTAAACATGAATAAAATAAAATGTATTTGAAAAAAGAATGTTGTAATTATATGATTCCCCAAACTGGGAAAAAAAAAAAAAATCTGATTCACATTTCTATATTATGTTACATCAGGAAATCCAGGATTAATGCTAATCGGGGCCTATGAAACCAGCTATTCATGTTTACAAACAGCAGTTTGGAGTAGTGGTTAGGGCTCTGGACTCTTGACTGGAGGGTCGTGGGTTCAATCCCAGGTGGGGGACACTGCTGCTGTACCCTTGAGCAAGGTACTTTACCTAGATTGCTCCAGTAAAAACACAACTGTATAAATGGGTAATTGTATGTAAAAATAATGTGATATCTTGTAACAATTGTAAGTTGTCCTGGATAAGGGCATCTGCTAAGAAATAAATAATAATAATACAAACTGTCATTTTCTGTTAGCTGCCCCTTTACCTTTATTAGCGCATGTTTCTAGTGCTGAGCTCACAGATTTTCCTTACCTATTGAAGTGTCTCATTTTGGTTCGATTGCATATCCAATCATAAGCAAATATTCAGTTCCCTAAATACATTGCATAAAGCTTTGGTAATGAAATATTAGCAACATTAATTGTAATCGCTTGTAATTGTTTAGCACATGTAATATTGAATTTATTTCAGTTGTGAATATAGAAATGGGTGCAAGGGCTCAAAATATGCTGTTTGAATAACCTGATTATATAGTGCTGCAGATACATTCTTAAGAGTTCGAGTTTGCTGCAGAATCCTATTAGAAAAATACCACAGGCAAGTCAGTTACTAATTTTAAATTAATTAAAATTGAATTTATCAACTCACAAAATTCAGTTAAGTCAGTAACTATAGATGTGAAAAAAGCAATTTAGGAAAATAAGAGCAAAAGAACATAAGAAAAATGATGAACGAGAGGAGGCCATTCGGTCCATCTATGCTTGTCCGGTTCCTAGTAGCTGAAGGATACAATTAATTCAGCATCAACAGCATAACTAGGCAACCCACTCCAAACCCTCTTCTACTAGACAGCCCACTCCAAACCCACCTCTACACTAGACAACCCACTCCAAACCCTCTTCTACTAGACAACCCACTCCAAACCCTCTTAAACACTAGGAAACCCACTCCAAACCCTCTTCTACACTAGGAAACCCACTCCAAACTCTCTTCTACACTGGCCAACCCACTCCAAACCCTCTTCTACTAGACAACCCACTCCAAACCCTCTTCTACACTAGACAACCCACTCCAAACTCTCTTCTACACTAGACAATCCACTCCAAACCTTCTTCTGCATTAGGCAACCCACTCCAAACCCTCTTCTACACTAGACAACCCACTCCAAACTCTCTTCTACACTAGACAATCCACTCCAAACCTTCTTCTGCATTAGGCAACCCACTCCAAACCCTCTTCTACACTGGACAACCCACTCCAAACTCTCTTCTACACTAGACAATCCACTCCAAACCTTCTTCTGCATTAGGCAACCCACTCCAAACCCTCTTCTACACTAGACAACCCACTCCAAACCCTCTTCTACACTAGACAACCCACTCCAAACCCTATTCTACACTAGACAACCCACTCCAAACCCTATTCTACACTAGGCAACCCACTCCAAACCCTCTTCTACACTAGACAACTGACTCGAAACCCTCTTCTACACAAGGCAAACCAATCCAAACCCACCTCTACACTAGGAGACCCACTCCAAACCCACCACGACACAAGGCAACCCACTCCAAACCCACCTCTACACTAGACAACCCACTCCAAACCCTCTTCTACTCTGGGTTTATGTACTGCACTTAAAGTATTGTCTGGGGTTAACTTTATGAATGTTTTTCTAAGATTTAAAAGACTTCAATCGTGCCCCCTAATTTTTGGTTCTAGGCTTTCTTTCAGCATATCTTCAGAACTCATCTTTAAGCTCATCTTTAATCTTTAAGTTATTAGTCTGTTCTATGCAGCACCCTTTGCAGAGCCACTAAATTCACTTTTTTCAGCACGGAATAATTCACCTTTAAGGCAATTAACACATAAGGGACAATTCCTCCAAGTGCTCTTGTTCTCAGACAGCAAGTTGGTTCAAAGTAATTGTATATTGACGGATACTTACAGGAGTTACCATTACACAACCTACCAATTATACAGCACTGCCTGACCATGCAGAATCTCCACCTGAACTGGGAATTCCACTGTCCTTAGATAAACCTGCAATGGAAGCAAGTCCAATGACCGTCTTACCCAAAGAGGGTATTTTATGCCTGAGCTACATTTCCAAGCATGGGAGTCTTTTCTGCCAAATCAGCAGGAAGGGACTGTTAAAAAAATGCAGTTAACGATTGAAAACAGATGGGGTAACCAGAGGGATTTTCATTATTTCCTATTGGGATTGTGCAGTTTATACCAAGTTCCACATCTGGACAAGATTAAAAAGAGTATTGGAGCACAAACAAGGAATGGAATCGCCAATGTGAAAGGCAGTCCAACAATGAAAAGCAAACAGCATGGTAATGACTAGGAGCCTTGTTCATAGTACTCTCACGCTGGAGACTTATAGGACTGCTATGCTAATATTTTATCAGTAATGCAAAATGCGACCAGTTATCATTCAGTAAAGACATCTCTAAGAGCATTACAAAATCCTATTCATGGGTTGTTAGTTTATCTCCTCACCCCCAGATTGACGATCATTAATATTTCTCCTTGTTGAGATGCCTGATCCACTATGGCACCATTAGTGCCATATTCTCCATTCATTATTTATCACTGGAGTAAATGGGAGCAGATGCAGCAAGTCTGGGCATGATGGCTTTATCAGCAACCAGGTGCCAGGAGTCTGGCCTTGTTCCAGGTGGTGTTGGGGAAGGGACAGATGACTTGGCGCTGGAGCCTGGCTGAGGGGTGGCCTCTCTATTACTATATCTCATCTGAGCTCAGCGGCTCTGTGACAGTGTGCCCCACCCCTGTGTGTATTTTATGTTTATATGTTGCATGTGGTGTACTAATGTTGGTGTATATGTATTGGTGCATGGGATATAATGTGGGGTTATGTAGTGTTTTAAAATGTATAATTGTATTTAGACACGAGGATGGCACAATCACTTCACATGCAGATTAAAATGTGTATTGTATGTGAGCACGGGATTGCACAAATTAGTTCACGTCCCGAGATTCAAGTGAATGATGAATTAGTAATTGAATCTCGGCACAGCTGTATATACAGAGGCACAAAACACTCACTCGGGGTTGTGTGTTCGAGAGTCGAGAACAGGCGAGCGAGAGAGAAGGAGAGTAAATAATTAAAGAAAAATAACAAATGCTATTCATGTGAGTCCTTGTTTAGTGTTCGAACACTGTGTTTTCTGTCCGTTTTGGATACCACTTCAATTTGTTTTGTTAAGTGTTTTGTGTTTTGTTCAGACTTTTTATTTATTAAAACGTGTAAGCAAGCACATTTCACAATTTCACTCGCAGTGCTGTGTGTGTTTCTTCCGGGTCTGATGTCATCACGCCACAGGCTCAATACGGTAGAATGCAGTAGTAGGTCCACCATTTTACCTTTGGTGGATTTGTACTGTCATATATTTTTTTCGAATGTCTGTTGCAACACTGGCTATTCCATTTCCAAACAGGAATAATGAAATAAATAAGTCAAAATAATAAATAAAGAAGTCTTCATCAAAAGAGTGATAATCTTAATGGTTATTGTGCGGAAGAGCGATCAAGGTCTCTGAGGGCTATCTGTTGTCCTATCAGTGCTTCTGCACAACCCAGACAATCAGGACCCGTCAACCCCTCTCTTCCGATGGACTGACTACTGTTCAGTGCTCCTGTACTGTCACCACTAGCTGCTAATGATCTTGCTAATATTACTTTCATGGTAATATGCTGGTATTATAATGGTACCCCTGTAATAATCTGAAGTACCTTCAGTGCTATAAAGGGGTTTGCAGCAATCCAATCAAATCATCCCCACAGCTACGAGAGATTGATGCTTGGTAAACGAGTATGTCAGTAACACCCCCCCGCCCCGCCCCGCCCCGCCCCGCCCCACCCCACCCCACCCCACCCCACCAAGCTGTAAATTGGAGCTATCAGTATGATAAACAAAATGTGGTGATCGTGACATATATCAGTAGGATATACAGAACAGTATAGAATAGGAATTAGCTATGAAATTAAGTGATTCTCCAGATATATAGAAAAAAAGAGATTAAAGTGAATGGCCAGTCAGACCCCCATATATCAACAGAATCTGATATTCTCGGTAACTTGTGCTAAATAATGTTAATACCATGTTGCATGACATTTGGATAAGCATTTCTTCAGATATATGCAGTGTGTGTCTTGTGATATCCGTATGTAGTGGACATGTATGTACCACTGCATCAACTATATCCCCTGGGCAGGATCTTGTTCTAGCCTGGGATACGAATAGTTTTATAAATGACCACTAGGGGTGTGCAGCTGTTATTTCTGCATCTTTTTCAACTGTGGCAGCAGTGAGTTAATAAAAGGAGAATCTCTGCAAAACCTGTTAGAGGGGGCAGAAAAAACTGCTTTTAAAGAGCATTTTCAGAAGCAGACACAGTTATTTAAAGGGACAACTTTGCCGGAATAGTAATTTTGTGAGGTTGAACACTGCGAAAATAATTGGACAATCTGATTTGGCGAAACCGTTCTAACTTCCTGCTGTGGAATTTGTTTCGCTTGTTCGGTCGAACAGCCCGGTCTGCTTGGCGAACAGTTCCATGAGGGAAACACGATGGCGCTCCGCAGGTACAGCTATGGCCAAAAGTTTAGCATCACCTAGAATTTTAGGATTGAGACATCATAAAAAAAAAAACAAAAAAAAAAACACTATGAACATAATTTAGATATTTTATTTAACATCATGTAATCAAAGAAACTACAAAAAGTCTACCGGAAGCCATTATAGTTATATAGTATTTCATGTTAGATTTCAAAATGTCACTTTTTTTTCTTTCACTTTTCTTTAAGTATATGGAAAACTACAAAGTGGTATGTAATTCAATATGTTAACATTATTCAGTAGGTTTCATTCAAATGTATTAAGCAAAATTAGTTAATTCTATAGGGTGATGCTAAACCTTTGGCCATAGCTGTACTGTTGATTCTCTGTATTCTAATTAGATAAATGACAACAGTACTTGCAATATTGGCAAACTACAATAAACATAGCCTTGAATGGTGTGTACTATAGCAAGATTTTTTATATATATATTTGACCCAAAATAATATTATTTATGTTATAGTTTATTACATATGACTGAAATAAATCATCACAAAGCAAAAACAGCATACCCAAATCACTGTCAGCCATGATGCTAGAACAGAAAAATAGAACAAATTGATTTTGCAAAAGACTAAAACCTGTTCCTGTTCCACATTGAACAAGTGGAACATGTCTGAGTCTGTTTGCGTCACGAAAGTCTGCCTTTAGTAAGTGAATAATGATCTCAGGCAAAACACACATAATAGGAAATTAGAGATGATGCAAAGCCCTGTGGTCTGTGTACATTTGGTCAAAACGAATTTAGTCTTGTTTCCCCGTTTCTCCTATTGCTCACAGTAGAGTGGGCAATCAGAGCGTGATTGGGTTCATCCTCTATGAGAGGTACAGTATGTGCTTATCATGAATGCAGCCTCAAAATATAATATTGTAACAGTTACCACAGATACTATGCAGTAGCTGATACAGCAATAAAGGAAAAAAAAGGAATGTCCAGAGTTCAAATCCAAGAGGACACCAACGGCTTAATTTTATTGGTTTAGCACTCTAGGAATTACCAACAATTGCACAATTATCAGACCCATATACACCTGAAACTAAATGAGACAAAATTGAAAATAAGAAGCCTAATAGAACCACAAAGTAGGACACCTAGAAAGTGTATACAAGGAAAATAAAGCAAGCAAGAGAGAAAAAAAAAAACTTAGTAAAAACATGCAGTAGATTAAGCTAAGGCTATAGCATAGTATTCTAATAAACTGTAAGAAAACAGTTAATGAATAACTCCTGCAATAACACCAAGAAGTTCCCTTAACACCCTACCCAGCCAATACCCAAAAATATAAATGCAAGAAAATGGACCATCAATATCAATGTTCACAACGCATGACACGACGGTAATGCGTATAAACACGTATGTGACTTCAATTGAACTTGCAGCAAAAACAACAAGAAAACAAACAGTCCAAAAAAAACAAACAGATGAAGTCCCAAATATAACCGCATCCAAGCAAAACGCGATTGTCCCGCAAACAAACTAAATGGCCATTCGACAAAAAATAGTAATCCTCCAGCAGAACGCAAAACAAACAAAAAAAAAAACAATGGCTCAATCTCACCCAGTCCCGATTGCAAGTTGATGTAATGATCTGCGGATGCTGTTACAACCTCCGCCGAAATCCTCCACGTTGCAGACGTGAGTCAAAGTAACAAAACAAAAACAAATAAAAAAAACAACCAAGCTTGAAAAAACAAAGTATCAAAAGAAAAATTATAAACTGAAATAAACCCTGTGTTAGTAATACTGTGCTACATTTCCTCTCTACAGACAGCCAAACAACCCTACACACCAAACACAAGTGTAAGCATGTTTGACTACATACTTAGACGAGAAGCTAAACACAGACTAATACAATAGAACTACACTACTAAGGATACATAAACTAAAATTCTAAATAATAGAATATCCAGTCTCCAAAGCATAGACGAAAAATGGGTCTTACCCTTACCGTCTCTTCCAATCCTTTTAAATCCAGGGAGAAACTATACCCTGCCTCTAAAAGGTACGGCAAGGCAGATGAGACTTTCATTGCCTTATAATAATATGTGGCACATGCCACAATATCAATATCATAAAATATCATTATTATGATTGTAAAGTTCACCTAGATTACATTCGGCACAGAAAATCGAATTTTTCTTATTAGATTTCATTGTATAAAAGTTTTTGTAAGGACAAGTGCCATTTTGAGACTTAGACGCTGAGTGACGTGTGTGGTGCAGCCATTTTCAGTTGCTGTCTTCCTATTTCGACCCAGCCTTCTTGTCCAAATTATTTTACACCTACAATTTTGTTTTTAATACATTTAATACCTTTTAAACTTTCTTCATACCCGTCAGCATGTAAATCTGATAATCTGAACATTTAAAAAAAGTCAAATAAATATTTGGGGCCGGTATTACCCATGATGCTGACGCCCCAAAAACAGATGATTGGTTAGTGGTATGTGGCAGGAAAATATACCTGTTTGAATTATTAACCTTTCAGGAGAGGTTTTTGAGATATATGGGTTGGAGTAAGTGATGCGCACTATGGACGTACAACAATGCTACATCCTGGTACCACACTGCATAAAACATATTGCTGGTTATCCACATTGGGATAAATAACCTGACTCGGGGAGAATCCACTTATAATATCCTTAGGGCTATGCAGGAGTTATTTGTCACAGTTAAGAGAGCTTCTCCCCATAAAGTTTGTATTGCTTTAAGCTCTATTTTACCCAGGCCCTGTGATGATGCATCAAGGTCTGGAGTTGTGATGGCAGCTTCTTCTTCGTCGTCTTCTTTCACAACTCCCTAGTCAGAAGCAATAGTTTTTCAGACCAGATGGCCTTTACCTCAGTGCTGAGGTCAAAAAAGAACATTTTTAACTTATTTTAAACAGATGTCAAGAGTCAAGAGTAAGAATGCTTTCAAAAATAGACATGTTAATAGTTTATATTTATCAATTAACAAAATGTAAAGTGAGTGAACAGAAGAAAAATCTACATCAAATCAATATTTGTTGTGACCACCCTTTGCCTTCAAAACAGCATCAATTCTTCTAGGTACACTTGCACACAGTTTTTGAAGGAACTCGGCAGGTAGGTTGGCGCAAACATCTTGGAGAACTAACCACAGTTCTTCTGTGGATTTAGGCAGCCTCAGTTGCTTCTCTCTCTTCATGTAATCCCAGACATGAAGAGAGAGCTCTGTGGGGGCCATACCATCACTTCCAGGACTCCTTGTTCTTCTTTACGCTGAAGATAGTTCTTAATGACTTTCGCTGTATGTTTGGGGTCGTTGTCATGCTGCAGAATAAATTTGGGGCCAATCAGATGCCTCCCTGATGGTATTGCATGATGGATAAGTATCTGCATGTACTTCTCAGCATTGAGGAGACCATTAATTCTGACCAAATCCCCAACTCCATTTGCAGAAATGCAGCCCCAAACTTGCAAGGAACCTCCACCATGCTTCACTGTTGCCTGCAGACACTCATTCATGTACCGCTCTCCAGCCCTTCGGCGAACAAACTGCCTTCTGCTACAGCCAAATATTTCAAATTTTGACTCATCAGTCCAGAGCACCTGCTGCCATTTTTCTGCACCCCAGTTCCTGTGTTTTCGTGCATAGTTGAGTCGCTTGGCCTTGTTTCCACGTCGGAGGTATGGCTTTTTGGCCGCAAGTCTTCCATGAAGACCACTTCTGACCAGACTTCTCCGGACAGTAGATGGGTGTACCAGGGTCCCACTGTTTTCTGCCAATTCTGAGCTGATGGCACTGCTGGACAACTTCCGATTGCGAAGGGAACTAAGCATGATGTGTCTTTCATCTGCTGCAGTAAGTTTCCTTGGCCGACCACTGCGTCTACGGTCCTCAATGTTGCCCGTTTCTTTGTGCTTCTGCAAAAGAGCTTGGACAGCACATCTGGAAACCCCTGTCTGCCTTGAAATTTCTGCCTGGGAGAGACCTTGCTGATGCAGTATAACTACCTTGTGTCTTGTTGCTGTGCTCAGTCTTGCCATGGTGTATGACTTTTGACAGTAAACTGTCTTCAGCAACCTCACCTTGTTAGCTGAGTTTGGCTGTTCCTCACCCAGTTTTATTCCTCCTACACAGTTGTTTCTGTTTCAGTTAATGATTGTGTTTCAACCTACATATTGAAATGATGATCATTAGCACCTGTTTGGTATAATTGTTTAATCATACACCTGACTATATGCCTACAAATTCCCTGACGTTGTGCAAGTGTACCTAGAAGAATTGATGCTGTTTTGAAGGCAAAGGGTGGTCACACCAAATATGGATTTGATTTAGATTTTTCTTCTGTTCACTCACTTTGCATTTAGTTAATTGATAAATATAATCTATTAACATGTCTATTTTTGAAAGCATTCTTACTTTAAAGCATTTTTTCACACCTGCCTAAAACCTTTGCACAGTACTGTATATATATATATATATATATATATATATATATATATATATATATATATATATATATATATATATATATATATGAATGATATATATGAATATCAATTTGTTCTCTTCCCAGGCGACATGTTTGTGGTGGACGAGGGCTCCTCAGCTGGTCTGCTGCCTGATTCTCTGAGCGCCTCTGATGACGACACCTTCCCTGAGGGGCTGCACTTCCTCCTGGAGACCCCCCCACAGTACGGCTACCTGGAGAACATCCTCCCCTCCCCCGGCTACGAGAAGAGCAACGCCGGCCTCAGCGTGGGTAAGGCACCACTGTCTCTACGGCAACCACAATAAAAGCCTTCCATTTAGTAGCAACCCGTTCCAGGACTATATTATTGCTCCAGTCTTATTCTTGGTGTTATTTATGGGGTTTACTGTTTGGATTATATCAAACTGTAACATACCCTGGCCTACAAAAAATTGGGTTTCTGGTCTGGTACGACAGTCAACACTTGCCTTGGCAGTTACCAGCACAGAAGTTCATTTTTGGGGGTGAAATGAGGAACAAATATTCTTATCAGTCATTTTGATTTCATTGGTAAATAGATACAATTAAATGGACATCTTGCATACTAAAAGTTTTTTTCCTGTTTTTAAAGTGGACAATTATCCTGTGTTGGTATCCAGGGGTAACAACACAGGCAATACACCCCCCCCCCCCTCCCCTTTCCCTTCCCCTTTCCCTTCCCCCTTTACAAACCACAAACCACTAAGATATTTGGTTAAAGTATGTATTCACTGTATACGGATACAAAATACAGCATACCAACCAACCTAATTTTACTTTTAAGAGGCAAACAATCATAGAATCTTAGAGGCAAAGTCAATTATAGTATTATAATTGACTAATTGAATAATATTAAAGAAATTACAATATCAGAATGTCCATCAGAAATTATTTGATCTGTGTGAGTGTGGGGGGGGGGGGGGGGGGGGATTCTCCTGGTGCACTCAGACTGTCAGCTAAGATCAGCCCCACGTGCTGGTGAATGTTGCTATATGGAAGGCCATCCGGGTCAAAAATGCGTTATTTAGTATGCATTTCAAATATTTAGTTTACGTATTGATTTGGACCAATCAGAATACATAAAATGCTATGTGTTCTAAATAAATGAACTGCACATTATCTACGTAGGGGCTGGTCACTTTACAGTAGTACTGACATAGGGGCTGGTCATTGTACAGTAGTACCTACGTAGGGGCTGGCCATTTTACAGTAGTACCTAAGTTGGGGCTGGTCATTTTACAGTAGTACCTAAGTTGGGGCTGGTCATTTTACAGTAGTACCTAAGTTGGGGCTGGTCATTTTACAGTAGTATCTAAGTAAGGGCTGGTCATTTTACAGTAGTACCTACGTAGGGGCTGGTCATTTTACAGTAGTACCTACGTAGGGGCTGGTCATTTTACAGTAGTACCTAAGTTGGGGCTGGTCATTTTACAGTAGTACCTACGTAGGGGCTGGTCATTTTACAGTCATGCAGCGTAATTACAAGAGTAGCCAATCACCTTCATGATAATTCTTTTTTTCAATTTCAGACATGAAAAATGCTTAAAAAAAATCAAGAATAAGGAAAACTGCAAATCACAGCGGCGAGAGATTTTCTTCTACGGTGCAAATATAGATTTGCTGAGTGCTGAGACAGACAGTATTGACTGTGACACGGTTCAGTTT
Organism: Acipenser ruthenus; assembly: GCF_902713425.1. Taxonomy (NCBI): domain Eukaryota; kingdom Metazoa; phylum Chordata; class Actinopteri; order Acipenseriformes; family Acipenseridae; genus Acipenser; species Acipenser ruthenus. The sequence goes on along the minus strand of NC_081198.1, from coordinate 24,034,504 downwards.
ATATTGACAGTGTACACAATCGTTTTTTTATTTTTAATTATATTTATTTCAATTTGACACTAAAATATTGAGTTCCCATAGCTAATATTAGATTCAATGTCAGACCTTTCAACACTTGTTTAAAATGACATATTAGTTACAGTGGGGTTATCACCGAATTAAAGCAATTTCTAAGGCTCTGAAACCGCCGGTTGATGCTCGTCTTGGAGGATCCGGGTCTATCCAGCTTTCACTAGATTTTACCCAATGCCAAGTCCATATACCGCCACGAATTGGGCGGGAATGGCAGATGTAAGGCGACTTTTAATTGGATAATTTATTACACTTAATATTTTCTTTAAATTCATTAATTGGTTCTGATTTTGCTTTCAATGATCTGATTGGTCAAATTAGTATGTTAATAATTAGAATTACAACACATACTAAAGTCAAATTAGAACTTGTACTTCATATTTGAAAAGTGTACTACAGTACATAACGCATTTTTGACCCGGATGGCCTTCTATATTACTGTTCACTCTATTTGCTAAATAAAAGAGCTCTCTATTTTGAAAGATAAAAGTTGTACACTTAGATTCTTACCACAGCTACAATATATATATATATATATATATATATATATATATATATATATATATATTGTGAGGGATTGGTTAAAGGAAGGTGAATGACAACGTAAACCAACTGGTTGGTAAACAAAGAAAATTAATAAAAAGTGTTTGGGATCAAAAATGAATGGGTTAAAAAAAATACACTTTGTAAATAATAACTGTGTGTTAAGGAAAGTACAAATACAAATAAAAAGTATGGTTTAAAATAAATGTTTAATATTATGCAGAGACAATACCTGGGGGACAATAGGACCAGGTGGAAGCTACTGGAGTCAAGGCTGGCTCCAGTTCAAATTAATTGTCCAATTTCATGACCTGTAAATTGTTTAATAATATAATTGGTTACCATTTAAAATATCTGTTTTGTGAGTGTTTTGGTGAGGGTGATGGTAGGAGCTGAGTGGGAGAGTGGGAGAGTGGGAGAGTGGGAGAGTGGGAGAGTGGGAGAGTGGGAGAGTGGGAGAGTGGGAGAGTAAAAACACGGAAAAAGAATATTCGTATTGTGAGAACTGGTTAACGACATTTTGGAAAGGTATTTGGATTACGATTTTGGTTTTGGAGACGAGGTAACAGGCTTAGCCTGCCCCGTCATTAGGTAGGGAACGATTTGTTTAGTTAGGACCCGAGACTGGGTTAGGTTTTGTTTTCTTTATTTTCTTTTTCAGTCTGTAAATTATAAACATACGCTACGGCGTTTCCTTGCACCTGGTTGTCAAGTGTCTGATTGAAGCAAAGCCTGGGATAGGAACGCAGATTGTTTTATTGTTTTGTTAATTGTTTTATTTGTAATTATCCCCTGCACCTGGTGATCATTGTAAATTAGAGCCAGGTGCAGGGTATATAAAGGAAGCAGCCAGTCTGTTCAGGGCTGCTGGTGTGTTTAGAAGCCCGCTTGACAGTGTGGTCAAGCGTACAAAGAAAAGGTAGTGTGAAAACCTTTTTTTTCTGTGTTAAACCTGTGTGGTTTGATGTGTTTGTTTGGCAGGTAAACGGCTTAGCCGTCCTATGAGCTAGTCAGGGACCTGCCTGTATAGTCAGTGCTCCAACAAGGAGCTAGGTGTTTATTTTTGTTTGTGTTTTATTTGTGTATTAAAAATAGCACGTTAGCACTTAAACTCCATTTCTCGTGTCCTGGGTCTTCTTTAAAAGGGGCAAACAAACGACGGTGAGTGCCGGCCGGGTTGTGGTACCTGAAGCATAATCAACAAGTACAGAGAAACATCATCTGTAATTGACAAACCCAGGACTGGAAGACCCAAAAAGCTGTCTAAAAAGGATGAGCAGTATTTCAAGATAATAAGCTTAAGGAATAGAAAGAAGACAAGTGTTGAATTGACAACATAACTGGCAGAAGGCACAGGTGTCATTGTCCATCAAATCAACAGTATTAAAGTCACTTAAATTAGGACTTAAAGGATGTGTTGCAGTAAAAAAGGGGAACAAGACTAAAAGGCTAAAATATGCACAAGAACACAGAAATTGGACTATGGAACAATGGTCAAAGGTGCTTTGGACTGTTGATGGATGGACAACGACACCTGTGCCATCTGCCAGTTCTATTGTCAGTTCAACACTTGTCTTCTTTCTGTTCCTTTAGGATATTATCTTTTTCATGTTTATTTTATTTGGCCACTTTGTTTATTGCGAAGACACATCAATGGCATGTATTATTTAAAAAAAATGCGTTGTTATGGTAAAGTGGCTGCTGATTATGAACAGGTGCAGAGGTAATGCAGTGCAGGAATAAACATACAGAGATTTGTAATCCGGTATGGAAAATAATTGTTTTATTTTTGTTATAATCCAGGTCTGGTGACCAAATTAATAAGCAGTGATGTGTAAAACATGGAGAACAGTAACAGGGATTGCAGCCCTAAACAATAAACACTGTATCTCTCCCACAATATACAACCACGGTAACCAGTCCTGGGTGCGTGCTGTAGTGCTCGTGGTGGGTGATACAGTTTAAAGAGTGACAACTAGTGCAGTGCTGTTCCGGGTTCAGTGCTGGCCCTTAGCGACTGCTCTGGAACGTGTTAGTCGTCTGTAAACACACAAGTAACAATTATAGACAAGGCAACACTCATGATACTCTTAATACACAGTGCATGGGTCCTTCTATTTCAAAACCAAAAGCGAAGGAAAAGATTTACGATTCTCTGGTCCCTTTATGCTGTCACGCATGACCCCTTGGTAAACGATTTCAGCTGTCTCTATTGCCTGCAGCTGTTACCTTGTTTACCTTCCAGGTCAATACGTTCCTGCAACGGAATCTCGCCTTCCAGGCTGACTGACTTCCCGACCCAGGAAATGAACTGTCAGGCCAGCCCGTCCAAAGACATCCCCTTTTGCTACTTAGCGCCCTCACAGGTCGGGAGGGAGATTTACAACCAGAACTCATTATATTTCTGTCACAGTTGTCTACTTTGTTTTTACTTGAAATACACACAAGATTTAACTACTGTATTGCTTTCTTTGTTTTGTAGTTAATTCACAAGGGTAAAGTAAGGCCTTTCATACTTCTGGGATATTTTCAAATTTAATACAGTGTTACATATAATGGCTTTCATAACGTTTTGAAAACGAATATCCGAATGAATATCTAAATCTTGACCGAATATTTGAACATAAATTCCATGATCGTCCCAGCACTAAATATTTTAAATACAGTGAACCAGTGTGATCATTGAAAATTCATCTGAAATACTTCACTACAGGACCTATTCTTTTCTGAAGTTTAATCTTCCAGTGATAACATAATATCCATGGCATCAGAGTGCAGCCTAATGCCTCCCAAGAGTTACAGCAGATCACCCCAGCTCTTGTGGTTGATGATACATAAGCCACATGGGATGGAAAACATGTTTCTGGTATAAATGCTGTGTGCATGCAAAAGAAGAGCTGGGTAACTCATGCGCCACATGGTGAGAATGAGAACATGTCAGAAAATAGTAAAAATAACAATTAGTCCTCAGTCACTACCGCCTATACGCAGTGTCAAGGGAGCTACTTTAAAAAAGTAATCCATTACAGTTACAAGTTACGTGAACTAAATTGTAACTAGTTACAGTTACAAATAGTTACTTCTCAGGCACAGTTTACATTTTACATAGATATTGTTTCTGGTTGGGTCAGGTTGCAGCTCGAAATATTCACTTTTTTCCTCCTCTGACACAATTTTCTAGCAGGATGATATGAAAAGCACGTTTGTGACATATATGGCTTGACTTGCACTGGTGAAGCACTTTCTGAATTCCAATTTAACCACACATAACAAAAACTATGTCACTTTTTTACATCAAATGTAATCCATTACCTGTCTGAAAAATAACCACAGCAGTTACAAGATGTAATCCGATTACAGTAACGCTACATGTAATGTGTTACTCCCCAACACTGCATATACTATGCTAATGAAGATGATGCACTTTCCATGCAGTTCCTTAGAGTGTGCCCACTAATGCTTGCTCCATGCGCAGTCTCTTTCAGCACTCAGCACCTCCAGCATGGCTACATCCACTACGTGCAGTCCCAGCACCAGGGCCTGGAACCTACAGCTGATCACTTCATGGTTGCCGTTAGCGATGGGGTCCACAAGTCCATAGCGAGGCCTTTCTATGTCATCATCAACCCCACCAATGATGAGAGTCCGCTGCTGCACCTTGGGAACCTCACAGTGAGTCACCCAGCTGCCATGTACTAATCCAAACCAGATAAAGACAAGAACATAACATGAAACGTGAATGCCCACCAGTGTGATAACAGAAACATTACAGTGCTCCCACTTTATAATGCTGTAGTCAGGAGCAATAGGTAAGAGACCAGCGATGTCCATACCAGCTTATAACCAAGCTTGGTCCTCTTTCAATTATTATTTTTCAGGAGCTCACAAAGTAAGGTTCAATCAGTCACCTTTAAGAGCACGTAGATTTGGAATACTATAAAACCTATTCATTACATATCCGGTTTTGCCACTCAGTTTATGGGTAATTTCTGACCAGCTCAGCTCTCAGCAATAGGAAAGCACCAGGTACTGTATGATTGACGCTCAATTAATTTGCTGTGGTTCAATAATAAATATGTTACTCTAAAAGAGGAATTATTTATTACTGTATTTTGTAAGCCCCTGAAAAATGTACATAGAAAAGAAGCAATACATTTCATACCCTGTTCCGAGGTTAAAAAAAGGGCTACTTATAACATATAACTGTACCTTTTAACTGTTGAGCATTCATAGTACTACAGTTTGTGACTTGTTCAATAATCCATTAGTAATACCTTTTCATATTGTATATTAAAGTGTTACAGAACATCCTGCAATGTTTACAAGAAACTCATTACTTTATACCAGAGTGACCATATTGTAACTCTCAGCATAAAATATTTATGGGAATATTACCCAACGACCCAACATGTAAAATCCTATGCATTCATAACATTACAGCTAGCAATAATCCAGGTAAAAGAAAAACAGGACCGATTCAGGGTTCAATTGACCACATTTATTAGGAATTTATTATTATTAAGAAGAAAACTATCTTTGTCAATTATTGTATTATATGGTTACAAAACCTTTCCACAGGAAACACTTTAAACAATAAGAAACTATAAATATTTTAAAGCAAAATAAATGAATAAAAATAAAATCTGGTACCATTATCAATCTGCTGCTGGTCAAACATCTCTTAAAACCCTTTAATTTAACCCCTCTGCTGAGGCCTTTGTGATGCTCTGTGCTACAGGAATTGTGTGATTTTTTGGGAAATTACCATATGTTCCCTTTCAGATACACCAGGCAAAGTTTTCATTGGTACCAAGTTTTTGTGTTTTTTTGTTTGGTCACAAAATACAGCTATTGTTGTAAACAAAATGCTACTTTTTCATAAAATGTATTATACCCACATCACATTTAGGCCCGTATGAATAAAACTGTCTCCTTTATTTTGCCAGTAATAGTATTTAACATGACAGTAGTTCATTGGGCGAGGCATACTGTCAAAAAACATCACTCGTGACATTAGAATAACGTGCCCTTAGAGACCAGTGTTCTCATTAGCATATTATTTGTCTGATTCATAAATCTGTATTGTGTCGTTAATTGGACCTTATTGGCATAATAAACGTGCCTCATAATTAACAGGCAGAGAATGAGACGTGTCTTAACTGTATAATTTCCTAGCATAATTTTGGTGTTTAGGAACATGTATTTAAGCCAATAGTAATAATATCAAACGTTAAGCCAATAGTAATAATATCAAACATAATATCAAATGATTAATTATCCAATAATTAAGTAATTTAAGTATTTTGTTATTTGTAATGCATACTTTTAAATTCCATTGTTAACTTGTCTGAAAAAGATAGGTATACGTACTGGTTGGAAACATAAAAATCTGGTTTATTGTAGCCTATTCATTGTCTAAGTGGCAGGCTTCGTGTGCTTGTGTGGGCTGTACATCAAGATATATTGGAAGATATATGATTTCCTCCCAGAAAGACCCTGCAGATTTGAGCTGCGACTTGACCCTCTGGATTACTCTGATGATGTCAGCAGGTATCAATTTAGGAGGAGCACAATTACTCACCTTTGCGGAGAACGAGAACATCAGCTGAAGAGATGAACCGCTAGAAACAAGGCTGTTCCCGTAAAATGAAAGTTACAAACTCACTGCATGATTTGTATTTGATGTTATTTTCCTATATTGATCACTGTCCTTGCACAGAAATCTAGTACTGCACTTTACATATTTTTCATATGATTCCATCTACTGATAGAGGAGCTCAAGTTATTTCAAAGTAAATTATATTTCATTACACCCCCCAACACGTACGTGTGTTTACTATTTACAGCTCTGGACAAAAGTGTTGCATCACCCGTTAGAATGAACGCATTTTGCTTCATAAAGTCGAATGAAAACTGCTGAATAATGTTACGTTAACATTGAATTACATCCCGCTTTGTAGTTTTCCAATGATACTTAACAGAAAACGGACAAATTTTAAAATTTGACATTTTGAAATCTGTACTATGGCTTCTGGTAGACTTTTGCTATATCATTTTGTCGTTTCTTTGATTACATGATGTTAAATAAAAGATTTCTCTCTCTCTCTTTCTCTCTCTCTCTCTCTCTCTCTCTCTCTCTCTCTCTCTCTCTCTCTCTCTCTCTCTCTCTCTATATATATATATATATATATATACACTACCAGTCAAAAGTTTTAGAACACCCCCATTTTTCCAGTTTTTATTGAAATTTAAGCAGTTCAAGTCCAGTGAATAACCTGAAATGGTACAAAGGTAAGCGGTAAACTGCCAGAGGTTAAAAAAAAAAGTTTAGGTTACCAAAAACAGAAAAATAATGTACATTTCAGAGTTATACAAAAAGGCCTTTTTCAGGGAACAGGTAATGGGTTAACAACTTACAGCTGTTCTGCAGCAATGGAAGTAAATTAAGCCTTGAAAGTTGATGCTAACAATTCCTACAGGTGTCCCAACTTTTGTTGATTATTACAAACCCTCTGTCTGTATAAAAGCAGTGTTGGAACAGACTGTGTTACTACACCCTCTTAAGCATTATTTGGACAGTATTGTACTGCAGGAAGTAGTATATTGCTCTCATAATGGCGAGAAAAAGGCAATTAACAAAGGAAGACAGACAGACCATTATAACCCTTAAAAGTGTAGGTCTTTCCTTTAGAGAAATTGCAAAGAAAGCCAAGGTGTCAGTGAGTACAGTTTCCTACACCATCAAAAGGCACTTGGAAACTGGAGGAAACTCTGACAGGAAGAGGTCTGGCAGACCCAAAGCCACAACAGAATCAGAAGACAAGTTTCTGAGAGTCAACAGCTTGGGTGATAGGTGGCTCACAGGACAACAGCTTCAAGCACAGCTTAACACTGGTCGAAGTAAGCAAGTCTCAGTTTCAACTGTGAAGAGAAGACTTCGAGCGCAGGTTTGACAGGTCGAGTGGCAGTAAGAAAGCCATTGCTAAGATGGCAAAATAAGAAAAAGAGGCTTGCCTGGGCCATGAAGCACCGCCAGTGGACTACTGAAGACTGGAAGAAGGTCTTATGGACCGATGAATCCAAATTTGAAATCTTCAGTTCATCACGCAGGGTTTTTTGTACGCCGTCGAGTAGGTGAAAGGATGGTTCCTCTGTGTGTGACACCAACTGTCAAACATGGAGGAGCAAGCGTGATGGTCTGGGGCTCTTTTGCTGGATCCAGAGTCGGCGACTTGAACAGAGTGAGTGGCACCCTGAACCAAAACTGCTACCACAGCATTTTGCAGCGCATGCAATACCCTCTGGTATACGCCTAGTTGGTCAGGGGTTCATCCTACAGCAAGATAATGACCCAAAACATACCTCCAGGCTATGTCAGAACTACCTTAGAAGAAAAGAACAAAAAAAAAAAAAAAACATGGAATGGCCAGCACAGTCTCCAGACTTAAACCCCATCGAGCTGGTTTGAGATGAACTGGACAGAAGGGTGGTGAAAGCAAAGCAACCTACAAGTGCAACACATTTGTGGGAACTTCTGCAACAGTGTTGGGAAGAACTTTCCGAACAATATTTGATTTCCATTGTAGAAAGAATGCCACGAGTGTGTTCGGCTGTTATATCTAAAGGTGGTTACTTTGATGAGTCAAAAATTTAGATTCAATTTTGTTAAACAAAACGATTCCATGATTTCTTTTTTATCTCCAATTGTTTATTTGTTCTATGCTTTAATTTCAGAGTACACTGAGACATTAAACTGCGTAGGTTTCAATAAAAACTGGAAAAATGGAGGTGTTCTAAAACTTTTGACCGGTAGTGTATATATATATATATTTGGCCATACCTGCTGAAAAATACATATTCTTTTTAGTTTTAGAGAATCTTTTTGTATGGTAATGTGTCCTCTGTCCTATATAAAACCAAATGTTTAAGAATTAAACATGAAATTAAACCGCTACACAATTGGAAATTAAAAATTACAAATTAAACAACATTAAACAACACGCTGATTAAACACGTACATTATTTTTCTCCCAATATGATTACTTACAAATGGGTTATGCTTCACCTTGATCAAAAACGCATTAAAATTATTTTGAACAGGGATAGACCTTGCTGTGTTATGAACACATAAAAACACCAAAATATCAGTCACCAAAGAAAGAAAGAGAGACAGACAGACAGACAGAAGCATTTACATTGTATCTCATTGTATTTCATTGTTTTTGGTCAGCTAGATCTATATAGGCTTTAGACACATAACAGGAAAGCTGTTTTAAACACACAAAACTCATCAGTGTTATTAAAATAACCATGTGATGCATCTCAGATTTAGTGATGAGAAACTGAGGAAATACAGTAACAAATAAAAACATACTTTGTTTGCCATGTAACAATGAATTGTAGGCTATTCTAATGTAACTGTGTGGTGTTGGCTTGCTGTGCCATTTGTCATGAATGTAGCCCCAAGTTGTACCCATGCTGTGCCAGATATTGTTGGGCATACAAATGGGTTTGGGTTACCAAATATTCAAAAATGTCTTCAGTGATTAACAACTGAAAAAAAGTTAATTGGGGTAAATCCAGTTGTGTTTACACTGGTACCTGGTGCACCAGAAAAAGGGGGGTGTTTGAGGCTGGATAATTTTAGGGGGAATCCAGTGGTAGAATGGCTGAAATCTACCCCCCTCAGTCCAGACCCACCTACTGTACTGGGTTCAGGCAGGGGCTCAGGCTCAGTTTCCATTGGCTCCTCTTCCTGACCACTGCTGATCTCCTCACTGGAGGAAGTGTCACTTGGTTCATATTCACTGCCAGTCATCTGCCACAAAATCCCAGTCTGAGCCAGACTCTGTTTGGAGGATAGCAACAGCATCTGCACCAAGATGCCTTTTTAACATTTTCTCCCCAAAATAACCTCCACTGCCCTGTACAAATAAAATGATAAATAAAAGTGCAATAATGAAATTTGATCCTATACAATTGCAATGTGTGTTGAGAGGGGAGAGGAGATAATTCAGTACAAGCACAAATACATTTTAAAGCCAAGTCAGGTTTTTTTAAGTCAGAATTGTGAATTGCAATATAATTAAGGCTTCTGATTTTCAGTTTTAACCGATAAAACACCCCCGATACAAAAAAAAAAAAATGAAATCGGTGGAATGAAAACACCGGAAAAACTGTGGAAATGATTAATCAATTCACGTTGACTTTAAAAAATAAAACCTACTTCACAAATAATAATAAATACATTTCCCAGTGCTGCTGGGCAATGTCCCGCCTTCCTGACTTGTATCTATCATTGATTAGTTCTGAATACTTTAAACCCGCCCAACTACTGAATGGCCGCACATTCCTACATTTCTATTGGAGACTCTGCTTGCGAGATTTAAAACAAAATTACAATCAGGAATGGAGGCTTGTTAGTGGGATTTAAAGCTGTATTAGTTAAGATACAGAGGATTTAAAACAAAATTGTGGCAAAATGTAAATACTCCAGAAGAATGTGCCCATGACCATAGGAATTTCGTTGTGGATGACAGCAAAGGAAAGAAGGTACAACTTAAGCGTGCAAGTACTGTTGAGTTACTATACATATCTGGACAGAAAAAAACGCTCAAGCATTTTGGAAAGTAAACGAAAAAACTAATTTCATACAGCATATCAAAAATGAAAGCCCCGAAGAAAACCTGATTTATATAAAACTCAAAAATAGCTAAAAATAAGCACCTAAAAATATAATTACGTTAACTTATTTATATCATCACCTTCAGCACCTCGCCTTTATCACATACCGCAGGCTATCCCTTAACCTGGCCCCTTCCTCCATCAGGAATTACCTCTCAGGTATCCAGCACCAGTTCCGCCTCCAGTCCACCTCACGTTGTCCTATTCATCAGGACTTCAAAAACAGATTTTAAATCAAGGTCAGTGCATTCAGTTCTCAAAAAATTGACTCTCCTCTGTGTCCCAGCTCTGTGCTAACCAAGTACCTCGCCACCAGGAACTCTTGTCTCCCTTCACAACCTGCTATCACTCTGCCTGGTTTCTTTTCTAGGTCCGAGCACCTTTCTTGCCTCCTCTGAGGCAGGCCGAGTCCCCCATCCGCCGAGTTGGGCCCCACGTGTGTGTGTGTGGGGGGTGGGTCTCTTCCTTCGTCTCTCCTATACGGACCCGAGACACTTTTCCCTAACTCTCCACGCCACCCAGCTGCCAGCCGATGCTGCCTGAGGATGATGCCTGAGTAGTGACAGGATCTGTCCTTTTGTCCTCTATGTCTCTTTCTCCTTGTCGCCCAGCAGCCAGAGGATGCTGCCTGACCCCACCTGGACTTGAGAGTGTACTTCATGTTTATCTTCTCATTCTCATTGTCACCCAGCAGCCAAAGAATGCTGCCTGACCCGGCCTGGACTTGAGAGCTTCGTCTTTCGTATGTCCTGTCTCTCATCATCCTTGGTGAGAGTTCAGAGTGTCTTGTTTGTATGTCTTGTCCTGGCCCTTACTCATCTCAAAATAAATAAATAAGCGCCGAAAAATAGAATCAATAAAAACCAAAAAACAGAAGTCATAAATTATATATATATATATATGACTTTATGTTGACTCAGAAATGTCTTCATCTAGACAATGTGGGGAAGCTATAAAAAGGCCAACAAGATGCTTGGATATACTGTGTTGAATTTAAATCAAGGGAAGTAATGTTACAAATTTACAATGCATTAGTAAGACCTCACCTAGAATATTGTGTTCAGTTCTAGTCACCTCGTTACAAAAAGGATATTGCTGCTCTGGAAAGAGTGCAAAGAAGAGCAACCAGAATTATCCTGGGTTTAAAAAGCATGTTGTATGCAGACTGGCTAAAATAATTGAATCTATTCAGTCTTGAACAAAGAAGACTACGCAGTGATCTGATTCAAGCATTCAAAATCCTAAAAGGTATAGACAATGTCGACCCAGGGGACTTTTTTGACCTGAAGAAAGAAACAAGGACCGGGGGTCACAAATGGAGATTAGATAAAGTGGCATTCAGAAAATAGGAGGCACTTTTTTACACAGAGAATTGTGAGGTTATGGAACCAACTCCCCAGTAATGTTGTTGAAGCTGACACCCTGGGATCCTTCAAGAAGCTGCTTGATGAGATTCTGGGATCAATAAGCTACTAACAACCAAACGAGCAAGATGGGCTGAATGGCCTCCTCTCGTTTGTAAACTTTCTTACGTTCTTATGTTCTTAAGAAAAATATATTTTTTGATAACCGCGCACATTATTTTCATACTCAAGTATGGCTTGAATTTTTCGGTGTTTATTTTCCTTTTAACAGTTTGCCTTTAAGTATTAAGCCCCTACATCCTAATTATGAGAACATTCTGTTAAATTAGCGTGAAAGAACAACACAACACGAAACTGACACATTGGAAGCTACCTAGTTCCCAGGCAAGTGCGAGAACGATATGCAAGTTAAAGTAGCATCTGGTGGAAATGATTAATGTCATTGCTTACTCTTGTGTTCGAAAAATGAAGAAGGTGAAACAGAATTAGCAAGTCAAACAGGACAGCAAGGTAAAAAGGTTTCTCCACGTTTTCTCTCTTCCTTTACAAGAGAGCGCTGTTGTTTTTTATTATTATTATTTGTTTATTTAGCAGATGCCTTTATCCAAGGCGACTTACAGAAACTAGGGTGTGTGAACTTTGCATCAGCTGCAGAGTCACTTACAAATGCGTCTCTCCCGAAAGACGGAGCACAAGGAGGTCACACAATGAGTCAGTGGCTGAGGTGAGATTTGAACTGGGGATCTCCTGATTACAAGCCCTTTTCTTTAACCACTGGACCACACAGCCTCCTAAAGCCTTTTATTGATTACAGAAAAAAGACCGCTGAAATGGTTACTGTATTCCTTTGAATTTAGGACGTATTTAAAACCATATTTTTCTTATAACAATAGCCCTGTGTAAGGGTGCTTAATACAGGTTTGAGTCCAGTGCTGGCTAAGAGAATTGTGGTCGCTGGTCGCGTTAGACAGGTGGACGCTTAATACAGTTAAATAAAAGCACAAATATCATTGGGAGGAATTTAAAGTGGTCACTTAGACCAGGTGGTCGCTAAATAAAGGTGGTCGATGAGCAGGTTTGACCGTACAATCAAATCGTAGGGAGAAAAAAAGATATGCTGAAAAGTTATCAGGAGGAATGGGAAGAGGTGGAAAAAATTTAAAAAAATTAAAAAGTAGAACAGGAAAAAATCTGATGAAATATACAATTATGATACAAGTTTGTCAATTATACAAAGTTTTTTTTTTTAATTATTATTATTATTTATCTAATATAACATTTTTAAGTAAGAAAAAGGATGTAATACAGGGATTACAAAAATAACATCATTGAAAAATATGTGTTATGTAAAGTAGATCAATCTTCAAGCTAGGGTTGTCAAGTGTCCATTTTTTGGACTGGACATCTGGTTTTAAGGGAATTTGTACAGTGCCTGGTCAGAACCACTGACTAGACAGCAAAAGTTTGGTTCTTGCGAATCTCGCTTACTCACTGAGAATGGAAATACCCACTGTGCAAATGTTATTTATATATATATTGTAAAAGAGCCGTAGCACTCACGGGTTCGTGCCCCTTTAAAATACGACCCGGCACAACAGAAGTGGATTTTTAAAGCGCGTTTGCGCTAATTTTTTAATAAACACAAAATCAGACAAATACAAAATCAAAATAAACACCTAACTCCTCTTGGAGCACTAACTCAACTTTCAGGAACACACTGTCTAACACGGGACAGCTAAGCTGTTTTCCCGTCCTTACAAAAACACAGGTTTGACACCGCACTTACTTTTTTTTTCTGGCTACTCGGAGAAAGAGCACCTCTTCTGCCGCCTTCTAATCAGCAGCCCTGAGCATTCTGACTGCTCCTCTTTTATACTCTGCACCTGGTTCTACTTTAATAATGATCTCCAGGTGCAGGGAATAATTAAGCAATAAAACAATTAAAACTAAACAAAACAATTAAACAAATCAATTAGCAAATTAAATGAAACAATAAAGCAATACAATCAAACAAAAAGGTGCATTCCACATGTTTCTCTCGCAGGGAGGTTTTAACCCCCTCCCTGCTGTCTCACACAACCCGTTATCTTACAATATACAGTGCCTTGCGAAAGTATTCGGCCCCCTTGAACTTTGCGACCTTTTGCCACATTTCAGGCTTCAAACATAAAGATATGAAACTGTAATTTTTTGTGAAGAATCAACAACAAGTGGGACACAATCATGAAGTGGAACGAAATTTATTGGATATTTCAAACTTTTTTAACAAATAAAAAACTGAAAAATTGGGCGTGCAAAATTATTCAGCCCCCTTAAGTTAATACTTTGTAGCGCCACCTTTTGCTGCGATTACAGCTGTAAGTCGCTTGAGGTATGTCTCTATCAGTTTTGCACATCGAGAGACTGAAATTTTTGCCCATTCCTCCTTGCAAAACAGCTCGAGCTCAGTGAGGTTGGATGGAGAGCATTTGTGAACAGCAGTTTTCAGTTCTTTCCACAGATTCTCGATTGGATTCAGGTCTGGACTTTGACTTGGCCATTCTAACACCTGGATATGTTTATTTGTGAACCATTCCATTGTAGATTTTGCTTTATGTTTTGGATCATTGTCTTGTTGGAAGACAAATCTCCGCCCCAGTCTCAGGTCTTTTGCAGACTCCATCAGGTTTTCTTCCAGAATGGTCCTGTATTTGGCTCTATCCATCTTCCCATCAATTTTAACCATCTTCCCTGTCCCTGCTGAAGAAAAGCAGGCCCAAACCATGATGCTGCCACCACCATGTTTGACAGTGGGGATGGTGTGTTCAGGGTGATGAGCTGTGTTGCTTTTACGCCAAACATAACGTTTTGCATTGTTGCCAAAAAGTTCGATTTTGGTTTCATCTGACCAGAGCACCTTCTTCCACATGTTTGGTGTGTCTCCCAGGTGGCTTGTGGCAAACTGTAAACGACACTTTTTATGGATATCTTTAAGAAATGGCTTTCTTCTTGCCACTCTTCCATAAATGCCAGATTTGTGCAGTATACGTCTGATTGTTGTCCTATGGACAGAGTCTCCCACCTCAGCTGTAGATCTCTGCAGTTCACCCAGAGTGATCATGGGCCTCTTGGCTGCATCTCTGATCAGTCTTCTCCTTGTATGAGCTGAAAGTTTAGAGGGACGGCCAGGTCTTGGTAGATTTGCAGTGGTCTGATACTCCTTCCATTTCAATATTATCGCTTGCACAGTGCTCCTTGGGATGTTTAAAGCTTGGGAAATCTTTTTGTATCTCCACAACAGTATCTCGGACCTGCCTGGTGTGTTCCTTGTTCTTCATGATGCTCTCTGCGCTTTAAACGGACCTCTGAGACTATCACAGTGCAGGTGCATTTATACAGAGACTTGATTACACACAGGTGGATTCTATTTATCATCATTAGTCATTTAGGTCAACATTGGATCATTCAGAGATCCTCACTGAACTTCTGGAGAGAGTTTGCTGCACTGAAAGTAAAGGGGCTGAATAATTTTGCACGCCCAATTTTTCAGTTTTTTATTTGTTAAAAAAGTTTGAAATATCCAATAAATTTCGTTCCACTTCATGATTGTGTCCCACTTGTTGTTGATTCTTCACAAAAAATTACAGTTTCATATCTTTATGTTTGAAGCCTGAAATGTGGCAAAAGGTCGCAAAGTTCAAGGGGGCCGAATACTTTCGCAAGGCACTGTATATATATATATATATATATATATATATATATACACAGTGCCTTGCATAAGTATTCACCCCCCTTGGACTTTTCCACATTTTGTAGTGTTACAACCTGGAATTAAAATTGATTTAATTAGGATTTTTTGTCACTGATCTACACAAAATAGTCCATAATGTCAAAGTAGGGAAAAAATCTACATATTTTATAAAATTATTTACAAATAAAAAACTGAAAAGTCTTGATTGCATAAGTATTCACCCCCTTTGCTGTGACACCCCTAAATAAGCTCTGGTGCAACCAATTGCCTTCAGAAGTCACATAATTAGTTGAATGGAGTCCACCTGTGTGCAATTAAAGTGTCACATGATCTCAGATTAAATACACTTGTTTCTGGAAGGCCCCAGAGTTTGTTAGAGAGCATATCTAAACAAACAGCATCATGAAGACCAAGGAGCTATCAAAACAAGTCTGGGATAAAGTTCTGGAGGAGCACCAATCAGGGTTGGATTATTAAAAAATATCCCAAACTTTGAACATCCCCAGGAGCATCGTTAAATCCATTATTAAAAAATGGAAAGAATATGGCACAACCGCGACTCTGCCTAGAGAAGGCTGTCCACCAAAACTCAGTGACCAGGTAAGGAGGGCATCAGTCAGAGAAGCAACTAAGAGGCCAATGGTAACTCTGAAGGAGCTGGAGAGATCCGTAGCTGAGATGGGAGAAACCGTCCATGGAACAACTATAACCCGGACTCTCCACAAAGCTGGGCTTTATGGAAGAGTGGCGAGAAGAAAGCCATTGCTGAAAAAAAAACCATATCAAATCCCATTTGGATTTTGCCAAAAGGCATGTGGGAGACACAGCAAACATGTAGAAAAAGGTTCTCTAGTCTGATGAGACCAAAATTGAACTTTATTGGCCTTAGCGCAAAACGCTATGTGTGGCACAAAGCCAACACTGCTCATCACCCTGAGAAAACCATCCCCACGGTGAAGCATGGTGGTGGCAGCATCATGTTATGGGGATGCTTTTCATCAGCAGGGACTGGGAAACTGGTCAGGATTGAGGGCAAGATGGCTGGAGCCAAATACAGGGAAATTCTAGAGGAAACCCTGTTTCAGTCTGCAAGAGACCTGGGACTGGGGCGGAGGTTCACCTTCCAGCAGGACAATGACCCTAAACACACAGCCAAAGCTACACTGGAGTGGTTTAAAAACAAGAACCTGAATGTCTTAGAATGGCCCAGTCAAAGCCCAGACCTCAATCCGATTGAGAATATGTGGCAAGACTTGAAAATTGCTGTTCACCAACGGTTCCCATCCAACTTGACAGAGCTTGAGCAATTTTGCCAAGAAGAATGGGCAAAAATTGCAGGATCCAGATGTGCAAAGCTGGTAGAGACTTACCCAAAACGACTCACAGCTGTAATTGCTGCCAAAGGTGCTTCTACCAAGTATTGACTCAGGAGGGTGAATACTTATGCAACCAACAAATGTCTTTTTTTTTGCTTAATTAACTTTTGTGTCACAATAAAAAATATTTTGCACCTTCAAAGTGTTAAGTATGTTGTGTAAATCAAATGGTAAAAATCCCAATTAAATCCATTTTAATTCTAGGTTGTAACACTACAAAATGTGGAAAAGTCCAAGGGGGGTGAATACTTATGCAAGGCACTGTATATATATATTGTAACATAGCAGGGAGGGGGGTTAAAATCCTCCCTGCGTAAGACATGTGCGCAGGCACATTTTTGTTAGTTTTGTTAATTGTTTTGCTGTATTGTTTGGTTTAATTTGGTAATTGTTTTATCCCCTGCACCTGGGTAGTAATTGTAAATTAGGACCAGGTGCAGGGTATAAAAGTAAAGCAGTTAGTTTGCTCAGGGCTGCTGAGGAGAAGGAGGCAGGAAGGGGTGCTCTGCTTCCAAGCAGTCGTTAAAAGTAAGTGCAAAGAAGAGTGTATTTTGTTGGTGTTTAGCAGGTAAACGGATTAGCCGTCCTACCCATTAGTTTAGGTTCCTGTGCATTTAGTTAGTGCTCATTTAAGAGCTAGGTGTTTATTTTGTTTTGTTTTGTTTTTGTGTTCGGTGTTTATTAAAAATAGCGCGTCAGCACGACAAAAATCCATTTCCGTGTCTGGGTCTGATTTTAAAGGGGCAACGAACCGAGTGAGTGGTGCAATCTTGTTACACATGGTGGCAGCGTGTGTGGGCGCCCCTACGACACAGTTAAGATGGATTTGAAAGCATTGATTGAGAAGATCAATAGGAACACCGCTGCTCAACAAGAGCAGTGCAGGAAGTGGAGACAGGAGTTGGGGCTACCGGATCCGGAGCCGACGGAGCTGGGCCTGCTGCTCCAAAGGTGGGAGCAGGCAGGGGGTACCCTGCTGACTCCAGCCCCAGAGCCCAGAGGGGAGGAGCCGCCGCTTCCAGAGCCCAGAGGGGAGGAGCCGCCGCTCCCAGAGGCCAGAGGGGAGGAGCTGCCACTCCCAGAGCCCAGAGGGGAGGAGCCGCCGCTCCCAGAGCCCAGAGAGGAGGAGCCGTTGCTTGCAGAACCCAGAGTGGAGGAGCCGCCGCTTGCAGAGCCCAGAGGCGAGGAGCCGCCGCTTGCAGAGCCTAGAGGGGAGGAGCCACCGTGGCCACAGCCACCGGTGGAAGTGAAGGGGGAGGATGTGCCGCCACCCCTGCAAACCAGTCCGGCGTTGCCGAGGGAGACCCTTGTCCCAGCAGCGTGGACACCGGGCCGGAATGCCCAGATCTCCCACCGCTTGACCTGGCTCCCAGGTCGCAGTAGCACCAGGCACAGTCGCCTGCCTGGTCCCTTGCTCCACTCCCCCTGGAATTCCAGATGTTGCTGCGCAGGAGGAAGACGTCACGGCGCAAAAGGCAGACGTCGCTGGCGCTCCCCCTGCTGATTGCTCCATTCCCCCTACCTACTTCTCCGCTCCCCCTGGAATCCCAGACGTCGCTGCACCGGTCCACAGCCACGTGCCTCTGCCTGCCAGTCCGTGCTCCAGGTCACCGGCCTGCGCTGTGGTCGCCCTGGACAAGCCATCTGGACCGATGTCTTGAAAAGTCGAATGGCCGATGTCTTGAAAAGACAAGGGGGGGGGGGGAGTGTAACATAGCAGGGAGGGGGGTTAAAATCCTCCCTGCGTAAGACATGTGCGCAGGCACATTTTTGTTAGTTTTGTTAATTGTTTTGCTGTATTGTTTGGTTTAATTTGGTAATTGTTTTATCCCCTGCACCTGGGTAGTAATTGTAAATTAGGACCAGGTGCAGGGTATAAAAGTAAAGCAGTTAGTTTGCTCAGGGCTGCTGAGGAGAAGGAGGCAGGAAGGGGTGCTCTGCTTCCAAGCAGTCGTTAAAAGTAAGTGCAAAGAAGAGTGTATTTTGTTGGTGTTTAGCAGGTAAACGGCTTAGCCATCCTGCCCGTTAGTTTAGGTTCCTGTGCGTTTAGTTAGTGCTCATTTAAGAGCTAGGTGTTTATTTTGTTTTGTTTTGTTTTGTTTTTGTGTTCCGTGTTTATTAAAAATAGCGCTTCAGCGCAATAAAAATCAATTTCCGTGTCTGGGTCTGATTTTAAAGGGCCAACGAACCAAGTGAGTGGTGCAATCTTGTTACTAGATAGATAGATAGATAGATATATAGATTATATATATATATATATATATATATATATATATATATATATATATATATATATATGCACAATTAAGTCATTGGTTCAGAACTGTTTAACCTGAGAGCATAGTGGAACAATTCACACTGCCTCCACTGCTATTGTTGACTGGTAATCTTGCAGAGAATTGGAACAAATGGGAACAGAGATTAAAATTGTACTTTACAGCAACAGGGTTAGATGAAAAGTCAGAGGTTAAGAGAATTGCAGTACAGTTGGACATGATTGGAGAAGAAGCTCTTGAAATATATAATACCCTGAACATTGTCTGTACAGACCCGCAAGAAAAAACTGTTGATGAAGTTTTAAAAGCATTTGAGAATTACTGTGCTCCTAGAAAAATACTGTGTTTGAGCATCTGGGCACACAAGTTGAATAAGCATGCTGGCATTGATAAGTTTGTAACAGAGTTGAAACAAAGGGCTCACAACTGCGAATTTAAAGAATCCGAAGACCTCATGCTAAGGGACCAAATAGTCTTTAGCATGACTCAGAGAGAAGTTGCTAGAGAATTCAGACCTGTCTTTGGCTAAAGCAATTGACATATGTCGTGCTAAAGAAATAAACAGAGCACAGGCAATGGCAATGTCCAGCAGTTCAGCAGAAGCATTTGTACACTCCCTGGAAAAACATAAAACATGACATGTTAGTACAAAGCATATTAGGGCAGGTCACACAGGCAGCATACGCGCAAGTTAAAAACACGTGTGGTAGATGCGGAAGGATGCATAGGCCTAAAATGCCCTGCTTATATGTTGCAAATGTGGCAGGAAAAATGACTTTGCAAAAATGTGCAAGTCACAAACGAGCCACGCACAAGAAGTGCTCCTGACTCAGTACAACACTGTGTTTGAGGGACTAGGTGAGTTTCCTTTCCTACACTACATCTATAGACCCCAGCGTTTCTCCAGTAATACACTGGTGTAGAAAAATACTGTATGCATTGACAGAAAAACTAAAAGAGACATTAAATCAGCTAGAGCTGACTGGAGTAATTAGAAAAGTCACAAAACCGACAGCTTGTGTTAACAGTCTGGTGATCACAGAAAAGAAGAATGACACACTCAGGGTTTGCTTGGACCCGACAGATTTGAATAAGGCCATTAAGCGGCAACACTTCTCCATTCCTACACCAGAAGATGTACAGTGCAAACTGTCTGGGAAAAAGATATTCACCATTTCTGACGAGAAGGATGGGTACTGGCAGATTAAACTAGATGCTGAATCTGCTGAATTGCGTACATTTAATACCCCTTGGGGAAGGTACACATTTCACAGACTACCATTTGGAGTTAAGTCAGCCAGTGAAGTGTTCCAACAGAAGAATTCTGATGGGGTGTTTGTAATTGCAGACAACATGATAATAGCTGCAGGGACAAAAGAGGAGAATGACATCATACTGAAACAGGTGATGGACAGATCTATGCAGCTCAATGTGAAATTAAACAAAGACAAGATCCAGTACTTAGTGAGTGAGATAAAGTATATGGGACACATCATAACTGCAGACAGGGTTAAGCCTGCTGACTCTAAGGTAGAAGCAATCACACAGATGCCACCGCCCTGTGATAAAAAAGCTTTACAAAGATTGTTAGGAATGACGCAACACCTAGCGCAATACATTCTGAATGAAGAAGCTCTCACAGTGCTTCCCAGAGTACTACTCAGAAAGGACATTATATCTCAGTGGCAATCTGAACAACAGGCAGCCTTAGAGAAACTGAAGATGGTGATCTTGATGGCACCAGTGTTAAGGTTTTATGACCCAAAAGAGCAGATCGAAATACAGGCAGACGTGTCAAAAAATGGGCTGGGTTCTTGTCTTCTCCAAGGAGACCTATAGCATATGCGTCCAGATCACTATCTAATGCAGAAAAAAATTACGCACAAATTGAAAAGGAACTCCTAGCTATAGTGTATGCACTAAAGAAGTTCCATCAGTATGTTTACGGGGTTCCTGTGAGAGTCTAGTCAGACCACAAGCCCCTACAAGCTATAATAACCAAACATATTGGGAAGGCACCGGTAAGGCTACAAAGAATGCTACTACAAATTCAGAAATATAATATACAGATAGTGTACACCCCAGGAAAGGACATGTTAGCTCAGCTGAGGAAGATCTTAGCAGTGAGAACGTCACATATGCAGTAGGTTTACATGAGGCAATAGATGGAGATATACTGCACCAGCTAAAACGAGCCACTAGCACAGGCTTTGACATGCAGATGATAAAAGAAATGCACAACAAGGGATGGCCTGATAGGAAGAAGCAGACACCTTTCCTAATCCTACTGGCCACTCAGAGATGATCTATACATGGAGGATGACCTGGTGATGGTGAATAAACGTTTCATCATTCCAGGAGAACTCAGAGCACAAATGATTAAAAGACTCCACACAGCACACTAGGGCATACAGAGGTCGCTGGCACAGGCTACAGCAGTAATGTATTGGCCGAACAAAGAAGGGAAAATGATGGTTGAGTCCTGCATTTTCTGTCAGGAACGGTTATCAAGCAATGTAGCTGCAGATATCATTGAGTTTAAAGGGCATTCGTATCTATTGATAGTAGACTGTTTCTCCAAATATCCAGAGGTGTTACGAATGTCAGACAAAAGGACCTGCACAGTCATATCCAAACTGAAAGCGGTGCATGCAAGACATGGCATACCTAAAGAATTAATATCTGACTATGTGCCATTTGTGAGCCAAGAGATGGTGCAATTTGCCAGAAGCTGGAAATTCAAAGTAACTCATTCTAGTCCAGGTTACCCACAATCAAACGGCATGGCTGAAAGAACAATAAAAACTGTTAAAAGATTGTTTAAGAATTATGTGCATTCTAATATTGATACTCACCTGACGCTACGCAGGCTGAGAAACACGCCACTCATTGGGCTGAAAAAATAATGGTCTGCGTACTCAGGTCAACACTACCAGCTAGTAAGGCAGCATTGAAACCTGCAATACCTCAGAATGTGCACAACCATCTCAAACAACTATAGATGCAACAAAATAGATTTTATGACAGAAATGCATCTCCACTTACTAGAGCTGGACATCGTACACAGGTTCCATCGAAACTACAAGATTATGTCTTGACTTGAGGCAGTTTTAAAGTCTGCACTCCAACAGGGTTATGTGCTTGCAACCTCTGACCCTGACACAAAGTGAAGATAATATATTAAAAAAGAAGTATGATCTGCCAATAGGACTTGATGCAGTCTTCAGAGTTAGTCTGAAACATGTTCAGTTATACGTACAGTAGTTTAAACAAAGTTTGTTTAAACTACTTTCCTGTGTAGTTGTCCAAGTTCCTGAAGGTTGCAGTTACAACAAAGTA